>NC_071506.1:212703172-213006203 GCF_027887155.1 Malaclemys terrapin pileata | reverse complement strand
GTCTTTACTTTTGGGAACGTATTTTACAGGAATACAATGAGGACAGTGTTTAAAAAAAAAAAAAAAAAAAAAAAAAAAAAGTGTTACTAAGTTCCAAGAATTTCTTAGAAATTTGGGGTCACTTGATTTTGAACAGGATCCCTTTAAAATTAAAAAAAAAAACAACCCTGAAGGCTGTGCATAATCCCATTTTAAAAAATGTAATCGTATAATTCCACTAAGACAATCATTACTTCTTACAGTTTAGACAAAATGAAAGCAGAAGAGCGTTTCAATCTTTATGCCAAAAATTCAAGCACTGTAAACTCAGTCTGAAGTTCTGCATCAGAAAATGCGTTATAAAATGTATGCTTCAGGTGTAACAAGTGTCTTTCTTTGTGAGGTACATCATTATGGGTATAAGAAATCCCTCTGTCAAGTACTTCGCAAGGATCTTACTCTAAAAGAGCAAGAACACATTTGTATACAAGTCATAGGACACAGGTGGCAAGCAAATGCTCCATCAATAAATTGGTATCTTCTAACAGAGATCAAGCACTCCTGAAGAGGTCTTTGAATAATCCTAGCAGGTGCAGAGTACCCTCAACTTCACCTAGCAGGATTGGTCCCTTTATTTGTAGGATAATTTTCAATTGGAATTAAGTTGGATTCCCCGCACAAAGGTGAGCAGCTCCTTACATCCACACAAACATACCAAAACCACATTGGAGCTAGAAATAAGTTTACAAGTGAATATATCACTTGCCTTAAAGTGTTTGCCATGTGAACCAGCCCATCTACAGCAGGCATGGGTACTAAAATTCTGCTATTAGATAATTTGCCGATTGCTACCATGGTACACTGTTTTATAGCAATCACTACCTAATAGAGCACACTGACAATATCCTATAATATCTTGACAACTTTTATACTGTGTCCTGCCAATTCAGAAAGACCAATATTAGACCGTTTCAAATCTACAAATCACTGTTGCAGTGTGCTGTGTTAGTGTGAAGTAAGGAGTCCTTATTCCATGAAGCATTACAATATAAACAGCACTACTCAAATCAGGTCACGATGGGCGCCACTATAATGGACTCATCATAATTCTTCCATTGGAAATCAAAACAGCTCCAGGCTAAACAAAAGCATATGTAGTGCATCGATGCGTAAGTTTATCTGACGTAATCCCACACATGCAGTAACACACACAGTAAGTGCCATACATAAATATATCTGTGTAGGTTTTTATACTGCATTTTTCACCATACATCTTCGCTGTTTAACTTTACTTACCAATTAAGCCATTTAAAACACAAAATGTTTTAAAAAGTAAAAAAGGAGCAGTTTAATATGAATAAAATACCTATCAAACAAGATTTGGCAAGAATGGGCAAGCTACAAGCATGGTAGGGGCTTTCTAACCTAAATGAAAAAGAAAACAAATATACACAGGTCTACTGTGTTTACCTCAGTATTTGGCTGTAGTGTTTGCCCATCTTGAGTTGCAGTTGGTACTATTGCCCATGTTATATTGGCACTAGCAGATGATAAAGAGCTGAAAGCACCATTTTTCAGTTCTGTGGAATGTGACTTTGGCCCATGCCATCCCAGGATGTTTTCTGAAACAGAAAACTAGAGTTAAGCCACAAGATTCATGTTCTAGACAGGATTTTAATCTCAATGTCCTAAATTCTATATATGAATTGCTACTTGTAGTTCTAGTCATCTCCCCCGCCCACACCCGCATGTACGCGGGCGCACACACGCACACCCCTACCTTTACCACTGTAACAGAAAGATGCTTATATCCTGCATTTAGCAACACTTTATTTGCAATAAATTCCCTTTTTGAGGTGGATGGCTAACGTTTACCAAGAAAATTACAAAAGCTATTCAAGCCAGGAATCAATATGGGATAATTAATATAGTAAACAGGAAATTCGAGGTATTTTGATTTTTACTTTCAGCAAATACTTATGAAGCTCATTTTGTTTTCTCCTCTTCCCACTAACTGTGATGTTGCAGCTTACATTATACCTAATCATCACAACTACACAAACATTACAGAACCCTGTAGCAAAGGTCCAAATTATATTTCATGCTCCAATTATCAAATATGTTTCAGTTAAGGTCACACATTATACATGAAAATAATGTGCAATTTAGTACAACTTTCCTAATAAAAATAAAAAAAAAATAAAAAAAAAAAAACTGTCAATAGTTGTCCATGCCAATATTATTTAAAAATCTTATAATGGCCCTGAAATAAATATTCCTGAATCTGATATAGGTAGATTTTCTCCTCATACTAGAAATATGAGTCAGTATCACAATAAGGGGAATGCTTGATTACTCATCTTCTGAATCAAGTCCCAACCCAAAGACGAGTTCAGACAACATCCATGACTTTTTTTCCCACTCCACCTGTCTGAAGCTGCTATTTTAGCCCACTACATGTCTTTTTGTTTCCCCTCTGGACTGTTAGATGTCTTTCTACATTGGTTAGGAAACCACTTTAGCACCTCTATCAAGACACGTGTTAGAATGCTGTTCACACTAGAAAGAGGTCAACTAAAGATGAGCCTGAACCATAAGCCCCCATCAGCACATTCCTGCCGCCGGGGATATTTGAACTCTCTGGCTTGGGCGAACCTTTAGGAATAACAGTAGCGAAAGCCGAGAGGACAATCTTTGTACCAGCTTACTCTCCAGTTTGTGGGATGGGTTACGTTGCTATCACCCACCTCTCCATCCCAAAAAATACATCAGCACTAAAAAAAGCTCACTAGCACTCAATCGCTGCATTTAGTTTTAGTTATTAGAATTACCAGTAACAGCAGAAAATATCTAGATACAGACCACAAAATGACTAATTGCATGAGGGGCATGTGGAGATGGAAAGGGGTTAGTACAGGAGCGGGGTGATTACAAGCTCTTTGAGACCGACTTTTTTGTGCGTGTTTGTGCGCTCTAAACACTACCATAATACAAGCAATAAAATAAACAGATTATGATTATTGTTCAATGAGGTAACTTCTATGCTACTGTTAATTTAACCTATTATAATGTAATTACATATTTACAATGCATTTTGTAACTAGAATATTTCTAATGTGTTTTAAATTATTAAATTTAACAAGTAGGAAGAATAAACTGTGTTTGTTTATCCAAAAAGAAGCTGTCATCTGTTCTAAAGATAAGAAGGAACGTGGACTTAAAAATAAATAGAGAGAGCAGAACTTTTAAAATGATTAATTACCCCTTTCACCCATCCCTGGGAATTACTTACGTAAAAATGGTATCCCAAATCAAATTCCACTACCCTTTAATTCAGCATGAAATGGTCACTGAGGGCTTGTCTATACTTACCGCGCTGGTTCGGCGGCAGGCAATCGAACTTCTGGGTTCGATTTATCGCGTCTAGTCTGGACGCGATAAATTGAACTCAGAAGTGCTCCCCGTCGACTCCGGTAATCCTGCTCGCCGCGAGGAGTACGCGGAGTCGACGGGGGAGCCTGCCTGCCGGGTCTGGACGGGGGTAAGTTCGAACTAAGGTATGTCGACTTCAGCTACGTTATTCACGTAGCTGAAGTTGCGTACCTTAGTTCGATTTGGGGGTTTAGTGTAGACCAAGCCTGAGATGGGATCTAACACTCCAGTTCCTAGGAATCTTTTTGAAAAATCTTAAAAGCTGTGTAAATACAGAAATCAATTTTGAGGTTGATGTGAAGCCACTATAACAACCTAGCAGGTTATCTCCACTCCCCAACCTAACTACACAATGGTTTATTCGGAGCAAGCCCTTACTTCTGTTTCTCTTGACTACACACACTTACAATCATTACAGTATGACAGTGAAAGTTATTTTAATGATTCATATGGTCCCTAGTACATATAATATATTCAAAACTAAGGGCTATTCTCTTTTGCTTTGGGGATGTGAGGGTTTCATATATTTTAAAAATTTGTCAATTAAGAAGTGTCCATCTGGTTTAAGATTCCAAATCAGTATTGGAATATATACCTAGACTTTAAAAAAAAACATTTCCAAAAGGTATATTGTACAGAATGGTTAAAATACAAAGCAATTTCTCTTGCACTTACTTGCCAAGTGAGGCCACGAAGTTTCCATATTTCCCCAGCAACATTTCAGTGACATCACAAAGCTATATAAGTCTCCTTGCTCACATTAGGAGTTTATGATGTCATCCATTGCAGAAGAAAGCCAGAAACTAACCGAGGCCTCAATAGGCAAATTAAGCATGAACATATTTTCAAAGATCTTTAGATGTAAATATAAAAGGCTTGCTTGTGTTTTATTCTAAATACACACAATAAGACACCATTCCCATTGGCCCGGGGTAAGAGTAGTGTTCTTTATTGCTATTGCTGGATCTTTCTTGGGGACTGCACCTTGATAGGGTGGGCAAGCTTATGCAGTCCAAAGACCTTCCAAGTTATGCTGGTGGGAGTTTTCACTCCTTGAAGGATGGGGACCAGACAAGAAACAGTCCATTAGTTCTCCAGGTTGGGGGTTGAGCAACAGGCCAGTAATCTATCCTCATGAAAAAAACCTAAGTTATAGAAATGCAACAATGTCAGTAAGTAGGCAGAGCCTTTTTTGTGCAGCAATTCTAAGCAACGTTTGGCAGCTCAGTACAGATTCAGATGCAGCTGGAGATCTGAGTTCAGTTTGTGATCCTGGTCCTATTTTTGCTTTAAGTGATGTGGAGACAAAGCAAGGGACAATCCCACTGCTCCAAAATGAGCTCTGACAGACTAAAAGAACAACACTGAAGGGCCCTGGAGACCTGCCCGGGACATCCACAGAGTTCTGTAAGAGATGCATGCCTTCAGAGTTAAAGGATAAAATTGAATGAAAAAAGTTCAACTAAAAAGTTATCAAGTCCTCTTGAGGGAATTAATGTGGCTGTAGCAAGGAGTCTCTTCTTTTAACCATCTCCCAAAATAATAATATAGCTCTCAGAGCAAAAAGGCCACGAACATGAGCAATTTGGCCAAGATTTGACAAAGTTTGTGTGAGGAAGACTTGAAATTTTGTTCTAAAATAAACACAAAGTTAAAATGAACTCAAAATAATTACATATTTTGGCTAGCCACACAAAACCAATTTTGTGTAACTGATATGCCACGTGTGCATGTCTCTATTTTTATTAGGTGATAGTGACTAATAATGTATATATGTGTTGTCCTTCTCTCCTTGCCATATGAATAGCTTATTATTGGATAACAACAAATGATAAAGAATATAGCAGAACTGTCTGACCCTTTCCTAAATAGGACTGGAGAGGGGAGGGTACGGTGGAAGAGAAAGTAAATCAGCCAATCATTCCTTTAGTCTATCCACTCTCCCGTCTCTTATTTGCATACTGCAATCCTATTGACCATTGTATTTACAAAGTACAGACTTTTTTTTTAATTAAAAAAAGATTTTTTTTATAGCAAGTGAACATGAGAGAAAAAAGTGTCATCTGAATGACACTGCGTTTGTGCAGTTAGGATCAGAACTGCAGAACCAGTTCTCTGTACAAGTGTACAAATAAATATTTTATGGATACTTTATTTTTAACTACATCTTTTTTGCTTCAATATAAAGACACCTGGTGTCAGGCCAGAACTCACCATCTGCTCCCCTTCTTCCTTCCAAGGTCTTAAACTCTTTTACTGAAATAAAATCTATGGGAACTACGCACGTGTGTTTTCCCCATCTGTCCCAAGGGCAACCATGACCATCACAGAGAAAAACAGCCTTTGTCAGTATGGCACTACGCCCACATATTCTTCATAGAGATTGTTATAGGACATGATTATGGCATAACTATGATGTATTTTATGCAAGATAAGGCATGTGAGATATATTCAGTAAGTCATAACCTTTTCAATAATGACTATCCTATTTGTATGCATGTATCATTTTTGTATCTGAAGTTAGATGCAAAGACAATATTCCTATTACAAATGTGTTTACAGCTGGGGAACGCCCACTAGACAGAATGCAATCAGTCTACATGGCTCGCTGGGAAGAGCCATTACGGAGAACAATAGGTCTTTGAAGATGCTAATCTCCCATTGGGAAGCCTACCTGGGGACGCTGCAAACAGCCTGAGTTATGGCAGCAGGGACATGTGACCAAGTCACCTGGTACTGGACTCCATGATAATACCAGTATTTTTGCACTGACTGAGGGTGGGAATCACACTGGGAGACACAGGATTCCTGCCATATCCAAAAACTATTTAAGGCAGGGGAGTGACATCATTGAGGTTGATTCTTCATTGATTTCCTGCCCAAGAAAGAGAACTGCTGGAAACACCTGAGAACAAAAAGACTGGACTAGGGGAGAAGGGCTGAGGCCAGGCTAGAAGGTGTCTGGACTGTGAAAGGAATATCTGGAGTTTTAAGCTGCAAGCAAGTGCAGCTTGCCTTCAAGAATCTCTGCAATCTGCCTAAAACAGCATTTAGGGTGAGAAATTGCTATTTATAACCTGTTTCTTTAGTATATTAAGCTTAGATTGTGGGTTAGATCAAAGCAGATTACCTAGCAAATAAAACTATTTGCTATCCCTTATAATCACTTAAAATCTATCTATTGTAGTTAATAAACTTGCTTTTGTTTTGTCTAAAACCAGTGTGTGTGTGGAAATCATAACTTGGGGCAGAAAGCTGTGTATATCCCTCTCCATATTGAGGGGGCGAATTTCATGAGCTTGCACTGCAGAGTACTGTACAGTGCAAGATGGTACAATTTTGGGTTTACCCTCTAGAGAGTCATGTGCCCTTGAGTACTGGGCAACTCCTTAGCTGAGCCTTCCCATGCAGAGCTGATCTCAGTATCTGTGTGTATAGCTGCAGCTGGGTGTGTTGCTACCTGTATGTGTCCTGGTAAAGTGTAGTCTGAAGCCTGAGGGAGGGCTTGGCTGGTTTGCCCAGGAATACAGTGTAAACGGAGCTCAGGCTGGTGGGTCAGGTAGGCTCAGAGGTCCCCAAGTTCCAAGTGGCACCCCGAGGGGGGAACCCGTCACAGTCAGCTTAATCAATATTTTTAAAGTTGCTGTTGAAGCCTACACAACCAAGTTCTGATCCAACCAGCAATATCAGGATGCCACAAGTCAAGGACCAAAAGGGAAAAGCACATCTTCTTTCCCATTGTCTCTTCAGACAAGAAATATCAATTGGCTGTATTCCATCTGCTTGGAGTCTAACTAGTTAACAGAACAGCTGGACATGCAGCATCTCAGAAAAAGCAGTAAATGAAATATCTTTGACACACCCCCTAAAAGCAAACTGCAGTGATTAGTCATAATAGCTTAGAAAGCGAACAATTTTTTACTAAGAATGTTATGAAAAACTAGTTTTCATAACAGAGTTTAAAAATATCTATGGCTTCTACTAGAAATTCTCTCATGACACACTTCAGAGCCCCAGCAGCATTCTCCTTTAATCTGCCAGATCTTACTTTGAGCAGTGAGGTCCCCCTCGCCCTATGCTGCACATGGTAAATGGAGCTGGTTTTCCCCAGTGAGAGCTGCCATCTAAGTAATATCACATCCTGTTTCCCAGAAGTAAGCAAAGCCTTATGAGGGCACTTAAGGACCAAGAATATTCAGAGCCCATTAGAAACCATAATAAACACTGGTCTACAATTTTTGAGACGTCGTCTGCTTCAGAGATAAAATGTGCTATTTATTATGTATTTTGATGTGCTGAATTCAAATATGACAATTAAAACACCTGATTGACTACTGTTTCTAAGATATTTAAGTTTTTACATTTTATGTCTATGTATATTGTGTAGATAGAGTTTTAATCATACATTGTAAACCTAGGTCTTTTCATGTGTTTATGGTCACTTTACATGATAATATTTCACCTGTCCTGTTTATGTAACACTTTAAAAATCAACAAAAGGGTTCTATAAATAAAATTTATTATGAAACAAAAGGCAAAAAACTATTCTGTACATAGTTTAGTCCTATTCAGTGTCTACTCAGTGCTTCTTGGCTTGTCTCTTGTATTCATTAAATGGAGCATCTCTTGTCACTGTCCAGCAATAGTCTGCAAGCATTGATGAGCTCCATTTGCCCTGATAGCGTTTCTCCATTGTTGCAATGTCCTGATGAAATCGCTCGCCGTGCTCGTCGCTCACTGCTCCGCAGTTCGGTGTAAAAAAAAAAAAAAATGTATCTTTAGTGACATGTTGCAACCAAGGCTTTTGTATGCCTTGAGGAGGTTTTCCACCAACAACCTGTAGTTGTCTGCCTTGTTGTTTCCGAGAAAATTTATTGCCACTAACTGGAAGGTTTTCCATGCCGTCTTTTCCTTGCCACGCAGTGCATGGTCAAATGCATCATCTCGAAGAAGTTCACGAATCTAAGGACCAACAAAGACACCTTCCTTTATCTTAGCTTCACTTAGCCTTGGAAATTTTCCACGGAGGTACTTGAAAGCTGCTTGTGTTTTGTCAATGGCCTTGACAAAGTTCTTCATCAGACCCAGCTTGATGTGTAAGGGGGGTAACAAAATCTTCCTTGATTCAACAAGTGGTGGATACTGAACACTTTTCCTCCCAGGCTCCAATGACTGTCGGAGTGGCCAATCTTTCTTGATGTAGTGGGAATCTCTTGCACGACTATCCCACTTGCAAAGAAAACAGCAGTACTTTGTGTATCCAGTCTGCAGACCAAGCAAGAGAGCAACAACCTTCAAATCGCCACAAAGCTGCCACTGATGTTGGTCATAGTTTATGCACCTCAAAAGTTGTTTCATGTTGTCATAGGTTTCCTTCATATGGACTGCATGACCAACTGGAATTGATGGCAAAACATTGCCATTATGCAGTAAAACAGCTTTAAGACTCATCTTCGATGAATCAATGAACAGTCTCCACTCATCTGGATCGTGAACGAAGTTGAGGGCTGCCATCACACCATCGATGTTGTTGCAGGCTACAAGATCACCTTCCATGAAAAAGAATGGGACAAGATCCTTTTGACGGTCACGGAACATGGAAACCCTAACATCACCTGCCAGGAGATTCTGGCTGGGGGGTTCGGAGTGTGGACTCTGCGATGGAATTTGGGTGTGGGAGAGGGCTCAGGGTGTGGGACGGGGTGTGAGGGGTGGGCTCTGGGAGGGAGTTAGGATGTGGGAGGGGATTCCAACCTGGGGCAGGGGCTTGGCGTTCAGGAGGGGGTTTGGGGTGTGGGCTCTGGGCGGTGCTTACCTCAGGTGGTTCCCAGAAGCAGTCGGCATTTTCCTCCGGCTCCTAGGTGGAGGCATGGCCAGGTGGCTTTGCAAGCTGCCCCTGTCCGCAGGCACTGTCCCCACAGCTTTTATTGTCTGTAGTTCCTCGCCAATGAGAGCTGCGGAGCTGGCACTCGGGACGGGGGCTGCGCGCGGAACCCCTAGGGCAGCTCCTCCACCTAGGAGCTGGAGGGAAATGCTGGCCACTTCTGGGAGCTGCAGGGAGCCTGTCTTAGCCCCACTGTGCCGCTGACCGGACTTTTAATGGCCCCGTCAGCAGTGCTGACCAGAGCCACCAGGATCCCTTTTTGACCAGGTGTTCCGGTCAAAAACTGGGTGCCTGGCAACTTTATGTGGACATTATCTGTATCAAGTAGAGAGGAGATGTGTTGTCATATCCTCTAATTTTAAATATAACTGTTAAAATAAGTAAAACAAATGTTAAAGAATTCACTTTGAAATTCTCTGATTTCACTGCTCTACAGCCAAAAACTGTAGAATTAAAATCTCTGAATTAGAATTGGCTAGAGGATTACTTAGAGGCATTAGGTATAAGTTTATTCAGCTCTGATGAATCCTCAACAGCTTACTCTAATGACTCCCCACCCCCCGAAATGACAATCCTATCAAAGGAGGCCTAAATAAACTTAAATCAAGAGGAGAAACCTGTAATCATGGCTTTTAGCCACAGGTTCCTTCAGGCAATTGTGTTGCATAACTGGAACCTGGAAGAAAAATCTCATGTTGCAAAGTTCATCTTTTTAACAGAAGAGAGCAGACTACATATTTGATAAGCTTTTTAGCCTCTCTGTTCCTCTTGATTTTTTTTCCTAGTTTCCTAGTTTAACTATGTGTGTATTCAAACTCTAACAGTAAGAGCAGATGCTATGCCTGCCTCCATGCAAACAGATTGTGAACTTCTAAGGGAATTTTTAGCTTTCCTTTCTATGAAACCTTTGGAAATACTGGTTCCATCCATGGGAATTAGAAACCTTATTAATACCAAAAGGGAACAGCTTATTGTAAGGCTAGAGGACCAACATTTGTATTTGTCCAGCTCCGCCATCTCAGCCAGTTTACTTGTTTCACATGGATCTAAAGAAGACTGTCCAGAGATATAGGAATAGGATGTATTTCCTTCCTTCTCAGAAGGATTTTTGTGTAGTCTTTGCTTCCTACCCCTTTCCCATGAAGAAAGCTAAAACAAAGCCAAGAATTTAAAGACCTCTTCTCAGTTAAAGAGGAATGCTCCTTCAATTTACTTTTTAAATATACTTGCATTTAGTTTGCATCTCTTATGAGGTGAATGGAACATGGAAGATAAGAAGGGTCCTTTGATTCTTGTGCTTTGTACGCCTATGTAGATTATTTAAGGTGTGTAGTTATCCCTGGAGTCTCTTTAGAAGTCTGAATTAAGACAGGGCCCCAATAGAATATTATGCAAATGTGAAAATGTAACTTTATGCCAAGAACACACAACTTTTTTATGTTCTGCATAGCTCCACAAAAATACCAAAGCTCCCCAACCTACGCAAGCATTCCGTTCCGGAACGCCTTGCGTAAGTCGGGAATGTATCTCCAACAATTATGCAAAAAAAAAAAAAAAGGGGGGGGGGGGCACTTATGGAACTTTTTCCATAAATCCGGATTTCCGTAAGTCGGGTTTGCGTGACCCGGGGAGCGTCTGTAGCCATTTCATGCCATCTTTTCAGTCCTCAGCTCATCATCTAGCCCTTCTGCCATCCTTCTCCAGGTCTGTTTCCCATCCAGTTGTCTCTGCAGCTTTGTGGTTGGGTCTTACCTGACGGTTAAGCTAATTAGTAGGGCAAGTATTTTTCGGCAATGAAAACAGTAATAGCAGATTTTCAAAGCTTTATATTTCAGATATGCATTATATTAATACAAAAAATACATGTATTGACAAACAAGCAACATGTAATCCTTTACTGCACAAAAATGCAGTAGCCTACATTAGTGTTTACAGACTATTTTTTAAACCAAAATTGTCATTTTTAGAACATAAAAAAATATATTAAGTGATCATCACTATAAACACAAAACAAAATTCTTGCCATACAAGACTATACATTTAAAATAAAAGTTGGATTATTGTTTTATGCAACGATCTAACAACATCGGGAACTATGGAATAATTACATTTCTGCTTAAAGTAAACTAATGTTTTATTGAAAATATGTGCACATCACCTATATCAGCATAAAAATATTCATTGAAACACACTTAGGACACATTAAAACTCATTTGGGCATACATCTTCATACTTGCCAATAACATACAGTAACGTTGCAGGGTTAGCACTTGTTCAAGTTTGAAGAAACTTCACTCAGCATCAACTGAGTTGCACAGGATCACCAAAACACCACAGGCAATCTGGCTAAGTCTTGGCAAACATTTGTCCATGCTTTTCCAAAAACTGGGGAGAGAAATGTCATTGGTACTAGGAAGTTCATTTACAATGTTCAAATAAACTCCCCACTCACCCTCAGGTACAGAACTCAGCAGCAGAACACTCAGTTCATAGTCACTGAAGTTGTGGGAGAGTACACGAATTTGCTTGGGATCAAGGATTCTCACATCGCGAAAAAAAAATCTATATGCTGGCTGTTTCTCTGTATTTACGTACCTCTGCAGTTTCTCTGCATAGTTTTGAAAAACTTGATGCTTGAGATGGTCTACTCTAGTACATTCTGTCCTGCGTACTGCAGTATTACCACCAAATCAAATGCAATGTTGTACACTTCCGTTGGTAATGTTGACCATGATTCAAATGTAAGTAGTGTCCGAACAAGTGGAGTTGCTTCTGCTTGGATAAAAATTGAATGTGCCACAAAATGATTCATTGAAATAAACATTTAGCTCCTCTAAAACGGCAGTCGTCCTCCACTTTGATTTCCCAACCAAAGAACCCCTTGTAATACTCCACATGAGTACTCCACTTGATGGCAAAGACAGCCTATGGCTTTAAACCAAGTATTCCATCTTGTTACAACCCGTTGCGGAGGTAATGTTGGGCTTTCAACTCCACGGTCGATAAGGTAGATTCTAAGTGGGTGTTTACATATCAGCTTTTTTATTAGAGCACGCAGACAGTCCACTTCTGTAAACAAACAGACCCAGCACTCGCCTAGTAAAGCTGTAATGTATGCCCAGCAGGTCCCATGAATGCAGCTGGTTAAAATGCCGCTTAAACTGTCTTTGAATGACTTTCACATGTATTTTGCATTATCTGTCACATAAACTAGTACATTTGAAAAATCAATTTCATGTTACATAAGGGTCTTTATAACAGCTTGTGCAACTGCAGAGTAGCTAACACGTTCTAATTCCACTGTTTCTACAAGCTTAGCAGCAGCTGGGCAATCTTCTGAAACCTGCATCAGCTGTATTAGAATAATTTGCAACATACCAGTTTATATTGTCTGTATATTCATCCACAGTTACAGTTACGTGCTGATCCTTCAACTCAGTGACCAGTTGTTGCTTGTTTAGTTCAAATACACGGGGAAGACTGACTTGTCTCGGTGTACTTGCTTGCAGGATACAGACCCCATTTCATAAGTGCTCGTTTAGGAAGTCTCACATTTTGTCTGTTTTTTCTAGTGCAATGTTTGCGTTGCAACAGGCTTCCACCCAGTATTCCTGATTTTCATTTTGTTGTGCAAGCACAACAGTAGTTGTGAGCTGTTGCTTTACTGCTGTCTCATTGCTGCTCTCTAGCCTTTGCTTTCTTTTCTCCATTGCTGCAATATGACATGGACCTTTAATGTGGTTGAGTACGTGGCCCTTTTTAACACGGTCAAGAACTTTGCTGCAAATTGTACAAAATAACTTCCCTCCATCCACATGGAGCACATCTTTGCCAAATGCTTTAACTATCCTCAGGCTTAACCATTTTAGGCATTGGTAGTAAATGGCTTGAACAGCTGAAGCACAAAGTGGAAAAATCAGAAGAAATCGCGATTCCGGAAATGAAAGGTAATTTCAGAAGATAAAAGCAGCAATATCAACAATTTCCAGAAAACACCGGCCCTACAAATTAGAAAGAACTTTTTTTTCCCCCCCTGAGGAGTGAGGGACGGTGGTTCTTGAAAAGTTTTTAAGTAAATTACGTAGAGATGGCAAAGTTGTTATCAAGCCATCCATATGTGAAGAACCATTGGTTTACATCTGGTCTTACAACAAGTCCTGATCCTACAATCGGGTCTAACAGTGAAATGTGTGTGTGAACCCTCTGGCTGATTATACTGTGACATGTTAGATCTTTATTTTGAAGCAGTCTACAGAGATCTAGAATCAGGCTAATTAAGATGAGGGTCCACATAGGTGCCAGGCTCAGGGTCCTACTTTGTAACTATGTAACCACATGCCAAAAGTAAATAGCAAGAGAAATAGCTTTCTCTTTCCAAACTTAGAGAAAACCGCAAGCACTGACTCAATATATAGGGGGATTCAGTCCTCCCTAGAGATTTCTATTTAGAAAAAAAAAATAGATAGAATTGGTTATTAAAGTACATTGTGTTAAATTTCAATTTATTAAAAAAATCTGCTTTTTAAAAAACAAAATTACTTTTCTTTGAAAATACAGATTCTTCTCTATATTTTTGAACTTAAGACAAAATTAAATATTTGCTCTTTCCAAACCCTATTTGCACAGAAGACACTTAATGGCTCTTTTGCTCCCTTTTTCTGATGTTGAGATTTTCTACAATATTTGTGGCTCAGAAGGAAAATGTTGGTATCTCACTCCAAGGAAGCTTATTTAGTGTTGATCCCGAGTCATTTCTTTAAGGAAAAGTCCATCCTGCCTATCTGGGGATCATAATTAAAAAAAAAAAATACATAGACCAGGAAAAAGACAGCTTGTGCTCACCTGAAGGCAATGTCCTATTATTGTGTTGGCCTGCCTGATGCACACTCTGCTGTAATAAATTCAGGCATTCTCCAAGGCAGCTCAGGGTGGCAGCAGAGGTAGCTTTTAAAAGCAGCAAGTCCTGATCCAAGGCAGAAAGAGGTCCAGAACCTGGCAGGGATTCAATGGCTTGCACAAGATTCTTCTGTTGTCCCTCCACTTGGCTCATGAGCTGTAAGGGTTAAAAAAAAGCCATGTGGTCATAAGGAAAGCCTTCATTTGCACCCTTACAAATTGACACGTCAACTGTCTTACTATAGATGAATGTTAACGTTCAGTTCATTAATAGAAAACAGATATGAATAAAAATATCTGTGTGAAGAACATAGGCACGCTGAAAGAATGAGAATTTTAGATTCTTGATTTTTAAAAAAAAAACTAATGCCACTCAAAAAGGAAAAAAAAAACGAACAGTTCAGTATGTTAGGGCAAAACGTCTTTAAAAAAATAGTTGGCATCCTAGATTTCAGGTATGAATCATGCTTTATGCTTTTCACTATATGAAAATTATCTAGTGCTATCTCCTTTTCCTTTATTAATTCAAGCTTATAATTCCTTTCCCCAGGATATGATCTGACAATCCAGATGAACCTAAGCAGCATCTCCTGTCTTCCTCCATTTATAAAATGCTCTGTCATGGATAAAGTGAGGGTAATTTTCATGTCGCAAAAAAATGGCATGCATGGCATACTTACATAAAAGACAGTAGATGAGAAAATAATGCAAAGTGCAGTACTACATATGTTGGTTGGTATTAAAAAAAAAAGGAGTAAAGCAACTTTCAGGAACTCTCCATATGGCTGAGAGAGGAAAGAGGGTGTTAAAATGCCTAGTACATTTGAGTCTTATAGCCTCTAAGCAGTAGGGGGTACAGCACACAACTACAGTAGATTACTTTCCTTTCACCTGCCTTTCCAAAGTCAAAAGACTAAATGGAGCACTGGCAAAGGCAGGTGCAAATACCATTGAAATAACTGGAAGCCGAACCCACTTATGCTAGGGCTGAATTTGGCTCAAGATGTTTGGCTCAAGATGTTTGTGAAGCTCTCAGACGTCAACAGGTTATGGCTAGAGACAGATTTTATCCCTGAACTCAGAGGGATGGTTTGAAGACCATGTCATTCTGCTGGTGCCATCAATTGGTACATCCCTTACAAGTGTTTGTAGAAGGATTTCTTTGTTAATTTGTTATGCTGCCACCTACACAGTCTTTTCTTCCACAAGGCAGAATTTGACTCGGACTTGTTCTTGAGCCTCTTTCTTTGATGTAATGTATCTCAGAAGGCAAAGTTAAACTAAACATACCCATGGTTGTGTATACTTACTTGTGGTTCAAGCAAACTCTCACTAGGGTGACCAGACAGCAAGTGTGAAAAATCGGGACGAGGATGGGGGGGGGGGGGTAATAGAAGCCTATATAAGAAAAAGACCCAAAAATCAGGACTGTCCCTATAAAAATGGGACAGCTGGTCACCCTCTCACTGAGCGACAAAACAGGACAGGATTTAGTCACACCAGTATTTAAAAATATTAACAAAATGAACAGAAACAGTGTCCACTAAAACACTGATGTACAACTTAACTTGATCACTAAACGTATCTAGAGTCAAAATATGAACTCCCTTCAATTGGCCAACACAGATACATTTGAACCCCAGTAGCGTTGACCTTCAAACAGTTAATCAGAAAAACAACATCTCCAGAATGTCTGCTATATACCACCGGGACTCTGTGGCAGTTCTCTTTCACTAGAGCTCATCTGCCAAGCTGAAAGCAAAAGCCACATTTTCTATAACTCTGGTCACCCTCCAACTCCCTCTCCAACAATTTTTCCCCATCTCTGGTTATTTCTCCAGTCTAGGGCTCCCGTCTAAAGATATACAGGAAGATACCCCTGGGGAGTTCTGTAAAATTTTAGTTATGTCAGATCCTAATGCTGAAAGTTTCAGGGTTAAGAGAACATCTTTTTCTCAAACCATAAAAGGAATCTTAAATCACATTTTAAAATAAAACATGCACAATATTCCACATGCAGTATACTATTTCGTCCTTTTCTGTTTTTAAAAAAATTGCGTATTTTTCTAAATCTGGCATTTAAAACCCTTAAAAGTAAAGTGCTATTTAATAAAACTTGTAAGGGTATTTAGTAAGTGTACACACACAGTATCATAGACTAAACTTCACAATCAAAACATGATCAGAGAGATAAATAAATCAAAACCAACCTGACTCCAGCTAGATTAACATCTGGCTGAGTTTACAGACCTGTGAATGCTTATAACATCTACAGTACAATACACCACATTATTTGTGCTGTTTCTATAATTCAACTTATTGATCAGATTTAACCATGACATCATATAAGATATACACTTACACTAGCATTTACAAAGCTCTCTAGATACTGTATATATCTTTCATGTAACGAATTTAAAATTAATCAGATTACAAACTTTTCAGAGCAGGCGCTATTCTACTCTGTTTATACAGCATCTAACACAGTGGGTCTCTAGGCTCTACCCTAACACAGATAAATAGTAATCCTGACTGGGGCCTCAACACACTAGCCTAATACAAGCAGTACCAAACACTGAGTTTGTAACTTGTTACCAAAAGGTAGCTATAATCCTAGAATAGATAAATGATTAAAATGTACATTTTCAAGCTAAAATGCAACTTTACTAGAAACACACTCCAAAACCCTCAGAGGATTCAGATGCTTTCATTCAGCACTTTTCAGATAAGTTATTGTATTACACAATTGAAATTTCTAAGAATAATTTAATGTAATTAGTATTACTTTAGTGGAAGCCATCAATAAAAAGGCATTAATGCCTTAAATAAATCTCATGTGAACATAGTTTAATTAATAAGATAAGTGTAGGCTTAGACTCAAGATTCCAAAGCTGCAGAAAAAGCTTTAAAAAAATCTAGGTGAATTTATAAGAATAAAAAATTTCTACCTTCATTTGATTATATTACCACCTTACATATTACAATGAACTGAATAGGTTGCATACTTTTTTTTTTAAATGTAGCACGCTTCACGCACAGTTTCTCAAAATACTCTGGTTAGAAATAAATGACATTTTCCTGAGATCGATGACTAATAATGCACAAAAATTGAATCCAAAGGAAAAAGAAAAGAAAGTTGACTATATTAAAGATGAAATTAAGTATCCTTGCAGACAAGTTATAGGCGGGAGCAAACTATGGCCCACGCGCCACATCCGGCCCACAGGACCCTTCCCTCTGGCCCCCAAGCTCCTGCCAGGGAGCAAGGTCAGGACAGGCTTGTGGAGGAGCCAGCCCAACTCCCTGGCAGTGCGGTGAGCGGAGCGGAGGCTAGCCCCTGGCCCCTCCCCTTCTGCTCCCCTCCCTCCCTGCCTCCCAGGCAGTCACAGGTCCCCCAGCGCCTGGGGCAGTGTGGCTGCAGCTCCAGCCAGGCGGCACGGCTATAGCGCCGCCAGACCTGGTGCTCCAGGGTGGCACAGTCGGGGGGAAGGAGGCAGAGGGAGTTCCGGGGAGGTGTAGGGGAGGGAGGAAAAGGGGTGTTGCAGGGGAGGCGGTCAAGGGGCCTGGGCCCTTCTGCCGGGGATAGGGGTAGAGCAAGCCAGGGCTCCCTCCACCCCCAGCATGCTTGACCCCTGTCCCCAGCAGCCAAGCCCAGACAGGGAGCGAGCCCTGCCCAACTGCCAGGGAGAGCAGCTAAACGAGCAGGGGAAACGCACAGGAAAGGACTGAGTCCCCCTTTCCCCCACCCCACAGGTAACATGGGGCGGGGAGAGCAGGGAGGGTTGGATACGGGGCAGGGGGGCAGTCAGGGGGTGGAGAGCAGGGGAGATTGGATGGGATGGGGGTCCCAGGGGTGGGGAACATGGGGGATTGGCTAGGGGATGGGCGTCCTGCGGGGAGGGTCAGGGGGCAGAGAACAGAGGTTTTTGGATAGAATGCAGGAGTCCTGGGGGGAATTCAGGGGTGGGGAGCATGGGGGGTTGGATGGGGGTGTGGGTTCTGGGGGGCTGGATAGGGGGCAGAGGCCAGGCCACGCCTCACTGTTTGGGGAGGCATAGCCTCCCCCAGCCTTCCCTACCCGGTCCTCCATACAATTTCTGTACCAGATGTGGCCCTAGGGCCACAAAGTTTGCCCACTCCTGTTCTATGTTATATATAAAAGCTATAATTAACTGCTAAAAATTTAATTAAAAAAAAAAAATCAAGAAATATTGTAAGTGCCATTTCTGCAGTAGAAGAAAAATCACAGTAATTCAATAGTTTGTTAAAAGGTATATTAATCTTTCCGCTGCAGAAATGCCATCTTACAAACCTTGAATGTCAACTTTGATTTAAAGTGGCAATTTGTTTCTGAGACTCAGTAAAAAAGAAAAACCCTTCGTTAAGGGTACTCTAACAAAAATAAACTTTTTATTATTGTTTTATCACCATCCTAAGTTAGAGATAAATTGAAACTTAAAAAAAAAAAAAATCTAACTAGCCCACCTAAGTTGACAACACATGACTGCTTTTTTGGCATGGCCTTAAAGAGACCTCATCTTGTAAATCAGCCTATAAATACACCTCTCCAAAATTACAAAGGATATGACAGTGTGCTATCCAGTCCATCGTGGTGCTATAAACAGAACATTTCTTTTCTTTCTGAGTCAATGCACTTGGAGATTGCAATCTTGTGGGCCATATTATGACATTAAGTCAAATGCCTGCTTTGGATATCTGCAGAACTGCCCCACACCAGGGAGTTCTGAGAAACATACCACAGCACAATGCTACCAGGAATTCCCTGGTATGTAGGTGGAACAATGCCCATCAAACTACCTTTCAGAGCAGCCAGAGTGCTCAACTACCCTGCCAGCCCTGTTGGTCAGTGCGGAGGGCAGGGAGAAAACAGGGTCAAGACCACTGCCCACATCTCAGCCCCTTCAAAATAAGGGTATGTCTACACTGGAAAAAAAAAAAAAAGGGGGGGGGGGGGGGAAGAGTGTGTTTTAACTCAGGTGGGCTAACTCCGGTTAAAACTGCAGTGAAGACACAGCAGTTTGGCTTTTAACTCAGGTTAGCAGTTTGAATTAACAATGTCTCTGTGGAGCCGGGAGTTGAATTTGAGCTGCTAACCTGAGTTAAAAGCTGAGCTGCCGAATCTTCTCCTCCCCTGCCCCCCGCCCCCCCATTTCAGCCTGAGTTAGGAACACACTTCTTCCCCTCCACCCCCAATGTAGACATACCTTGAATGAAAGGACTCCAACTCTTCCTGGCCCTGCACTGGGGATGCAAAGTTGTGGGGAAGCTCTTCAAGTCTCCCATAGGGCCAGATTGTAGCTATATCTGACCATTTAATAAGGCAAATCTGACATGTTAGATTTTAAGAGGAACTAATTTCATGTATATTTAATGGTTTTACGCTAGTAGTTAGAGAAATTACTGCATAAGTGTACAATACACTGCAGGATGACATGAAAACTATATCTCTCTATCAATAGGAGGCCATAAAGATTCTGAATTGCCAAGGTTTACTGCAATGTTCTGGACACTAAGTTGAATGTGCCCTTGATACCAATGCCAATATGTTATTCTCTCTCTCTGTATTAGCCTATAGACTGAATACTAATATGTGACTAGCAAACACCATCAGCAAATGGACCAGTCTGTAGCAGTCTCCTTTAGAAGATTTCACACTATCAGGAATACAATATTAAAAAAAAAATCTCATGCATTATAACAATTGTGTGCAGATGGAAAAAATCATACCTGACTTGAAATGTTTCATAAAAAAAATGAGAAGTCAGGGGGAAAAAAAACAGTATAGTCATTTGGAGAGGTCATAGCTATAGAAATAACAATCATGTTAGGAAAGCTTTAACCATTAAAATGGCAACATAAAAAAAACACATCACAATTAAGGCTAAATTCATTGCCTCGCCAGTCCCTGTCCAAAGCCCTAGAAGCTACTAGGGAGAGAGCCAAGCTAGACCTTGTTGAGTCTTGCCCAATTCTTTTTTAACACAATTGTTTTTTTCTGTAAAAGTCATAGCTTTATAGGAATCAACTACTCCTCTTTTAACTTTTTGCTGGTTTTTAAAGCAAAGTGTTTTTTAGATTAGGTCTGAAAGGTATAGTACCTTTCACAAATCTTTTACTGCTGTTTTTTTACGTTTTTTAATGCCATAAGTTACACTTATCAAAGAGAGAATGAGGGAGAGAACATGTATGGGAGACCAAGCTTTGGAAAGGACTTTAGGACTTTGGGTTCCTGGACTGACGAGTCCAACATCACCACAGATGTTATGCTCTGAGGACTTTGTTCACATTTCAGGTAAACAAGCATGTATCGTAGCAACAGGATTTTGTAAGATTCCAAGAAGTTGTAAGAATACTCACAGAAGCATGCTGCATGCAAAGGGAAAATTATCCATACAGAGGAAGTAAGTACAATCCCTGTAACTCTAATTCCACCTTGGGCAAGAGAGTTCCTCATTACGTGCTCTTGACCTGAACTTGGTCAACAGGGATAAAAGCGCCTATGTTTTAAAAGTTTAAAAAAGTAAACACACCACACACAGCCAAATACATACCTAGTGTAACTCTGTTGACATCAAACCAGTCACATCAAAAATTAATCTGACCCACTAGCTATAAATTTACTCAGGTTTATGATCCTGCTTCAGTGGGTTATTTTTTCTGTTTGTTTTAATATATCACTTTTGGTCTAATTTCAGTTGCTGGGTTTAGTGAGAGGGTACTGGGTGGTGCTGGTGGCCTGTAATATACAGAAGATCAGACTATGATCTGGTAGTCCCTTCTGGCCTTAAACTCTATGACTCAGCTATTAGGAAAAGGAAAACGTATACATACTTACCTCACAGATAGCTTTCTTTACATAGAAAGATCTGTATACCACATACTGGGCCTTTAACCTGCTTCCATATTTAGCAGATGCAGAACTCAGCCTTGTCAATCACTGGCTCACAGATACACCACTCCAACTGCAAAGCCGGCCAAACTGAAATAACCCCACAACTATGATGAAAATGAGTAAAGCATTCATAACTTTAAACTATGGATATTTTCTATTGCAAAGTATGATAAATTTGTTATTTGCTTAGCTTCTGAACAGTGATCCCTTAATCCTATCCAAGGTCACTCAGATCTATGGGCCTTAATACTTAAATAAAGGAAATTTTCAGATAAGCACATAACATTTTCCTTTTCTTCAGCACAGTAACCGCCACAGATCTTACAGTGGGGTTTTATCAGCAGCATGCAGCAAAGGAGGCTAAATTATAGCTTAGCATATAAGTGAAATTGAAATAGCTATGCACAAAGGTCATTTCTTGATTGCCTAAGGCATTACAGCATGCAACACCATCCTCCCATAAAACAGTGTTCTGCACATCCGCTTTGAAGTATTTTATGAAGAAACATCAGGAAAACCAGGATGCCACCTCACTGATTTCTCCTAAAGCTCTGCAGTATGGAAGTTTGTTCACCTTGTCTGCAACAAGATTGGTAGATTTAAGGCAGGAGGGTATATCTGACTGACAGGTCTGAGTTCTGTCCCCAAAGCTGCGAGTAGGCTGAAAACTCACTGTAGAATCTATTAACATTACTATGCTGATGAAAAAATGTTAAAAGGATAAAAAGAGCCAATGAGATTAAACAATAATTTGAAAACATTTTAGAAAGACCAAACCATAAAGAGAATGACTTTCACATCAATTGTCCTTTCTTGACTATTGAGTTCCTTTCATTACAGAGGAACAACATGTTATTATTCATCACCATTACACCACCTCAAAGTAGCTGCCTTCATGACCTCAATTATTTTAAAAAGGCAAGTGATGAATAGTAAAACTGAAACAGCTATAGAACAGTTATTAAGGCCTCGAAATTTGCAGATTTTCAGTGAGTCTCAACTGAGCTACCGAAAGCAAAGTTAGCTGGTGATTTCCCTCTCTGGCTCAGCCTGTACACAGTAGACTCTGTAGAACTATACACTATGAGAAAGCACACAGTAGGGCAAAGAACAAGAGACTTAACACTAGGGTTACCAGATCGCAAGTGTGAAAAATAGGGACAGGGGGTGGGGGTAATAGGGACTGTCCCTATAAAAATTGGGATATCCGGTCACCCTACTTAACACTAAATTAAAAGAAGAAGGCTGAAGGGGAAACAGGGAAATGGAAGCTTCCATCCCTTTACCTTCTTCCCCCAAAAACTGAGTTTCTCATGGAAGCAAAGGTTTAGACATGCAGTCAAAGGCTACGCCTGCAGTTGCCTGCACATTCAGCCCTGGAAACGGCCATGGCTTTAGTGGAGAGTGCTCCAAGTCTCACTAGAGGGGGGAGCTTCTCTGGCCTGGCAAACACTTTGGCTAGAGGACCAATTCATTTGGCTGTGATGTATCTGAATACCTTGAAGCACTTCCTTGAAGCCTTGAGGGGAATGAAAAGAGAATCCATTGTGCTGAAGAATTCTGATTTCAGTACATCTTGAGGGCCTGAGGTCCAAAGTGTACCTGTTTTTTCCCTTCATGGTTTTAGAATTGGGACAGAAATTCAGTAGTAAGATATCCCAGTGATGAACTGGGAAAATGCCTGTATTTCTTATGAATATTATGTGTGACTGCTTCCCTGTTTGAGTTGGTATTGCTGCCTATTTGAATTCATTAAGTCAAAGGAACCTGTAAGGGTTTGTTTAAAAAACCCAGCAGGAAAGGTAAAACAACAACAGAGATAAGACAGCTTCAAGCACACACCTTCAAAGGAGTCAAGGATAACAACACTGGACCATCAATTGGTGGGAGAATTTACCCACCTGACTCCAACACTTTGTTTTTCCTATGGCTAAACCGGAGATCAAAAGACCCTGACCAGTTATAAAGGTACTCCAGCAGAAAGGGAGGGAGCCAAGGGAGGCTGGTCAGTGAAAAAGCAGACAGGCAGGGAGTATTCACTCAGAGACCAAGAGAGAAGACTGAAAGCAGGGACAGGGAATAAGCCAGACCTACCTGAACTATGATAGAGAGATCAACTGGATCATCTAGCAGCAGCACATCTTGCCCTAGAAAATTCAGGGGGGGGGGAAGAACACCCACACATACAGAAAGCAAAAGAGGTACCTTATTTTTTGAGAGTGCAGCCAGGTTTGAGTCCTTACCAGATATGCCCAAAACCTTCAGGATGCTCTTTCAAGAACTGGGCTGAGCAATTAAGATCACCTGGATGTGGGTGCATTATTGGACCCTGATTAATAAGACCTTGGCCTTTTTCACCCCCTGGGAAAGCTTCAGGAGCTCTGCATACTATTCCCAATCTTACCAACCTGTGGCAAAAATGACTCTAAATAGTACTTCAAATCTTTTTGAGGAAGGAGGAACAGAAAATCTTGCCTTGCTGTAACCACAAGTTGGCAAATTGCTGATCTGGACACCTAAGATGAACAGATAGTCACTAAAAACTGTGTGACACTCTAGACAACCAATTCTAACAAAAGTTTCTATTTTGCTACCTAGGGAATCTTTTTAGCTGTTGGATTCCTTGGGGATGTCGGTCTCTTTTGAGGAAGACTGTATTTTAGGATCAGAGGGGTAGCCATGTTAGTCTGAATCTGTAAAAAGCAACAGAGAGTCCTGTGGCACCTTTGAGACTAACAGAAGTATTGGGAGCATAAGCTTTCATGGGTAAGAACCTCACTTCTTCAGATGCAAGTGCAAGTGTATTTTAGGAGTCTATTTAGGGGATGAGAGCCACTTATCTCCAAAATCTTGTAGGAGCTTATATGACCTCTCAGCAGATTTAGCAAACAATGGCTTGCCATCCGGAGAGGTGTAGGTGATCTTTGACTTTCCAGACTGAGAAATGAACTCATCTTGATTAATATCCTCCCCAGGAAAAGACGGAAACCAACACATCCAGCTTCTCTTGAAGGGCTTCAGATTTCATGGCTGTAAAGAGATGCTTCTACAGGCATTTACAGAACTCCTGAGAGACACTCATGAAGTCTGACCTAGAAGACACTTCTCCCTTCTCTGGTTCTGACCCAAGGTCTGCTGGGACAGTCACCAAAGCTCAAAAGGAAAAGCATAGCACAAATGCTTACTGATCTTTTTACTAAAAGATAGTTTTTTGCCCCCTCAATTACATCTCTGGAAAAAGTGTAAGCAGCCCAAGAGAAAACTCCTGGGAAACCACTCAAAGGGTCTTTAGGTCACCTTCTGTGAGCAGAGGTTAAAGCCTCTTGGTAAGATTTGACCACCAGGAAGAATTTGTTGATACACTCAAATATTTCAGGATCCAAGGGAAAGGGCACGGGAAGAGTCACAGTGACTGCCTGGGAGATCTCTGCTTTCTTCATAGGTGAGCTTTTCTCCCCTTCATGCAAGCATGTATTTCGTACAACCCCAGAGATAACCGCAGCGCTGGTGTCTCCCCAGTGTGGCGGCAGATGTTTCTCACAGTCAGGGTCGTTAAGAGTTTTCTGGTCCATGAATAAAGTGCTACTTGCAAGAAACACAGTTGGTGTTTTTCCTTAGTCTGGGCATTCCACTTATTTTTTTCCTTCAGGGTGAGGGCAGATCATGCAAGACAAGCAAAACCACAGTGGCTGCAGAGGTCACCTTTCTATGTGTTGCTACGAGTAAGGCAAGAATTGAATTGGAGAGGCAGAGGAGGGAGCCCCAGAGACAAGGAAAATCTTAGATGATGATCGGCTGTCAACTAACCTGACAGCAAGCATGCCATCACAAACTAAACCACAGGATTTATTGATTCTGATGTTAAATGGGGCTTTTCAAAATCATCTGTGGTAAATTATTCTTTGTACAGCTTCTATACAACAGATTACCTTGAATTCTGCAGTTCAAAGTATCGCTCTAGTGGTTAAATGCTGCTTACTGATGGATCTTCTATCACTTTTTTTTTTTTTTTTTTTTTTTTTTTTTTGACTACTGCAGTTTTCTTACAGTTCAGCAGGACTATTTTTCTGAAGCTTCTGCGTGTCACGTATAACTAGAAAGCATACTTTGATCTTACGCAATTAAGGAAAGTATTTGAATTCTTCAAAGGATTCCGAAGCATGCCTACAGGTTGCTAGTTACAAAGTTAAAATTGCCAATCAAATTACATTGGTTTATCCTTCAGGTGCTACATGGAAATTAACAAACTCCATCTAACACGCTTATGGTAGTAAAATCAGAAGACTTCAGAAGAGAAAAAACCCTGAGCAATTAAACTACTGAACAATATTTATTTAGTATTTAATCAACAGTATGTTTTTCTCCCTCTGAACTTAATTCACAAAGATGCATTTACCCAGGTTTCTAAAGGCTGTTTTAATATATTAAGGTAGGGATGCTTTGAGTGTGCACTTCCAAACAACCTCAACTCTACGCTGCTGTGACCACGAAGCAGGGAGGGAGGCATGCGGGGGGGGTGGGTGGGTGGGAGGAGAGAGATAACATGGCTTTAAAAAACCAGTTTAATCTGGTACCAGAAAAACTAAAATGCCTTATTCATAATTATGTGGTTATTATCTGGCATCACTCTAAAGGGCAAAGTTAAGGTTGTTTGGGTACCTTAACTGTGCATTTCTGTATCCTAGCATATTTGGCCTTCTTAAAAGTTTTTTTATTTGAATGCATACGCACAAACTCATATATATGCAATTCTGTAAATATATTTGCTTCTCTTTAATTCTGTGTCTTACTCTGTAAAGCTTTTTGAGATAGATGTCTAGTGTTCTCCAACACTAACGTAAAATAAAAATTACTATTTTTAAATTATGTTAAACATTATGTGTCACATCCAAGATTACTTTAAAGAAAGTCTGGAAACCAGTGTACGAAAAGGAGAGTTTTGGTGTGCATTTTGCTCATTATTAACAACAAAGATCTGAAATATGTATTAAACATTTTCTGCTTTTAGAATTCCCTTTTAGATGCCCAATAGATACTATGAAAAAGCTTCAGCTTTATTCAAAATAGATAAAAATTCCCCCCCGATACACAGCAAAGCTCACTAATTCTGTCAGGTGACTACATTGTCCTTCATGAGATCATTCTATGGTTTACTACAGTTAAATTGGAAAAATGACAAAATGGCTGACGTTTTCAAGCACCTTTAACCCTACTCAAACTCTGTTATTAAAGATACATTTAATAGCAAAATCCTGCTAGCATTTCTGAAAAGAAACACTTCAAAAGACTTCAAACACGCATCAAAAGATGGTATTTTCTATCATTTTCTATTTAGAAAGGCAGTTCTAAAAGTTGAAAATGGCTTAATACATACTTGAGACCTTTTGTGGTAATAATGAGCTAAGTGCACAACAACGCTCTGCTTTTGTACTCGGATTTCCAGACATTCTTTAAAAGTAATCTCTGCATGTCCCCAAAGGTCACAAAGAATTTGGTCTGTCTAAAGTATATACAACTCAATGTACAAACTGACTGCCATTTGCCATAACAATTTGATTACTGTAACAACAGAAAGCTGAACTCAAATCCAAGATACGAAAGAGTTGTCCTGCATTAAACTGGCCAAAAGAAAGCTAAAACACAGGTTACTTAACTTTCCCATGAACAAGGAAAACCATATTACCAATACAATTAGTATATGGCATGTAGGTCATCATTTTCACATTCGCTCTGTTATTCATTAGGACACCTTTAACTCAGACCTAGCTGAAGTAAAGTCAAAAGGAAGAGTAAGGAGCAAGAAAAATAATCCAAGGTTCAAAACTCACCTTCTGGACTGGTTCAAGCACTACAGACCAAATCCTCAGCTAGTATAAGCTGATATAGCTCTATTAACTTCAGAAGCGGCCCTACAAATACAACCACGTTTCTATAGCCAATTGATGACACATCTGATTACAGCCATTACGCAAACAGCTGAGCTGGGTCTACATAGCACTTTTCCCACAAAACCTACAAATGTCAGTTCAGAGGCTACACCTCCCAAATTACCTAAATACAACAGTGTCAGTGCATTCTGGGAAAGTGTGAGCAACCATCCCAGAATGCCTAAGGTCAGCAAAGTCTGCCTGAAGGACATGCAGGGGCAACGAATTCCAGGACATCCTACTACATAGGAACCTGGGAGGAAGGAGGACCAGCAAAACCAATTACAGAGGAACAACTAGAGAAGTCATCTCAATTGCAAAAAGACTAAAACGTGTGCCAAACGTGTAACAGTAAGATAGCCATATATCAGCACAGACCATTAGCAAGGATGAAACACTTAGTTACCATAGTTATTAACCAAGTATGAACCACTTGTGTCTTGACAAAACCATGATTACATCAGCCATGCAAGTGACAGGCAGGAATATGGTTCAAAGCTGTAGTGCCCTGAGTACAAGTCCTTAGAAGCTATTCAGGTCCCAAAATCGAGATAACAGGCAGGACTGAGCCACAATATAAAAACTTTAGAGATTGGGTCTTAATTTCTTTAATTCAATATATCTCACTCATTAGGTATGTCCTAGTTATTGTGCAACTAAAATGTTTGCTGGAACCATTTATTTTGATATATAGCACCTGGGAATTTACCCAAGGACTTGAAGATTTCAGAGTGGAGGAGTCTGTCTAGAAACATTTATAATCATGTAAATTGAATGGTAAACACATAAAATGTGGCAAACTAAATAACCACCATAAAGTTTGCCTTCTTTGTTTAGTTTCTTCTATAAAGGTCATATGTTGACCAAAATATAAGTCTTTATATTTAATACTTGAAGCACAGCTGCCATCTGCCTAGAAATTACAATGGCATCTCTGAGCACAACGAACATTAAGAATTACCCTTACCTTCCTTTAATAAAAACAGCACCTAATCTGATTTTCAAGCTAACAAAATAGTACAGTACAGGCAACACATCCCGACCAAATAAATAAATAAATAAATAAAGTGGCAGTGGAGTGTTTAACATGCTTTGTCAAACTCCTATTTACTCTGAAGGCAGCTGCTGCATCATCCAGCCTCCCAGAAATCAGTGCTGAAATTAAGGTCACCAGTAAATGGCCATGAAATGGGTTATTAAGCTGTAGATAAAAAGTTCATAGGAATACGTTTTCTATATAATACTTCACTGCTCTAGAGTTACAAATTTATATGCAGTTGTATTTTTTAATAAGTCTGAGGGCTGTGAGGGTGTCCCCTCTTCCCAGATTTTCTTTTTACAATTCAGACTGGAAAGTGATTTATAGGTAGATGAGCATCCTACACTATTTCATGTTATTTCACTCCAGTTGAAGAAGTATAATTATATTTACTTATGAAAAGTTTCAGGTGAGCCTAACATAAGTTAGGCACCAAACTCCCAGTGAAATTCAATTATCTCAGGCTCCTTTGTAAACACCACCCATAATTAATTTTAATATTTAAGCTTATTAACTATTTCACTGTATTCCTATCCATCTCTAATTTATGAGGAAAACGAACGTTAGGAAATAATCTCATTTAGTTCTCATGTACTCCAAGTGACGTTTCATTGAAGAAATCCTGATTTATTCTATTGATACTTCATACTTAAATACATGTTTGAAGATTACAACTGTCTCTTCTGCATACCTGCTTGAATGCTTTTAAAAGGTACTGGTAAAAAAAGTGATAATGCAAGTAACTATGTTAATGTATCACTGGTGTGATCAATGTTTCAAATGTAGAGTCAGGAAATTCAGAGATAAGGGGCCAAATTCTCTGCTAGCATAACTCCACTGAAGCCAATAGAGAGTTACCATAGATGCTGGAACTAAGAGTGCCAGGGGTGCTACTACACCCTCTGGCTTGAAATGGTTTCCATCATGTACAGAGTTTACAGTTTGGTTCAATGGCTCTCAGCACCCCCACTATACAAATTGTTCCAGCGCCCCTGAGAGTTACATGTGTCACAAGGTTCCTATAGCAACTTCATCTCTCCCTCCTTGTATATCTATATTCCATGGTAAGTCAACATTTGTGCAATAATCCAAAACGATGCATGTAAAATGTTGTAAAACAAGATGTTTAGTTTAGTCCTCAAAAACATTACAACTAAAAAGGAATTCCAGAGAACAACAACAACAACAACAAACAACAACAACAAGAATTACTAGAAGCATGGATACCTACTTTAACAGTTTTAAATATACACAAAGATGCATAACCCTGTACTTAACAGTGAGTTTCATTTTTGTCTCTGTATATACCAATTTAGTAATCATGAAATATGCTAGACTGACAATTCTGGAGACTAAAATCCTCTCTCTATCCTCAAAGGAGGCATGGAATTATTAGCAGCAACAATGCAAGGTTCCCCAAACCACTGTATGCCTAGCTTGATCTGGAGAAATGACCTCTAGGAGCTAATTCAGTCAGCCTCTCCGCTGAAACTGCCACAAAAAGGTGCGAGTTAATTTCAGCTATGCTTGTGTTTTGCAACCTGGATTGAGACTGAACTCCTTTCACAGTATCAGTCACCAAATGGTAACATCTTTTAGTCACCACTAATTTGGGCTCGATTTGAATAAGTGATATAAAGGTGAAAGAGCAAATTGAGTATGACACAAAGCTTTAAAACAAAATCTTGCTTTGTGAGAGACACCCACACTTCAAATTCACTTCTGTATGTTTACACAGGAACTGCCATAGCAGGTCAGACCCAAGGTCCTATTAGTCCAGTATCCATATCTTTTCTCTGACAGTGGCCAATGACAGATGCTTCAGAAACAGCAGCAAGAACCCCACTGTAGGCAGCTCTGGGATAATCTAGCACCCATATTAAATCTCATCCTGATCTCTAAAAGTTAGAAATTAGCTTAAATCCTAAAGCATGAGGTTTAATATCCCTTCCAACAATGTTTATAATTAATTATAAAAAAAACTCTGGGTTCCCTTGTTCTCCATATTAAGTGTCAAAACTCTCTTTAAATCTTGGTAAATTCTTGCTCTCAATGACTGCTTGTGGCAATGAGTTCCACAGTCTAATTGCACACTTTTCATCAGTCTTTTAATTTAATTTTAATTAACTCTGAATTTAATTGAATGTCCCCTTATTCTTGTGTTACAAGGCAGAGGGAAAGGAAGTTCTCGATCTATCTTCACTATGCCATTCATTATTTTACATATTTGTACTATGTCTCCTCTTATTCATTTCCTTTCAAAGGCAAACAATCCCAAACTTGTCAATCTCTCTTCACATGAGTGTTTTTCCATGCCTTTAAATCTCTCATTGCCCTTTTCTGACACAGACACACTAATTCTGCAATATCATTTTTGATATCAGGTGACCAATACACACAGAGTATTCCAGAAGAGGCTTCTATATTTTATTATTTATTTCTATATTATTCTCTCTCTGGTTCCTTAAGCATCCTAACACCTGGTTTCCTTTTTTGACTGCAGATGCACATTGTAGACAGCCCAATGAAGCTCAGTGACGCACACAACCCTTTTCTGAGCTGATACTGTTAATTTAGGACCTTGTAAGATGTATAAATAATTATATTTTCCCCTTCAATGTACATTAGTTATTTTGCATTTATCAATATTGACCTTCACTTGTCATTGTGTCATTCATTCATCTAGCTTGTTCAAGTCTCTTAAATTCCTCACACTTCTCTGCAGTCCTGACTAACTTCAATAAATTTATGTTACCTGCAAATTTGCTACCTCACTACTCACTCCCCTTTACACCACAAATAGTCTGTGTGGAACCTGGAGTCACCATACTCTTAACCTTTTGCCATGAGGAAAACATACCATTTAATCGAGTCTGTTTTCTCTCTCCTAGCCAGCAGGAGGTGGCAACACTTGGCCTTCCACCCCATGACTTCAACCTACTTCTTTAGGTAGCATCTTGTGAGGGACCTTCTCAAAAGGTGTTTTGGAAGCATAAATAAATTAAGCCAATCCATACTCCTTTATCCACTACTTTATTGACACATTCAAAAAATTTTAAGAGATTAAAAGATAATTTCCTTTTGCAGAAACCATGCTTGTTAAACCCTATCATATAGAGAGCTTCCAGGTTTTTTACATGTTAAGTCCTAAGGATCTATTGTTGCTCGGATCACCCCCAGAGCTTTTTTTAAATACAGTATAGCTACCACATTTGCTACCAGTTCTCTGGAACAGTAGCTGTTTTTATTGTGAGATTGCATATTTTTGTTAGCAGCTCAGATACTTGATACCTAAACTCCTTCAAAATTCTGGGCCTGGTGACCTACCGCTTTTAAAATTATCAATTTCCACCAGCATCTCTATCTTTGACACCTCAGTCTTGTTTTGATGATCCTCTAGTGGTCCTGGCTGTCCATTTCAGAACATTAAATGACCACAAAACTTTATGTGGTTCATTAAAACAGATCTAACTACAAAACATACAGAATTATAGAAGTATCATTTTTATTTTAAAAAAAAGTGAAAAATGTAAATTCTGAGCACTGGAGTGGCCTGCTATGAAACATGTCAAGTCTGGTACAGTTACACTGGGACTTTGCACTTATGCTAGTTCATATATGAAACCTACAGTAAATGTATCTACATATGGAAAGAGTATTGCATCTTTTAAAAACTTAGACATTTTTAAAATGAGTATGTACTGCATGCATAACTGCTTTTGGATGAAGACCAAATTTGAAGGGCATATTGCAGCACCAAGCTACCACAAGAACACTTTAAAAGTCTACCAAACATAGCTGCTTAAAATAAAGTACAGCAGAAATCTATTAGTCATACCATCACCTTGGTAAAAATAAGAATTTGAATATTCATTTAAGGTTCCCTTCCACTACTGAATATGTTTCTATGTTCTTGTTTGTTAGGAGATTTTCTTTATGGAATTATTGCTATATTGTCTTAGTAAGTAGCTAGATCAGGGGTGGGCAAACTTTTTGGCCTGAGGGCCAAATCAGGAAATAGAAATTGTATGGCAGGCCATGAATGCTCACAAAATTGGGGTTGGGGTGCGGGCTCTGGGGTGGGGTTGGGGATGAGGCGTTTGGGATGTAGGAGGGTGCTCTGAGCTGGGACCTAGGGGTTTGGAGAGCAGGAGGGAGATCAGGGCTGGGGCAAGGGTGCGAGAAGGCATGCAAGTTCCAGCTGGGGGTGTGGGCTCTGGGGTGGGGCTGGGGATGAAAAGTTTAAGGTGCAGGAGGGTGCTCTAGGCTGCGATCAAGGGGTTTGGAGAGCGAGGAGGGATCAGGGCTGGGGCCTGGGGAAAGGCTATGGGGTGCAGGCTCCGAGCAGCGCTTACCTTAAGCGGCTCCCGGAAGCAGTGGCATGTCCCTTCTCTGGCTCCTACATGGAGGTGCGGTCAGGCAGCTCTGCATGCTGCCGCATCCACAGGCACCGCCCCTGCAGCTCCTATTGGAGAGCCGGAGGGAGCCACTGAAGCAGGAGGAGCCAGAGCGGGGCCAGCTGCGGCTTCTGGGAGCCTCATGGTGTGCCCCCAACCCTGCACCCCAGCTGGAGCATCAGAGCAGGGCTGAGCCTCGTGGTTCAGCCCCTGTCCCAGAACCCCAGCTGGAGCGCCAGAGTGGGGCAGCCCCTGACCCAGCGTCCTGGCTGGAGCACCGGAGTGGGGCCAAGCCGTGTGGTGCGGCCCCTGACCCAGCACCCCAGCTGGAGCGGGGCTGAACCGCGTGGTGTGGCCCCCAACCCGATGCCCTGGCTGGAGCGCCGAAGAGGGGCAAGCCCCAGACCCCACTCCTCAGCAGGATCTCACGGGCTGGCTTAAAATGGCTCAAGGGCTGTAGTTTGCCCATCCCTGAGATAGATCATGAATATGTATAGCCCTTGTACAACTTCTGTAATTCTTGAGTATAATTTTCTCTAACTAAAACTTATGCCCTTAAAGTTTCACTCCTGAAATCCACAATAGTAGATCTCTGCATTTACATTACAAAACATATGCAACATTACACAGCAAAGCATACATACTTTTTCTAATATGTGTATTTAAAAGTTTCTGAGCATTGAAGGTAACAATGTTTTTTGTTAAGCTTCAGGAAAGGGAAATTGTACTTTTTTTTTTTTTTTAAAAGAAAGAGTCTGTATTTAATAAACTGAGGTAATGTATTTTATTTGACCATCTACCGTTGGTGAGAGAGAAATTTTCGACCTTACACAGAGCTCTTAGTCAGGTCTGGGAAACTAACCCAAAGCATCACTGTTAAATACCAGGTTTGAACAGACTGTTTAGCAAAAGTAGTTAACACATACTTCAAGGGATTATTCAAGGTAAAGTTAGTGTTCTTATTGCACATACTGTCCATATTAAACTACAGCATTCATTTAATATATATAACTATGAGAACCTTAACTTCCATGTCTTCTGACTAATGTGTAGTATCCAGTTTACAAACATAAAAATAGCTATTTTGCATTTAATAATAAATGCAAAACATTACCTTTGTTCACCCTCCAGATGATCAGAAGAGGTCCAGAGTGAAGATGTTCCGTAATTTATTAAATAAAGAAAGGGAAACATTTTATAAAACCTAGAAAACACACACACTCACTCACTCCACTTAGGGTTGCTTAACAGGTTAATAGGCAAATAGGTCACCAAATACAGGGAACACATTTATGTAGTTCAGTTGTGCACAGTATGATTTAATCAACAAAGCCAAACCTTTTCTAAAACAGCCACTATGTGAAAATTGGTAATCTGTATATTCTTCCATTAAGGAAACAGTGAAGTCTATCATAAAAGTTAATCGTGCCTGGAGAAAATGGCACTATGATAAGTTATTTAAACAGAATGAATAGCAAAAGCATAATAAAATTTACAATCTCTAAAAGACAGGACATCATCTTTTAGGGATTATATTTCAGAAAACTTCAATAGCCACACATCATATAGATGATTTGATCACTATTCTCCATTTCACCTTCCCTCCTCTTTCCCTGAAAAGATCTGTTTATATAAAAAACTCTGACATTCCATGGTAAGTCACTCATTTTGCAAAGAACCACCACTTTGTTTTGCTCTATATTGAAAACAATAATATTTTAAAGAACATGGAATGTCTTAGAAATGTTTAAATAGGCCTTAAGATGTGAAAGCACAGAGAAGGAACAACCACCTGATTTGGAGACAAGATTTCGCCTCACTGCAGCTGCTTGCAACTTACCCATCTAGTCAAATTTCTTTTGATGTAAATATATAGGTCTACATCACGAGTTGTCATCCCTTCATTCCTAAAACTAGATGGAAGCAAAGTCCCCAAATTTGTTTCTATTGTAACATGGAATCACAGTATAGAAAAGGTTCAGATGCACTCATCTGGAGTCTCAGCTTCTGTTCATATGCTGAACAGATGTAACGGAACAACAATGCAGCTGCATCTAACAGAAACACTAATTTAATAAATAATACCTTATGCCTAAGGCTATGACAGTCATGGGTATTTTTAGTTAAAAAAAAAAAAAAAAAGTCATGGACATGACATGGGCAATAAACAAAAATTCACAGCCTGTGACCTGTCCATGAATTGTACTATTAATAACCCTGACTAAATTTTAGCTGGGGAGTTGCTGCTCTGGAAGGGGCCCCCAGGGCAAGCGGCACCAGCTGCTGGGGGCCGCCCCCTCCCCCACTGCTCCAGCCGCCTCTGGGACCGCTCTAACAGTGGCCAGTGTGGCTGACCTCAGGGCCACCTGAACAGTTGTCCCGGGGGCCAGCTGCTTGGGCCGCCCTGAGGTCAGCCACACTGGCCACTGCAGAAGTCACGGAGGTCGTGGAAAGTCGCAGAATCCGTGACTTGTGCATCCTCCATGACAGACACGGAGCCCTACTTATGTCTGTTCAATTGAATATGTAAAGCACAATATACATGAAAAGTGATCTTTTCAAAACCCCAGTAAAGTAAATAATTAGGTACTGGAATAGATAAAGTGATTTGCTCCAGATCCCCCTGAGACACTGTCAGTGCAGTATTAAAATTCAAGAATTTCTGTCTCTCAATCAATGAGCTCATGCTGCACAAATTAAAATTCATGGAACAACCTTGCATTCTAGAAAGTTCTAAAATAAAGTTTATATCCCACTTACACAGCCGAGCCATCTACATTTTGTATCATTCATTCCACATATTGATTTTTCATAGAAAAACAGTAATTGATAGGTGTGAAAGGGGCACAACTGCCTCCCAAGCAGCTTCTGGTGACTGAATGTGGCACTATGGCCTGCCTCAGTTTCCCCCTCAACGGGGTAACAACGAGGTCACTTGAACAGCCCAGTCAAACAATACATCACTATCGCTCCCTTGAAACACCATCAGAAAGGAGCACATGTACAATGGTTTACATGCTCTTACCTCAGAGCCCAGACAAAACTTAAAAGCCCAAAGCTAAAGTCTGGGTTCCAGCAGCTGCTGCTTCTGCTGTAAGGCCTCAGGTTGCTCCACTGCCTGGAGAGCTCTGCAGTCTTCCCCCTTCTTGGTCAGGATCTCCCCAAGGCACCTTGTCCAGGAGAGCTCTGTAATCCCTTATCTAACTGCTTTAGGAGCACAGCTTCTGTGTGGCTCAATCTCCATCCAGGCTTTAGAGGAGCACTGTGTCTGCTTAGTTCAGACTTCCTGGGAGCTCCCCTTCCTCTGAAGCTTCCTTTCTCCTCAGGAGCCCACCTGTTCTTTACTTAATTAACTGCCTTCCAGCTACATAGGCAGTTAACCATCCCCACATGGACATGGTCTGGCTCATTCTCTTCAAGAGAGCTTGTCACAGGTCAGCTGGGCAAAAGGGCCAGCTCTGTGACAAGAGTATTAAAGCTTAACTGATTTTCCTCTTAGTCACATAACAATATAACTAACAAAAGCAGCTGGTTTTGCACTTTATCCTAGATCCCCTTTTTGCTTTCCTTTCTCCTCCTATTTCCCATTTTCCACAATATTCCTTCACACAGTGTCACTTTTCATCCAAACAGGACGGACAAAGATTAGTCACTGACTGTAAGCTGAAGGTCACCAGGACCTATCAGTTACAGAAACAAGATTTCCCTAGTCAGTTTGGAATAGGGATCTCTGGCTGGGAGTGCGATGCCTGTTTTTAAATGCAGCAGTAGTCAGCTGGAACAAAGTCTCCAGCCATTCCTATTGTACTTTCTAAGTCTGCTGACTCATTTGAAAACTGTAAAGAGAAAAGGAGTATTCTAAAACCCAAACTAATTTCCATCTCTCACCACCAGCCTAGTTTTCATCTTCCCACACACCAAAAAATGAAAATATAAACTGACCCTGACAGAAAACTAGAGATTAGAGCTCTGTACCAAAAAATGATACCTACACTGTATCTACAAATGTACCAGACTAACACATACTGTATAGCTACTTTCTTAAACTGAGCTTACTAGTATTGTGGATAAAAAAAATGTTCTTTGTATTGTAGTTTTCATTAGTGATAAGACAATGTCAAAGTCTGGAAATGTAATTCCATATTTTTATATTTATGTATATACATACACATGCAAACACTGGGATGCTTATCAATATTATTTCAAACTGGAAGCCATGCCAAACAACAACCTCTCTTTTGCTTAACCTGAAGTACTTCTTGGTTCAGTACCAGTGGAAATACCATGAGATTAGCCTCTCCTTTTGATTTCAGTATTTCCAGTCCTGACTAAAAGGAGGAGAATAATTTTGAAATGAGAATTCTAACAAAATTTTGCAAAACTGAGAAAAGCAAATTTGAGGGCAAAGACTCATGGTCTTATTTTATCTGAACCAGTTTAAATCCAATATCATCAAAAGAATACTGGACTAGCACACCAAAAATTGCTGCAATAAGACTAGTTATAAAGTTATTTTCCCAGACCTACTTTAAAGTAGATGCTCTGTTCAGAAGGCAACTCAGGAGGGCAAAAAAATATGATAAAACTGCTTTCAGTAAGTACATTCTTCCATCGAGCTTCAGCCAGTTACAATACTTCTCTTTTTGCTTTGATCTAACAAAGGTTATATCTATGAAAAAACATGACTCATTATCACCTGTGGAGAAGTGAGGGCGGTGGAAGTAATTGCCTAAAATTACTCTGACAGAAAATTATCCTAAACCTGTTCATTTTTACTTGATATTTTATTTAGAAGTACAGGGGAGGGGGGAAATTACTTGGACTTTTTTTCATTAAACTATAAACATAAAAACATGTAGAGATACCCACGAAAGCTTTCTAGCTGATAATTAAGGGTCAATATAAAAACATAAGAACAAAAACAATCATTCATAAAGAATAATTCATTCAAGTACTCCATTAAAAATAAATGGTCAAATTAACATAATACACTAGAAGCACATGACACTATTCAAAAGTAGTTCTACTGAACTGTCTATATAAAAATGCAATAACAAAGGCTAAGACTGACCAATAAACAGATTGAAGAAGATCTGTGCCCTTTAAGGCATAAGATTTTTTTTTAAGTTTCATTCACATATTGTAAAGGTACATAACTGGATGAACTATAAACTCCCTTTGAGTTTAAAATATACAAAACACAATTAAAGAGCAATACAAAGAGAATTTTATAGGCTCTACTGCTACATGTTTTTAACCCAGAACCACTCATTGTTTCAATTACTGAAAAGCTCTCATGAAAAAGTCTTATTTAATTTCTTTAAAACTCTTTTGGTTTCATCCCAGTTAATTACTATAAGATCCTAGAAAAATTACTCTAAGGCAGTGTCTATACGAGAGAATTTTACAGAAGATTCCCACTAGTTCTATTACTGGTTCTGCCAAACTAATGGTGGCACTGATGTAGATAGGCTCTTCAGCTTCTGGACCAAAATACACACTGCTCTGAGATGCGAGTACACCGATTTCATGTGTTCAATGGATGTTCAGCATATCAGAAATCAGAAAAAGCCTTTTAACTTTATATTATAGCTAATAATTCTGCTTGTAATTTAGAGAACACTGCAAATACAAGCATTTTATATCAAATTGCCAAGAGAAAAATAGTTTAAAATCAGAAATGCAATTCCATATTATATATTGATCATAAAACCTGTGTAAGTTACTAAAAGTCACTTAGATATAATACTTAATTTAAACCATAATTTACTATTAAAGCACCTGGAAATAGAATAATTCTGCACAGAAAGCAAGAACCCAGTTTTCTTATTAATATACAGTGAATTTTAATTTTGACGTAACAGTAAATCAATGCAGACTGGGCTATTAACACCAAGTTATTTATATACAAATTTGTAAAAATATAATTTAAAAATAATATTATTTTAAAAAAAAGTTCTACTTTATAATGAAAATAATAGCCCTGGCCTCCTTTGTAATTCAGCATTGACATATGAAAGTAGTTTGAGCATTAATTTAAAATTTGGAAAATCTTCCTGGCAATGCATAAGCCCTATGCTTGTTTCCAGCACACTAGAAACATTGCTCTCCATTTTCAGATTACTAGAATGCTATCTTGAAATTTGGCATCAAAGGAAAGTCCCATATTCAATATAGCTGGACTTATTCCATGTATAAAGTAGAACCTCCAAGTTACGAACACCAGAGTTACAAACTGACCAGTCAATCACACACCTCATTTGGAACAGGAAGTACAGAATCAGGAAGCGGGGGGGCGGGAGGGAAAGGCAAATACAGCATAGTACTGTGTTAAACGTAAACTACTTTAAAAAAAGAGAAAGTTCAAAAAAGATTTGACAAGGTAAGGAAACTGTTTCTGTGCTTGTTTCATTTAAATTAAGATGGTTAAAAAGCAGCATTTTTCTTCTGCATAAAGTTTCAAAGCTATATTAAGTTAATGTTTCGTTGTAAACTTTTGAATCCTTTCAGCATGTGTGGTGATGTAGATTTAATCTATTCAGATTGTAAACTCTTTGGGACAGGGAATGGCTCTATTTGTTTGTACAGTTCAGAGCACAACAGGGCCCTGACCTCTCAGTGCTGCCGCAATACAAATACAATTTTTTTTTCAAACTCCAATGATGAAGTTCTTTAATTTGTACAATGTTCCAGGAGCATTAACTTAAAAGCAGCCTTCAAAAGTTAAAACCCATAAAGGCATATGGCTAGCTGCTTTAAATCCATAGCTACAAAAGAATGTTTTAAAATGTCTAGGCTGCAGTTTCTTTGTTAAGAAGAAAAACAGAAAGGCACCACTAGAGAAGAAAGAAATTCAAATGTCAAAGCAAAAACAGAAAGCAATTCTGCGACAGTATATAGGCTTTACAATTTCAAATTGTATGCATAGTCCAGATATAGAGATGGTAAATGGCACCTTTCAGGGCCACACTGAAGACAGACTATCTGTACATTAGATGGATTGTGTAAATCTAACCAAATTCATTTTGCAAGAAATTAATACCTTCTTTCTTGTTTTTCCATGAATGCAACATGGATAGCATGTTCCTCCATCACAAGCTGGTAATAAAGGGTATTAAAGCAGCAGTGCTCAACCATCAAATAACAGAATCAGGAGAGCACCAATACAGTTCCAATACAACACAATATTAGTTTGAATGAAATATTCTACTCAACATATTTCAAAATGCTTTACCATCTTAAGTAACAAAACTCACGCTGCTGTTGTTTAAGAATCTTAAGCAGGGGAAGAAAGGTAACATTTGAAAACAGAGAGTTGATGCTTAGAGACACAGGAAAGCTTTTCGGATGGCAAGAACTCCAGAGGAGAAGGCTCTCACTTCATCCTCAGTGACAAGATGGTGGAAAAGGATGGACAGAGGGAAGTAACAGATCCTGGGGAGCACTAATGGAGGTGTATGAGGGAGATACGAACATGGAAAAGAGTTTTTTGGATGGCATATGTGAGCAGAAGGCCAGGATCTTAGTGTTGCCAGGAACTTAGTGTGGCCAGAGAAAAAGAGAATTATTACTTCAGAAGATCAGAGGGATAGCCGTGTTAGTCTGAATCTGTAAAAAGCAACAGAGGGTCCCGTGGCACCTTTAAGACTAACAGAAGTATTGGGAGCATAAGCTTTCGTGGGTAAGAACCTCACTTCTTCCGGTGCTCTTGCAAGAACATCGGAAGAAGTGAGGTTCTTACCCACGAAAGTTTATGCTCCCAATACTTCTGTTAGTCTTAAAGGTGCCACAGGACCCTCTGTTGCTTTTTACTTCAGAAGAGTCAACCCAAAAACAGATGAAGACATGCAGGAACATTCCAGCAGAGGAGTGAGCAAAAAAGTAAGAAAACACAGAATTGATGCAATTTTATCATAACCCAAGGAAATGGATATATTCTTTTGATTAAGAAAATATTATTTCTTTAATAGGTGCCTATTCTGGAATCTCTTAAAACAATTAACTTGTATCATCTCTATCATAGGTTAAAAAAAAGGGCTAAGTCCCAGCATGCTCCTAGCAATACAAAACCTTCCTTCCTTCGCACCCCCAACAGTAACATTTTCAAAAGTACTTAAGTCCCATTTTCAAAAATGACTTGGGGACTTTGAAAACCAACAGGACTTTGGCTCTTAAGTGATTTTTGAAAAATGGGACTTTGTGGTAAAATTTCCAAAAGCTCCTAATATTAAGGGGAAAATCTGGGCCTTAGCATGTGACCAGATAGGTAATAGATGCAGGCAACGGCAGACCAAAAGGGGTGGGAATGTATTCTAGAGCCAACCAGCATTCCCAAAGAACATTCTCACAGGAACTCCCTTTAGATTAGATCCACTTAGAGTGCATCCTCCAACTGCAACAGTGGCACTATAGCATGGGAAGGAGCATAGTCTCTCAGGTAACCAAGTGTCAAATCACTTGGCCTTTTAGAAGTTAAAAGCAAGATCTTGAATTCCATCCTGAAATTCATCGGTAGCCGTACACCAGTGCTCCAGGAGCTATAGAGTGCTCTCAAGGAGACATTGCACTCAAATTGGTTACTGTATTCTGCAATAGCTTCATTTCCACAGTAGTCTAAAGTGGTAGTTCCATCCAAAGCACATTACAATAGAGCATGAAGTTAAACTTACTCCTTTGTTTACACGTAGAAGAAAATACATTCAAATTATTCCAAACTATCAAATCACACACAGAGATCACTTAGGGAACTTTGTGGAACTCAAGAGTTATGAACTGACCAGTCAACCACACACCTCATTTGGACCTGGAAGTATGCAGTCAGCAAGAGACAAAAAAAGGCAAATACAGTACAATACTGTGTCAAATATAAACTACTAAAAAAATAAAGGGAAAGTTTTTTAAAATAAGGTTTGACAAAGTGAGGCAACCGTTTCTGTGCTTGTTTCATTTAAATAAAATGCTTAAAAGCAGCATTTTTCTTCTGCATAGTAAAGTTTCAATGCTGTATTAAGTCAGTGTTCCGTTGTAAACTTTTGAAACAACAGCCATAACATTTTGTTCAGAGTTACGAACATTTCAGAGTTACAAACAACCTCCATTCCCGAGGTGTCCATAACTCTGAGTTTCTACCCTATCAATACTTAATCCTGCCATGAGTACAGGGGACTGGAATAGATGACCTCTCAAGGTCCCTTCCAGTCCTATGATTACTCTTCTCTCTCTCCCCCCACTTTTCTGTCTGTTACACTGTAAAACTTTCAGGGCATGTCTTCCTCTTTGTTTGTACCGCCCCTAACACAAAGGGGCCCAAGTCTTGATTAGGACCTCAGAGCATTACTCTACAAATAATAAACAGTAATAAATACATTACCATCGAGGTCCCCCAAATTCTACAGCTTAGAAGCTAGCTATTTAAGAATTCTGTCAAGTAATTACACCAATTTTATGTTTGTTTTCTTTATTCAACACCAGTCACACCAATGACTTTTTATCTGAATCAGCTGAAACACTATTCTGAATACATTGAGAGAGAGAGAGACTGTAATTGCCCAATAACATTGTACCTGATCAATTCCCTACAATAATGAATGCCCTCCGAAGATTGTTGTACACTTAAGATCTACTGTATGTGAAATACCAGCAAAAAAAATTTGCAATTCATGCATTGCTACCACAAGATTGCACCAAACGAGATTTCCCTGCTGTTAAAATAAACAAACAAACACGTTTATGTGGAAGGAATAGATTCAAAAGAGAATACATTTATTTGAATCTTTTGGCATCCCATAAATGAAATACAGGTCTTGTCTCAGTTTCAAATCTTTATTTTACTTAAAAATATTTGGAAAAGTAACTGATATGGGGTTCAGGGTGTGGGAAGGGGCTCTGGGCCGGGGCAGAAGGTTGGAGTGTGTGTGTGTGGGGGTGGAAGACTCCAGCTGGAGGTGCAAGCTCTGGGGTGGGGCCGAGGATGAGGGGTTTGGAGTGTAGGAGGGGGCTCTGGGTTTGGGGGGGCTCAGGGCAAGGGGTTGGGGCTCGGGGTTGGGGCATGGGCTTCTCAGGCGGCTCCTGGTCAGCAGCACAGCAGGCAGACTCCCTGCCTATCCTGGCGCCGCGCTGCGCCCCAGAAGCGGCAAGCAGCAGGTCCAGCTCCTAGACAGGGGGGCCAGGAGGCTCCACATGTTGCTCTTTCCTGCAGGCACTGCCCCCCCCCCAGCTCCCACTGGCCGCAGGTCCCAGCCAGTTGGGAGTGCGGAGCCAGTTCTTGGGGCGGGGGCAGAGCGCGGAGCCCCATGGCCTCTCCGGCTAGGAGCCGGACCTGCTGGCTGCTTCCAGGGCGCAGCACGGTGCCAGAACAGGTAGGGACTAGCCTGCCTTAGCCCTGCAGCATCACCGACCGGACTTTTAACGACCCGGTCAGCAGTGCTGACCAGAGCTGCCAGGGACCCTTTTTGACCAGGCGTTCCAGTTGAAAACTGGACACGTGGCAACCCTACATCTTATTTATAAAAAAACTGGAAACTTTTGAAAGATTAGACTTCTAAACTATCCCTTCAAGAGGAAAATCAGATTGTCCAGCTATAAGGAGACATTCATATGGTTTTAATCAAGCCGCACCCTTATTATTAGATGTCTGGGACTACCCTGCAGATAAGTGTACATAGTGCAGGTAATCCCATGTTCATTCAGTAACTACTGGTGGGGGTTCCACCAACCCCCCTTCTTTTTCAATCCAGGTCCCCCAGCCAACCCATTGCTAGGACCTTACCAGCCACCCCCCCAATAAGAGGGCTAAGAAAGGAGGGTTGGCCCCTGCTGCACCATTCATAGGAGTCCCCCCTCCCCCCTCCCTTGTTCTGTTCCTTTAACAAACACCTCCTTTAAGTCCTTTACCAAACCATTTATCCGGTCACTGTACCTTCCCTGGGGAGTACCTGCATGGGACAGCAGCCTCACACTTACTGAATGAGTTGTGACATCATAGCCTAACTCCCTTCATGCCTCACATCAACAAAGCCCTCCCCGAACCTGCTGGGTAAGGTCAAAACCCCCAACTCCACCTAGATCAATCTGGTGGTGAGGGAAAAATTCCTTCCCAGCCCCTCCCCCCAAAAAGGGGAGGCTAGCGCAATGCCCACAGCAGGTCTTGACCAAACCTGGTATTTCACCACCTAAAGGGGAGGGAGGGTCGATGCTGCCCCAGCCTGATCCATGTAAAAGGGGGCTTCATCGCACAGGGCAGCCTATTTTAAACCCTTCCGCCCATCCATGTAAAGAACAAATCATATCAAACCAATCTGACAGCTTTCTTCGATAGGATAACGAGTCTTGTGGATAAGGGAGAAGCTGTGGATGTGGTATACCTAGACTTTAGTAAGGCATTTGATACGGTCTCGCATGATATTCTTATCAATAAACTAGGCAAATACAATTTAGATGGGGGTACTATAAGGTGGGTGCATAACTGGCTGGATAACCGTACTCAGAGAGTTGTTATTAATGGTTCCCAATCCTGCTGGAAAGGCATAACGAGTGGGGTTCCGCAGGGGTCTGTTTTGGGACCGGCTCTGTTCAATATCTTCATTAACGACTTAGATATTGGCATAGAAAGTACGCTTATTAAGTTTGCGGATGATACCAAACTGGGAGGGATTGCAACTGCTTTGGAGGACAGGGTCATAATTCAAAATGATCTGGACAAATTGGAGAAATGGTCTGAGTTAAACAGGATGAAGTTTAACAAAGACAAATGCAAAGTGCTCCACTTGGGGAAAAAAAAAATCAGTTTCACACATACAGAATGGGAAGAGACTGTCTAGGAAGGAGTACGGCACAAAGGGATCTAGGGGTTATAGTGGACCACAAGCTAAACATGAGTCAGTGTGATGCTGTTGCAAAAAAAGCAAACATGATTCTGGGATGTATTAACAGGCGTGTTGTGAGCAAGACACGAGAAGTCATTCTTCCGCTCTACTCTGCTCTGGTTAGGCCTCAGCTGGAGTATTGTGTCCAGTTCTGGGCACCGCATTTCAAGAAAGATGTGGAGAAATTGGAAAGGGTCCAGAGAAGAGCAACAAGAATGATTAAAGATCTTGAGAACATGACCTATGAAGGAAGGCTGAAAGAATTGGGTTTGTTTAGTTTGGAAAAGAGAAGACTGAGAGGGGACATGATAGCAGTTTTCAGGTATCTAAAAGGGTGTCATGAGGAGGAGGGAGAAAACTTGTTCACCTTAGCCTCTAAGGATAGAACAAGAAGCAATGGGCTTAAACTGCAGCAAGGGAGGTCTAGGTTGGACAATAGGAAAAAGTTCCTAACTGTCAGGGTGGTTAAACACTGGAATAAATTGCCTAGGGAGGTTGTGGAATCTCCATCTCTGGAGATATTTAAGACTAGGTTAGAGAAATGTCTATCAGGGATGGTCTAGACAGTATTTGGTCCTGCCATGCGGACAGGGGACTGGACTCGATGACCTCTCGAGGTCCCTTCCAGTCCTAGAATCTATGAATCTATAAATCCAGTTCCCAGGGGATGGAGTTAGTGTTGCCACTCTGGCCCCTTGTCCCCTTTTGCAGCAGTTTGACCTCTCCCTTCCTCCCCCAACACAGCCATAAAGCACAGTTCCCTTCATTCAGCCAGCCAGTCAAGTTCCCTCCCACTTAAAAGGTGCAGTGTGGTCATTTCCTTCAAGAGGCAAAAAATATATGACAATATACGGTACTAAATCAAAACACCATAACTAACACCAGTAGATTAAGATATGGTAGAAAGCATGGGAGTTCCAAGATTACAATCAGTCCTTTTCTATACATACGGGGCTCCTACATAAAAATTAAATGAAGAACAACAAATGTTGCATATATAAATCAGAAGAGGAAACATACATGTATATTCTATATAATAACAACGTAATCCTGGAAAGCAGGAAGTGAACATGGTAAAAAGGGTTTTGTTCAACTCTTTTTCTTAATGTGAGATGGCTCCTTTGACTCTTCATAACAAAACAAGTGATACTCCAGAAACAAAAGGAAACCCCATTTCCCTCCAAATTGTAAACTGGGTCATCTTGACAGGTGATTTTGCAGCCTACAGCCCCAATTCTGCAAAGACTTAACATCAATTACTTAAAATGGACTTGAAGTCAATGGGACTATTCACAGGGCAGAAAATTAAGCAGATCTGTAAAACTGCATGATCAGGCATTAGAATGGGCTCCCTTCCAATTAAATTACAACATGGAGACTTTTCAAGCAGTTGGACTCCTTTCATAAGCACTCATAATTAGTAATGTTTTATAATGAAGTATACACAACTATTTTGGAAAAACTTAAGCATGTTGACTACAGACTGGAAAATGTATGTTTCTGTACATTATACAGGTTACTGAAGATTGTTTGGCAGAGGGTTTTGTGTTTTTTGGTACTTTTTTTTTTTTTTTTTTTAAGATAGGATTCTGGTCTTTGGTTCAGCTACATTAGAAGTTTCTGAGCACTTATTTCAGTTTTCACCTGACCAGAGAGAGTGAAAATGCTCCTGTAATTCTTGCTAAATTATAACCTGACATGGTTTATGTCAAGGAAAAAGCAGAATACCTGTGGGCTAATAGCTATATTTTGCTTAAGTGAGTAGAAGGGATGCGCATGGCAGCATGAAAATGAAGTTTACCTTTGTTCCTCATGACACCATCTCTTTAAAATAAAATTATTTTGTGAAATATAATAAAACCTTTCCAAATCGCACTTTAACTCAAAAGCCCTATATTCTCACACACAAAAATAGGAGTTTCTAACATTTAGCAACAGACTAAAGGTTACCAGTTTGTAAACACTACAGCTGTACTGAGGTCTTTTATCACTGACTTCATTAATGTTACAAAATAGATAATACATTTACTGATCTATTATGTTATCAAATTAAAGAACTTGTCAAAATAAACAAACAGTCAATTTTGTACCTTTTTTATTGGGTGTTAGCTTACTTGCAAATTTGCAAAATTCAGTAATCCTCAATGGGTCTCCTACTCAGTGCAAATCAGTGAAAGTCTACTCAGTTCTTAACTGTATAATTGGAATATTGTGTAATTGGCTAAAATTCCTGGTAGTTATGCAATTAGTTGAACGAAATCCTGTTTTTAACAACAAAAGGGTAAAAGATACTCTATTTGTAGAGATTTAATTTAAAACTATACAAATATGCATTAAGTTGAGTTGCGTATCCATTTTTACTATGCTACAGGATAAAAATGAGGTTAATTCTATTTAAACATCAAAAATTCTTCCAAGACAGCATATGTATTTAAAGTCATAAGAAAAAGAGGATATTTGGAGCTCACACACCAACAAGGACACACCACATAACTCCTACCTCTCTGACTTCATGGAGTTGACCAGTATATTGACTCTTGGCTCTCCGGGCTGCTGCAGGCGATTTGTGATGTGTAACGGTAACAACGGTCGGTCCACTTTGACCCTGATGTTTTTGACTACTAGGAGATGCAGAATTACTCATCCCAGGAGGAAGCAAAGACAAGTTTCTGTTTCGTGAGGAGGGAGTGCTCTAGAATAAACAATAGGTTGTTAAAATGAAGAATTAAGATACATGAAAACATAATGTATGACCAAAAACTCTAAGGCTGCACTCTTCTCCTTATAAAACTGAACCTGGAGAACTATAGGCACTCAAGGCTTACTGATGACAAAAAACGCTGATAACAAGTATAGTGAAATTATGGCAAGGATCAATCCTGATAATGTAGAAGTCGCTTACTATCTACCTGGTTTGTTGAGATTTCTGAAGTAGGCTTCCCTAGCTCTGGCGAGTAATTTCAAAACATTGCTCTATATTAATATGCTGGAAGTGTCTTTGTAGCCAAACACACAAACCTTTTAAAGAGAGTAAATCTGCTTTTCTAAGCACAAAAGAATCTCAATTACGCTGATACAACTAGATTTTATAAAGTCACTGACCTATAATTCACGAGGCATGCTTGCTGATTTTACAAAAAGGTATTTAGTTAAAGTTAATGCTTTCCCCTGATTAGTTTCTGAAATAGTTTGATGCTTCCTTTGCATAATTTTCAAAGCAGCAGCCATTGTAAGGCCCATACTCCAGGTTAAATTAAAATGTGAAGCAGAAGTGTGCTTTGAAAGTGCCAAGAGATATTTTGGGGAGTGGATGAGGACAGGAGAGGGAGGCAATGGGGTAAGGGGGAGGCAGTGGGAGCCAGGGGCGCTTTGGGGTGAAGCCCAAGGGAGGCAGCAGGGACCAGGGGCACAGGAGGTGGGGTGGGTGGAGAGTCCGGGGGAACACAAGTGCAGTTCCCCTGAAACTGTGACAATGATATTTTATTTCATTTTTTCTAAAGGCCCAAATCCAGCAAAGTACTTAAACGTGCTTAAACGTTCCATTGATTTCAATGCGACTACTCACATGCTTATAACTGAGCATATGCTTAAGAGTTTGCTTGATTGGGGCCTTAATGTCAGAACATATTATACTAAATAATAATAAAGAACTGGAAAGTCACACTATTAAACTTTGTAATGTTAACAGCAAAAGTGGGTCAGTTGTGAAGCTTCCATCCAAATTCAAGTTCCTCAACTTCAGATCTAAACCCAAGCCACTTCACAAGAGTGTTGGGATTCGGAATTCTGAACTGGCCCATCATGAAAATAAATGAGCCGTGAAGGTGAAATCTGGACCTAGATCTGATCTTCCTCATGTTTCTGAGTGATTTGGATTCTGTGTCCTAGTTTTGGGTCCATCTCTAGTTAATAGTGAACTGTAAAGAGAAAAGGGAATGGCAGGCAAGCCGAGAAACGTGACTTGACCGTCCCTGCTAACTGGGCTGAGCACAGAAATCTGTTTTCATTTACTTTCCAAAAATTCTTTCAAACCACTATCCTTCTGCATTGAAATCTGTTTTTATAGGTTTGCTAATGACACCACATATTTATCATTCTGTGATACTACAGATACCAGAAGAGACATCATAGCCACAAGGAAGGTTAGCATGAGATTACTGGTACTTGTGATACCCAAGAGAGCCAATGTCTCCTTGTAAACCCAGAAGAGAGAGCAGATTCAAATAGAGAGGGAAAAGAATTGTATAAGGTTAAATTAGAACTGATTCCTGACATAATTATTGGTTGCGGATACTATCACAAGAGCTCTAAAAATTATATCAAATGATTGTTTTGCAAATATCTGTTCTTCAAATTGATATAAAACACCAGTGTAATCCAGAGCTTCTTTGTGTGTAGCTTGCTTTTAGAAGAGTCTCTATCTGCTGTTACATAATGTCATAAGACATTCGAAGTAGCCAGGGCAGGCTCCAGGCACCAGCATAGCAAGCAGGTGCCTGGGGCGGCCAACGAAGAGGAGGGCGGCACGTCTGGCCGTTCAGCAGCAATGGCGGCAATTCAGCGGCGTGGCCGTCACTCCCTCTGGGAGCGAAGGACCTGCCACCGAATTGCCGCCAATCACACTTTTGGGGGGAGGGTTGGGGGGAAGGGGGGCTGCTTGGGGCGGTAGAAACGCTAGAGCTGACCCTGGAAGTTGCTCTAGAAATCAAAACTCCTTTGTCTCGAGTGCCTGCCCTGAACCTCACTGCATAACACAGAACCTTTAAATTGTGTCCTCCCCTCCCTGTCAGCAGTTACCAGTCTCCTCTACTATTAATAATGGTCTGAGTTTTTTCCTCTCTCTGAGTTCAATTGTTCACATATCTGATCTTTTAATAGGGTTGCTACTCCATGGCTTATTCACTGCGTCACTCAAAGTTATTTTATACTAGAGAAAGCCTGAAGTATTGCAGTTTCAGTCAGGAACATAGATGTATCAGAACACATATAATGTATCATTGCAGATATCACAGTGATAGATGCTTTAGTGTGTTATCTATATGTGGTCCATCACAGCCTAGGCAATTTTTGTCCATGTTTGAAAAATGTTGTTAGTGGTTTAATTTCCACACTTAGAGAGATCTATGTAATGTGCTTGCTAAGCTTCTTCCTTCTGTTTTATTATATTCTTGTTATATGCATACATCTTTTGTTTTGATTTTATTTTAGTATCAGACAAAATGGCATGTATTGTATACTGACAACATTTTAATAAAAATGAGGGTGGCATAGATGCAATATTTTGAGTAAAATACAGGTATGATCCCACTATTTCTACATAAAAGTTCTATATATTCATACTTGCAAAGAACAGGTAGATGAGTTTTCATAGTTGCAAAGAGAATTATTGTAATAAGTTAATGGAAATAGAAGAGGAAGTCTTATTTTCACCAGTAGTGCCTATATACTCAGAATGGCCTCAAATTTGAAACAGTATATTGTAATTTGGCCAGTAAATAGCAACTGAAAGTATTCTCCTTTTTATCCCTCAAAGGCTAGTTAATGACACTGCAATCATGTATAATGACTGTCACTTTCATTAAAAGGTATTCGATCTAAAACGGACAAGCTTAATTTATAATTAGCATTGGGATTAAAGTCAGACATTGTGTATAACAGTCATGGTAATAGTAAATTTTGTCAACTCCAGATAATCCACTTTACCAACACATATAAAAGAGGCAAGGAGGGGACTTTGTTACATATTTTAGGAGAGCAATTAACTCTACACTCAGCCAAAAGATTGAGACATCTGGTATGTCAGAACCTGATACTATAAGCCCTACACGTGCAGAACATACTGCGACTACTCTCTATGCAGTGTAACAAAACACAGAGTACATAGATCTGGTTTAATGTATATCCTCATCATACACAAACACGCTTCAGAAGTCATAACCCAATCCTGCCAACATGGCTAAGTGCAGGGTTTGCTACCGTGACTAACTGCAGTTATAAGCATCAGCCATCCATTAAACTAACCATCATTGCTGGTGTTTTCCACTTCTGTTAAACAGAACTTGGACTAAAATGAGAGGCTTATTGTTTTTAAGTTATCTTTGGTTATATGGTATTGCTTAGATACAATTACAACTGAAGATATTTACAACACTGGGGAATCTAGATTCTTTACCACTGATGACTCGAGCCTTCCCTCTTATTAGAAGGCTTACTGAAATAGGCTGTACCTAAGTATATCAAAACATCACATACTTCCGGTATGATAAACATACAAGATAGATTTTTCCTTTTAAAAATCTGACTACCAACATAATGTATCCAATGGTAAAAAGGGGAAGGGAGAATCTTGGTAATGGGATATTTTTCAGAACAAGATCTGAAGCCCACCTCTCTCCGTACACTTCAGAGCCTGAACTCCAGCCCAAGCCACAACTTCCAAGCACTGTCTACACAGCTATTGTGAACGCACTAGTCTGAGCCCCGCAAGCCCAAGCCTGTAGACCCAAGCTGGCAAGCGCACTCCAAAATGCTATGCCTACATCCTCTATAGGATGCCAAGCAGGTTAGGGAAGAAGCAGCTCACTCAGTCCATCCTTACTATCTCTTCAATCATTGTCTCAACCCGTGTTGTTCCTCCTCCTACCTTCCATCTAATCTGAGAACAGCTCCTCTGCTCCACCACCCCGTTCTGAACAAGGCTCAGATTTAGAGCTGGATGTAGGGCACCTTTGAACATTCAATAACAGAGTGTGTTTTGATTGGTTTAGTAGATGTTCTCTCTATTAAAATGGGCTACAGTTCACAAAAATATCATACCTTTATTTACTTCTAGTAAATTCAGCCCTATGTGAAGTTCTAACATACCAGAGTTATCCCAAAGTGGTTATTTATCCAAAACCAAGTGCCTACCCACATGACAAGATTAAAGAAGTTGCAATTCTGAATTTCTTTTTAGTTCTCTGCAGAAGCACTTTGAAGTGAAGTGTGATCAAGCACAGTATAAAAATAAAATGGCATTTATTATTCAGTTTTATGAAATAGTTACTGCATCTAACTTATCTTTCATATAGTTCTGCTCTTATAATCATCTTACTTATATTATTCCTTTGGGAGATTACTGAAGATGAAATTTTAGTAACCTATAAAATTTCACCACACAAGAGAGAAGACTTGTCAAAATGTCATATCAGATCAAGACTGCCACCGATAAAGATTAACAAATTAAAAATGGACTGAACATTTTTTTTTACTTGACTAAAGTGGAGTTTATCTGAACTGTCTGTGCCTATGGTACATATTTAGATTAATCAAAACTCAAAAAAAAGCACCATGCATATGCTTTGTGCATACCTGACATGAATGCCATACATGGGACATATTTTTAAGTTAAGATAACATACTGCAAATTCCTCCTCCTCAAACAAATCCCTCCCATTTTCAAGTGTCTGGGGAAAAAAGATGAGTCTTGCAATGTGTCTGAAGATCATCATTAATATCAGCCGCATCTTTACTTACTTTAAGACTCCAGTATAAATATTTTACTGTCCCCTCAACTTTCCAGGGATAGGTGTTACAGAAAAGTTCTAGTATACGTACTGCTTTTACTTTAAGAGTTCATTCACTGGTTGCAGTTAGTGTGTCACTTCAGGACTAACTACAGAAAATGCTCCTTTTTGTGCAGACTGCAACATTACTTGATACATTTTCCATGCATCATCCAGAATTCTAGAGAACTGCAAACTACTTTTGTCATACAGATGTAGTTTAAGTGTTGATGCCTTCAAGAAATAGCAAAGTTTACTACCAAAAATGACAACCATTGCAAGAAATAGATTTCCATAGCAATAGTAATTTTAAATGTATATAGATATAGGGCTTCTCATTTCAAATGATCCCAAAGTGCTATTAAAAAAAAACAAAAAAAAACAAAAAAAAAAACCATACAAGAATCACTTAATCCACCACTGAAATGCAACTACTTTTGGATTAGCATATCAGAGCTGTTCAACAGCACAAAGTAGCACTATGGAATAATTTAAGAGAAATGAAAAATATCACTTGCATTTGAAATTCTGGTATGGGAGGGTTAGTTGAGCAACAGTTGGCTCAGTTGGAAATTAGACAAGATAATGAGTAAAAGCTTCCTCCATAGCTTAAAATATGAGATACATCCAATGTCAATCTCACATGAATAGCATTTCCTGTCTCCCAGAACCACTGGTTCTATATTGACTCACAAAGAAGAGAGTAATGTACTAAATCAGGGGTCGGCAACCTTTCAGAAGTGGTGTGCCAAGTCTTCATTTATTCACTTTAATTTAAGGTTTCGCGTGCCGGTAATACACGTTAACATTTTTTAGAAGGTGTCTCTCTTTAAGTCTATATTATATAACTAAATATTGTTGTATGTAAAGTAAACAAGGTTTTCAAAATGTTTAAGAAGCTTCATTTAAAATTAAATTAAAATGCTGATCTTACGCCACCAGCCTGCTCAGCCCGCTTCCAGCCTGGGGTTCTGTTCACCTAGGCCTGCAGCGGGCTGAGCGGGGCCTGGGGCCAGGACGCTGGCTGGCAAGAGGCCGGCAGCCAGGACCCCAGACCTTGGGGGGGGGGGCGGGTTCAGGGCAGACGGTGCAGGGCAGAAGGCTGGGTGTGGGGGGGGGCTCAGAGGTCAGGGCAGAGGGTATGTGGGGGGATTCAGGGCAGAAGGCTGGGGGTGTGTGGGGGTACAGGGCAGAAGGCTGGGTATGGGGGGTGCAGGGCAGAAGGATGGGTAGGTTAGGTGCAGGGCAGAAGGCTGGGGGTGGGGGGTGCAGGGCAGAAGGCTGGGGTGCTCAGCTCATGAGGGTGCTCCGTGCCCTGAGCGGCTCATGGCAGGGGGCTGGAAGGGCTATGCCCCGTTCCACCCACTTCCCTAAGGCCCGTCTCTACCTCTCTGCTTGCTCTACGGAGCAGTGAGGACGCTGCCGCTCGGCTCAGCTCCACTCCCCATCCCCCTCTCAAGGGCCATCGCCGGCAGGGAGAGGGAGGGGGAGGAGGAGGGGCTGGAATGCACCACGCTGTGGGAAGAAATGAGGGAGGGGGGAAGCTTGGCTGCCGCAGGACCAAGCTTCTGCCTCCTGCCCCCGCAGGGGAGAGCGGTGGGCGGGGCGGCTGAGTGGGGCTGGGGGCCGGGACCCCCCACCCACCGCTCTCCCCTGAGGAGGCAAGAGGCAGAATCTTGGTCCTGCGGCAGCCAAGCTTCCCTCCTCACCTGCTTCTTCCCCCCAGGCATGGCGCTTTCCGGCCCCTCTGCCCCTCCTCCTCTCACCGGGCAGGCAGCGTGCCACTCAAAATCGGCTCGCGTGTCGTGTTTGGCACATGTGCCATAGGTTGCCGACCCCGTACTAAATTATCCAAACCAGGGGCGGTGGGACTGCCCACGTTACTGCATGGCTGCGGCAGCGGCAGCACTGTGACGTGGGATGTGTAGTCACGCTTTATCGCCGGGGGAGAGCTCTTCCGGCAATAAAAAATAACCACCCCAATGAGAGATGGTAGCTTTATCGCCGGGAGCACTGTCTATACCGGCGCTTTTCAGTGCTAAAACTTTTGTCGCTCAGGGGGGTGTTTTTTCACACCCCAGAATGACTGACGTTTTATTGCTGAAAGTGGCAGTGTAGACACAGCCTAAGGCGGCTTCCTGCCCACCCGCTCCACACACTCCGGGAAGCAGCCGGCACGTCCCTGCCGGCCCCAGGGAGGAAGTGGGCGGTCTCCATGAGCTGCCCCTTCCCCGAGTGCCAAGTTGCTACAAGAGGGGTGTGCGGATCGTTTTCGGGAGCTGACACCGCACGAGGTAAACGCCGACCCTCTGACCCCCCTCCTGCACCCCAACCTCCTGCCCCAGCCAAGAGCCCACACCCAGTACCCAAACTCCCTCCCAGAGCCTTAGGCCAGGGGAGAGGGGGGTAGGACTTGGACGTCTTTTGGGCACCACCAAAAATTATCCAAACCTGCCGCCTCTGACCCAAACCATACATTTTGCACACGTCCCGATCTAAATACTCTTCCTTGCCTTATTCTACTTACCATATGGGGTTCTGATGGAGCCACAATACAAACTACTACAACTAGAGACTAAAATACGGTGCTTAGGACTGAGTGACACTTTCTTACCAACAGATCAAGGGACAGAGAGGAAATATGGATTTTAAGTTGGCACTCACTAACATTCACAAGCCTTGTGAATAGGAGAGGAAGCAGTAGACGTGATTTATCTTGACTTTAGTAAGGCTTTTGATACGGTCTCAAATGACCTTCTCAAACAAACTAAGAAAATACACCTAGATGGAGCTACTATAAGGTGGGTGCATAACTGGCTGGAAAACCATTCCCAGAAAGTAGTTATCAGTGGTTCACAGTCAAGCTGAAAGGACATATTGAGCGGGGTCCCACAGGGATCACTTTTGGATCCAGTTCTGTTCAATATCTTCATCAATGATTTAGATAATGGCATAGAAAGTACACTTATAAAGTTTGTGGACAATACCAAGCCGGGAGGGGTTGCAAGTGCTTTGGAGGATAGGATTATAATTCAAAATGATCTTGACAAATGGGAGAAATGGTCTGAAGTAAATAGGATGAAATTCAGTAAGGACAAATGCAAAGTACTCCACTTGGGAGAGAACAATCAGTTGCACACATACAAAATGAGAAATGACTGCCTAGGCAGGAGTACTGCAGAAAGGCATCTGGGGGTCATAGTGAATCACAAGCTAAATATGAGTCAACACTATAACACTGTTGCAAAAAAAGCAAACATAATTTTGGGATGTATTAGCAGGAGTGTTGTAAGTAAGACACGAGAAGTAATTATTTCACTCTACTCCACACTGATTAGGCCTCAACTGGAGTATTGTGCCCAGTTCTGGGTGCCACATTTCAGGAAAGATGTGGACAAACAAAGATATGGAGAAAGTCCAGAGAAGAGCAACAAAAATGACTAAAAAGTCTAGAAAACGGGACATATGAGGAAAAATTGAAAAAATTGGGTTTGTTTAGTCTGGAGAAGAGAAGACTGCGGGGGGTGGGGGAGACACGATAACAGTTTTCAAGTACATAAAAGGTTGTTACAAGGAAACGTGAGAAAAATTGTTCTCCTTAACCTCTGAGTTAAGGTTGGACATTAGAAAAAACTTCCTGTCAGGATAGGTAAGCAATGGAATAAATTGTCTAGGGAGTTTGTGGAATCTCCTCATTGGAGATTTTTAATAAGCATCTGTCAGGGATGGTCTAGATAATACTTAATCCTGCCATGAGTGCAGGGGACTGGACTAGGTGAACTCTTGAGGTCCCGTCCAGTCCTACAATTCTATGATTAAAATAAATAGATAGCTAATTTAATACCAGTTTCTTAGAGAGTTTTCGATCATTGATTTATTGCTGTATGTTCAGTCTCCTTCCAGTTGTGGAAGGGTTGGTTATATCTATAGGCAGCCCTTTTGTATTATTCTGTGTTTTTAATTTATGGGATTGTGAAACAGTCACTTTGTGAAACAAAGTCACTACTTTGTGTCAGCAACTCTTATTAGGACCGAGAAACACACTACACCTAACATATTGCTGTCACAGTATTTCTCTATAAAGCACGTCAAGTGAGATATCAAATGAAAACCAGTGAGACGTTGATCATTATCATCATTGTGAAATGTATGTGTTAACACTGTAAGAAGACTTATGGATACTTCCTGATATTATGTTGTAAAGTCTAACAAGGAAGAATGGGCAAAGAGGTCTTCTGCTATTCAACTATCTCTGTCTCTAATGTAAGTTAGCCATTGCGAAGCCACTTCACACTTGCAAGTGAAGTAAACAGGAAAAACAAGTTAAAAAGGGGGGATGTAAAGGCAGCATGGCACTGGCATCCAGGAACAAGCAGCATGGGAGGACAGTCTTATCTGAGGGTACTCTTCAAAAGGGGATACATTTCAAAGGTTTGCTGGACTACAAGAATCCCCTTTGGTTATCCATTTCACTGACGAACACCCTTTAATACAGAGGGAGGTGGTTCATGAAAAATCTGGATCCTGATTTGATTGAAAATCAGCAAGCTCTGCAAAAGGACTTTGAGGGTGAGAAACTCTCTCAAAGGAGTATAGCTTGTCAAAGTTACAATGAGTCTTTTAGAAGCGTATTACACTTTTGTTTTATTTGTAAGCATGGTTCCTTTCTGAATACTTACTTGAATCTGTGAATCTCTTTCTGTTAATAAACCTGAATTGGTTTTCACTATAACTAAATTACAGTGCGATGTTGTTAGAAAGGACCTGATCTTGAGTTGTAACCTTCCAGTGATATGTAAGTCTCTTTGGAGACAGAGGACTTGGTAATTACTATGAGTATCTAGTGATAGGAGCTGGGCACTATAGGGAGGCACTAAAGGATGGCAGAGCTGAGATTGTTTGGGTGGCTGACAGGGAACTGACACCCAGTTTAGCACCAGCAAATCTCTCTCTTGCTGAGGTAGGGGAAAGTATCTGAGGACTAGTGGTACTTAAGTGGAGCTAGCCTGCATCCATAATGCAGAGTGGTCATGTTAGCAGCTGACTGAGTTGTTCTAACTCAAATTTTAGCCTGCACCCCCTGATGGACCAGCTATCTTGAGTTAAATCACCACCACACTTGATGATGAGTTTGGGGCAACACCTGAGTTAAAGCTTGTCATCACTGCAAAGTTAAGAGGACAAGTCTCATTGAGCTTCAATGGGACTCATGTCTCTTAAGTTAGTACTTTTGAAAATCCCAGCCTCGGCTGTGTACCCCAAACAAAACTTGCTGTAGATATTGGTTAGTACTAACTTCATACATATGGAGTTTGTCATGCCATTCCTCTATTTCTATGCCTGTTCTTCTCTTGTGAGCACTCTGCAGGGGACTGAAATTAACAAGCATCATACTGTGAATTACAATTTTGCTGTGGTGTTTAAAAGGAAAATGTACATTGGTTATTGCTTTTCCTTTCCTTAAACCAAAACTGCATCATGCAAAATTGAATGATCCTTACAGAGCAATTTAAAATAGATTGTATGACATTTGCAAAACAAACCTACTAGCAATACTGTAACTGAATAACACACCATAGTATGATGTTCTAACTTCTATATTCCCTAAACCAGGCCTGCACAACATGCAGCCCGGGGGGCGCATGCGGCCCGTGTGGGCTCACCGTGCGGCCCGTGGGGGGTGAGTAGGCAAGCAGCAGGTGAGGGAGGGGGCTGAGGAACAGGGCCGGCTCTAGGTTTTTTGCTGCCCCAAGCAAAAAAAAATTTTGGCTGCCCCTCCCCACTGCACCTTCCTGCCGCCCCAGCCCTAGGTCACTGGTAACTCGTTCCCAGAGCGGGTCATTCAGCAGGAATTTTGGATGTGCACAGAACACAGACTGGATTGGTTCCCATATGGTTACAGAACTGCAGTGAAGTGGAACAGTTTTCAGCTTGTGTGATTGGAGGATATCTGGATGCATATTATAAGACTGTCCTACATAAATGAGGAAAAGTTGAGGTGCCTTTATTATTCTTTTGTTCCATTCTTTGTTTCTATGGGAAATTTGCCAATGCAATATCACTGTCTTCCTTTTAAACAAATAAAACTAAAACTTAATAATAAATAATAATAATAATAATTTAAAAAAGCAATGGCTATTGAAAATAGCAATTCCAGTCCTAATAACCACTGGGAAGCATTTCTTGCTCAATTTATTCTACTTTTTCTACAGCAAGTTACAGTGGATCAGTATATTTGATTTGGGAGAAATGAAGTAACAGATGCCCAAATTGAGCTTGAGCACTCCTGAATTTTGAGGGTGTTCAAATCTGGAAGGCAGGTGCTAGATTCCCTTTCTGAATATTAGCTAAATCTGGAAAAGAAAAGTCAATTTCTGCTTCCATGGCTCAGAAGTGTAAATCCTCCTACGTGCCTGATACTGTATCTAAAGCTGCCCAGTCTAGTAGAGCCTCCCCTCCCTTACTTTTCATTTTAAATTCTAGTGGGATCCACGTACCTGCCTTGCTAGGCTTCAGATAGAGAGATGCAATATCCATTTAGTCTATCCAATTCTTTCTTTGGGGGAGAGCCCAGGGCTGGGGCAGCAGGGGGTAGAGCCCAGGGCTGGGGCAGCAGGGGGTAGAGCCCAGGGCTGGGGCAGCAGGAGATGCGGGTGGGGGGAGAACCCAGGGCTGGGGCGGCAGGAGATGTGGGTGGGGGGAGAACCCAGGGCTGGGGCGGCAGGCGGTGCGGGGAGAGCCCAGGGCTGGGGCAGCAGGGGGGTGCAGGTGGGGGCCAGAGCTGGGGCAGCAGGGGGTGTGGGCGGGGGAGAGCCCAGGGCTCGGGCAACACAGGGGTGCGGGGGGGGAGCCCAGGGCTGGGGTGGCAGGGGGTGGGGGCCAGGGCTGGGGTGGCAGGAAGTGCGGGTGGGGGGAGAGCCCAGGGCTGGGGCAGCAGGAGGTGCAGGTGGGGGCCAGAGCTGGGGCGACAGGGGGTGCGGGAGAGCCCAGGGCTGGGGCGGCAGGAGATGTGGGTCGGGGGAGAAGCCAGGGCTGGGGCGGCAGGCGGTGCGGGGAGAGCCCAGGGCTGGGGCAGCAGGGGGGTGCAGGTGGGGGCCAGAGCTGGGGCAGCAGGGGGTGTGGGCGGGGGAGAGCCCAGGGCTCGGGCAACACAGGCGTGCGGGGGGGGGAGCAGGTGGGGGCCAGAGCTGGGGCAGCAGGGGGTGTGGGCGGGGGAGAGCCCAGGGCTCGGGCAACACAGGGGTGCGGGGGGGGAGCCCAGGGCTGGGGTGGGGGGCGGCAAAAAACCTAGAGCTGGCTCTGTCCCTACCATTTACAGCAAGCTGCAGCATGAGGTTTCAGTTCCACACTCCTTTCCCCTCCCTTTCCTGTTAATTGCGGCCGAGGGAATGCTGGGAACTGTAGTTCTTTCCCTGCTCCAGGGCTGGCTCCACAGGCAGGAAGCTAACCAAGGAAGTACAGCTCCCAGGGCTCCCTGTTGGTTCTCAGCTCCCATGCTGGATCCCTGCCGCCCCTGCAAATTTGCCACCCCAAGCACCTGCTTGCTTTGCTGGTGCCTAGAGCCTTCCCTGCTGAGGAGGCAAGGAGGCGGGGGGTGAGTAGGCGAGCCAGGGGGCTGAGGAGGTGAGCAGGGGGGCAGTGACGGGGGGGCAGGTGAGCCGGCGGCGGGGAAGGCGAGAGGGTGGGCAATGGCGGAGGGGCAGGTGAGCTGGCGGCTGAGGAGGCAAGTGGGTGGGCAGGTGAGCCGGCGGCCGGGGTGGGGGGCTGAGGAGGCGAGCGGCGAGTTGGTGGCTGACCTGTTCTACTGATCTGGTCTGGCTCCCATCCCCTCTCCAAGGGTTGCAGCTGTCTGAAAGTGCTTGCCTTCCATGCCTTCCTCATTCATTCAACAGGGCAATTGATTACAAAGTGGGGGGGAAGATCTTATTCTACTTCTAGCAAAAAGACAGTTTTCTTTTACCTTAATTATACTACCTTAGGGGCCCGCTATAACATATTACCAAGGTTCAATACCGCTGTTTCGGTGGGGCAGTGCTAGGGAAGGAGGGTTTGTTTCCGCGGGGTGGGCGGCTCTGGGGGGGGGTTGTTTCGGGGCAGCTGGGCAGAGTTGGGGGGGTGTTTCAGCAGCGCTGCGGGGGTTGTTTCAGGGGGCTGGATGGCGCTGGGGAGGGGTTCAGCACTCAGCTGTTTTCTTTGGAGTAATATGGCCCTTGCTGCTTTACGAGTTGTGCAGGCCTGCCCTAAACAAATGTTTCCTGAAGTCTGGTCCACAAACCAGCAGCTGTCTATGGAGTGCCTGCTAGCCACATGGTGCTACTCTCCTCTACGTTTCCAGCTGCTAAACTGCACTCAAAAGAAACTAAAGTAAAATTAGGAAAACATGTAATGTATTTTCCCATGTAAGCAATTGCTGCAGATGCCAGGAGGGTGTTATTTGATCAGCAACAAAGGGGAGGTAGTCCACGCTATCATGAACAGGAAAGGGAGGTGGGTCCACCAGACAATAACTCTGTTAAGATGAGCTTTGAACAGTTTGAGAGCCCCCTTCCCTAAACTGTGTTCTCTCCTAGAAAAATAAGCAATTTCCTTAGTTTATCTGAATTATAAATAAGTATGTCTTCAGACATGAATATTCATGTATTACTGCTGGGAGCCAAGCAGTCTCTCTGTTTCTTTCTGAATTTTTAATATTAATCTGTATTTTAGATACGATCCTCCATGGTCTGTTCACTAATATTATTATATGTTTAAAATGCAATGGACACCCAGTTCCCCTTAAATCAACATTTTAATCCAGAAAATGCACTTGTTTTTCTCCTGTAAATTACTTATTTTATGTAGCTCAGTTTCAATTTTACATTTTCATGAATCAAGAGGGGAGGTTTTTTTAAAAATAGAGGAGAATTTGAACAAGATCAGGATATATCCACTTGAGGTGGCAAATATAAAAAGCCTACTTTTCTAAAAAGAAATGTAAAATCAAATAATTGAAAACTTAGTATTTAACGCTAGGAAAGGATCAGTAAAGATGCTGGGAAACTGCCCACTATTAACAATTGGAATGAGATTACCGACTCACTTCACAAAGGGTATCCTTCCACTAGAACCTTTAACTAAAGTTAGCTGACTGCTAATTAACTCGGGTTAGCCAACACATTTGTACACCCTAGTCTTGGCACTTCACAAATATTTGTTCCACAACACAAATGGTTTACATTAGGTAGAGGGTAGACAGACAAATTTTTTGTGGAGTGTCCAGACTAATGTGTACAAATGTGTTAGATAACTCAAATTAATTAGCAATCAATTAACTCAAGTTTGAAAAACTAGTGTAGACAAACCCACAGATCACCAAACTATTAACTTGAGCCATAGACAGACCAGATTTGAACCAGCGGCAGAGGTTGGATTCCATATATCATTATCTATCCTCCAAACCAAGTCCCCTCTTTGTAAAAGAAGAAAAATTACATATTATCCCTCAATATTCACTTTACATCTTTCAAGAATTCCACACTTTAATTTGTAAAATGTTAGCAAGCTCAACTTTTTCTTATCTAACTTTGGGAGCAAACAAGACCACCCATTATTCTTTGAAACCAAACAATTTTCAGTGATTTATACTACCACATTGATATGCTGCCTTATAGAAATTAGAAATTAATGGAGATATCCCATCTCCTAGAACTGGAAGGGACCTTGCAAGGTCATCGAGTCCAGCCCCCTGCCTTCACTAGCAGGACCAAGTACTGATTTTTGCCCCAGATCCCAAGTGGCCCCCTCAAGGATTGAACTCACTACCCTGGGTTTAGCAAGCCAATGCTCAAACCACTGGGCTATCCCTCCCTCACACAGTATAATCATTTTCATACCCAAGTCTATGTATGGACTAACTTCCCAGCTACTTTCCTAACCTATTAAACCTTTATTATTCCAGCTGTTTAGTAACACACTTCAGACCTCTGAAGTGCCATACATTAACCAAAAGATATGAAGCAATCACAATATCTTCCTATGTTTATTCCCTTTGGAAATCCCTATATTTCACTGTCCAGTCAGTCAATCTACCTCCCTCTCAACACTTACTCATGCTACTTTATCTTAAAGCTGAAAAGCAGGCAGAATAGACACCACTAGCGTGTGTTATTTATGAAAGGCTTTGAGAGAAATGTAAAAAAATGCTATACAAATAGAAGTTGACGGCTGTTATTAATGGATTAATTTTTCATGTTATCCTGTTCTTCACTTACTCCAGTTATATCCAACAATGCTATTCTTTCCCATTATTATTTACCTTAGAATTACCTTCCGTGTGGTATTTGGCACAGGATCGGAGCTGAGTCACCCAGTATTGTTTTTCCTTTGCATCAGCAGCTAGAACAGAAACAAAAAAAGTGCAAAAATTGTGCATAAGCCAATTGACATTACAGAAAAGGGAATGTTTCCAGCACTTGATAACAGTTTAAAAGTAACTTACCTAAGTGAAATTAAAAGTCTATTTATTGCATGAGGCCTTGTAAAAGTGCACCAGGCTAAACCAATTTAGTTAAACCAGTTACATTTTCTCAGAGACAAAGCCTAAGCCTAGGGTTACCATATTTCAGCAAGCAAAAAAGAGGACGGGAGGAGCCCCGCCCTAGCCCCGCCCCTGCCCCTCCCACTTCCCGCCCCCCCAGAACCCCCAACCCTCCCCCCGCTCCTTGTCCCCTGACTGCCCCCTCCTGGGACCCCTGCTCCTAACTGCCCTCCAGAACCCCACCCCCTACCTAAGACTCCCTGTGCATTGTCCCCTAAATTCCCCGTCCTAAGACCCCCCCCCAACTGCCCCCCAGGACCCTACCTGTACCCTGACTGCCCAAAACTTTCTCCACTCCCCCCAAAAAGCCCCCCCCCTGAATTCCCGACCCCCCCGTTTCTTGACTGCCCCCTCCAGAACCTCCCTGCCCCTTCTCCTGCCCCCTGGCCCTCTTACCCTGCTGCTCAGAACAGGGTGTTGGGCTCTGTGCGAGCCGGACACGTGGCTGCGCTCCCCAGCACAACAAAACCCGGTCCCTGGCCCTGCACAGTGCTGCCGGAGCCGGGCTGCAGGGGAGAGCTGCCGGCTCAGAATGCAGGGCGGAGCTCCTCTACAGCTGCTCCGGAGTCCAGCCCGGGACTTCCCTGCAGCCCTCCCAGCCGCTCGCTCTGCTCTGCCGGGGAGGGGGGAAATCCCAGACATTGTGAGTGATTTACAAATTCCCCCCGGACGCTATTTTTAGCACAAAAAGGAGGACATGTCCGGGTAAATCCGGACGAATGGTAACCCTACCTAAGCCTCAACCTAAGAAGATACTGTGTGGCTGAAGAAAGAAGAAAAATAACTAGTTTTCCACAACTAATTCATCCATATGATGCAGTAAAAACTCTTATTTATTAAAATACAATTCCTTTCTGAATTAGATTTTTTTTAAATTTGCTCCCAAATAATCAATTTAACTATTTTTACTTTGCAATGGAAAAGATGGAGTAAGAAATATTTAATTAAATAATAAGTTTAATATATTATTTTGGCAGGTGCTTTCGGGACCTTAAAAAGTTGCCTTTTTTCCTCCTTCTTCATGGTATATAAAGGAAGCCTAAAAAAATAAAAATTGGTGACTTTTTGTGCTTTGATTGTTTTTTTTAAAGAGGGTTTTTATTATACTAGAAAGTTGTGCCACTTTAAACTATCCCAGTACAACCCAACCATAGTGTGGATGCAGTTATCTCTGTGTAAACGTTCTTTATATTGGTACAGCTATTCCCGTATGGGAAGGGGAGTACATGTACTGAAAGAAACCGCCTTTACACCAGGATAATTATCCACACTAGGGTCTGCAACAGTATAACTATTTGGGTAAAAAGTAAAATAAATAAATTGTATCCCTAACCAAAAGTTAGACCAGTAAAACTTTCAAGTTTAGATCCAACCTTAGATATATCAAGAATGTAAAGTTGGTTTTGTGTAGTTTTTCTGGAAGACTTTTGGGTGTCAGAAGCTGTGAATACTTAACCATTACATTGAAGTGCACAAGGATGTTGAATCTTTAACAGTCTTCCCCCACTCACATGTTAATCAATCACTGAAGTTTAGTAAGTTTTACCAACCTCCCTCCCAAAAAAAATTTTAAGTAAATTCAATTCAGTAAGAGTTTTATACTCTGACTAAAAATCTCTAAAAACCCTAACATGCTGCCTTGATGCACTGAAAAGCAACATAAAAGGGCACAAGCTCAATTTTTCTCCCCTTTGCACATCACCTTTAAAATTATTGGAAAACAGTGTTTGCAATTAATACCAGTACGCATTCTATAAGAGAGTATTAAATGTATAATTCAGTTATGATGCATCAACTACTAAAAATTCTTATTAGCAAACCACTTTGAATCATCATTAAATGCCATATCAACATTAAGAACACAAATACAAAATTACACATACTGCTGAATCTCAGATTAATGGTAATTCAAATTATCAAATTAATTTTAATGATAAGGGAACAGAAGAGGGAATATTTTATTAAATTTCTCATCAGCTATGTTGCCAGTATAACAATTCAGTAATAAGCAGCATGCTGCTGTGCATAATCTTGTAAATCTCAGTCAGTAGGCAGAGCACTGTAGAAGTTATGAGAACACTATTCGTAACTGTTCAAAAACTAAGCTCCTTGACAGAAAATCCCTTTGTTACTTTGCTACACATCCAAATGTCTATGCAATTTAAATATTGTGTTCAAATCTTTATGCCTCTTCATTAGGGTTTCTGTTTGCTTTACAGTAAATTCTAAAATATGATGGCTAGCTAGTTTGTGGTTAAATTGTTAAGTCTAGCCTAACCCTCACCACAATTTTTTTTTTTTTTTTTTTTTTTAAATACAAGTATATTGGACTGAGATTTGTCACACATCAAGCCAACCAACAATACTGCACCATCCCTACTATGCCACGGTTATGACACCATAACAGTAGATTGTATAATTTCCTATGGCAATGTACAAAATTGCAGGTTATTTTTCCACTGTATTGTCTAGCATGCAGTAAGGTAGCCATAATCAACATAACTTCAACTTGATTTTTTGTCATAATTGTGAAAGAAGGTAAAGACTAAAAAAGTTACAAGAATGGGAGGAAAGGCTAGTCTTATATAAGCATGTTTAAGAAGTAGCTAGTAGATTACTATACCTCTCAGTTTATATATCTCTCCATTAGCAAAGTATACTACCAACATGTGTGGCACTTCGTCACTGAGAGAGATTATAGCTCCAGCTAAAGACAGGGCTCCTCGTGGCTTCTGGTTTTTACTTTGTTCATTCACAAAATACTGCAGAATCCCAGTCTCAAAATCCAGCACAAAGTACCTGTTCAAAGAAACCACAATTGTATAGTTTTTCTTTCAAAGAATTTTTCACGCAGCTACTGAAAAACAAGCATGGGTTAAATTTAATTTAAATTTCACAGAAATGTTAAACAAGGAGGAAAACCTTTTTTGTTATATAGTATCCTGTACACTTGAGGATAAATGTATCAAAACAATACCTTTATTTCAGTTTGGTGATAATACAGAAGAGTCCAGGTTCAATGAATGGACATGGGAAAAGGTGTTTCTAATTGAACGTGATCTTTAAAGAAAGTCACCCCCCTCCACTCATACAGATGTCATTGAAACATCCCAAATGTGGTGCCCTGTCAAATATATCTATGTGCCAAAAATGGAAAGCTAGGTGAGTATGGCATTTTATGCCTGTCACTTCTGGGTTTGTGACAAGCCCCTGTGCCTGGCAAGGCACTTACTACTTTATGACATCATCTGTCCAGAAACCCAGAGACACCTCTGCAGCCACCTGAGTCCACTTGCACTGTATGCGAAAGGGTGGGCCTTATTTGCCTAATTATACATGCAAATATGACCCTCTCATTTCTCTTAATACTTCTTTAAAAAGGAAATATGCAAATACTTTTGTACAGGGTTGAGCAGAACACAAGATATTACAAAATATAATCAGAAGGGAAAATATCACATAAGTCCCATTATGGCTGGGATTTTCAAAGCTGGTCTAAGGGATATAGACATCCAGTTCCCCTTAGAAATTAAAGTAGGAAGTACAGAAACCAGCCTGTAGGATTGCAGTTGATGGGGGCTTAGGGAGGGGAATCTTCAAGTCAGCAAATCTATCACTTTGCCAATAAAATTCCAATAGCAGGGGGAAACCCATCCATCCAGATATTCAAATAACTAATAGTAGGCAGGTGTCAGTCCCAGTGAAAATCCATCTGGATAACAGTCACTGATTCAGAGAGTCATCAAGATATAAAGGATGAAAGCAAAGTCTTATGTGACCAAATGAAAAGAGAGTTTGCTTAAAGCAGTACTACCCGAGGTAAGCACTTTATTTGAAGCTTACATTTTAAGATTGGTGAAACAATCAACAGTCCACTTTAGCCATCTCAAACTGAGTTACTCTAGCCCAGCACTCAAGAGCTGGAAGCACAAAGCATTTCTTCTAATCCATCTTAGAACTGTAGAAATCTTGATGCATATAAATCCATCTTTAAATCATGTACACTGAACCAAGTCTTCAATAATGTATAACCTTTGCCAAAGTAGTTGAAAATTCTGTCCTATTTCAGGAAAAATGGTCTATTAAACACAGCAGATAAGACAGAAGATCTTACGCAGATGCAGGTGGCCTCTTATAGCACCTAACAACATGTGGATAATGACACTAAAGTAAGCATTTGGCAGGGCATTATTTGTTGTTGTCCTTCTGGAACAAAGAACAGTTTCATATTGCTATGCACAGATTCACGTCAGTTGCAAAGTGCTGTTAGTGATTTACAGTTCTGCAGCTCTTGTCTGTAAAACTGCAACTTGCCTTCAAAACAAAATAATAACCTGGGTGTCATCTTTGACTCAGCCCTATCTCTGGACCCAAACATCCAGACTGTCTCTAAATCTTGCCACTGCTTCCTACACATTATTTCCAGCATTGCCCTGTCTGTCTAGGCTTTCGAAGTTCTTGTCCAAGTCTTTATCTCACATTTCAACTAACAAACTTCACCACTCTGGCACAATTGCTGCAGTCTCAGGCTGGTCAAGCCCACTCAAAGCTGCTGGTAGGTCAATCTTCCCGACTCGTTCTAACCGCTTTGTTCCCCACTTTGCATGCCTCTACACTCTCCCTTGCATCAAACACAAGGATCTTGTCCTCACCTTTAAGGTCCTTCATACTTTAAACCTACTCTTCCAAAACATTTTTATTTTAACAGAGAAAAAGTGAGGTTAATGGTGCAATGAAGACCCCCAATCTCAATCACCCACTTCCTCTGACACATGCCTCTATGCTTTTTGCTATGGGAAAAACTGCCCATCACAAAATTGGTAGAACCACTACTTTCACCTCCCTTCAAATACCTCTGCTTACAAAAAAATACACCTTAACTACTGAGATAATGACTAGGGAGGTGATGAGCTGAATCCCCACACAACCACCACTATTTGGCTGTTTCATCTCTCTGTCACATCTGGTCATAAACTTACAATTCTGAGCTCTCAGGGGCAAATATTGTCCGTGTGTTACTTGTTTGTATGACGGATATCTATGCACAATGGGATACTCATCTCTGACTAGGGCCCCCAACTGCTACAATATTAAAATAAAATAACTGATAAGTATGTTAAATATAGCAAAGAACACTATTTAATAGCCTACTGAATTCAGTGGACCAGGAAAAGAGGGGGAGGGGGGAGAGAACAGAATACTATTAGCGAGGGCTTTGATCTGACATTTTAATCCATTTGTGCCTGTAAGGTAGTGACCAAGCATTCTACCATTTTCACAAGTCAAATACAGTTTTACAAACTTAATGTTACCAGCTCACCTATTTATAATAAAATATTAATATTTAGGCTGGCCTTTTCAAAGGAGCCCATGCAAATTAAGTGCCAAACTTTGACTGAAATTCAATAACAGCTGGGGATTTTAACTCACACAGGCTCCTTTGGAAAGCCCAGCCACAAGCTTTACATTTTTGTATTACATCTCTATATATAAAGGTCATACAGGGGTTTGGAACATGCAACTTTCCATACTGTATAACTTCCACCCCATTTAGTCAAGTATAGAGTTTTGTGTATCTCTTCCCTCAAATTGGCTTAACACTTATTCCAAAGCAACAGCCAGAAATTTCAAGTTATTTTAAATAAATCAGTAATTTTTATCTTTCAGTAAGAAAAAAAACACAACACAGCAAAAATAAGCAGTATAAATCATATCCTGTTTGGACAAGAGCTTTCATAGGGTAAAGTCTGCAGTAGGCATCTTGAGATACAGGGAGACCATCAGACTGAAATTTAGACAATTTCAAAAGGAAAGATAAAATTACTTGCATGTATTATACTAGTCCATAAGTCTCCCTGTCAATCTCTGTGATTTTGAATCCTGTTTTCCTACTTTTAAAACATTTTTCCCTCTTCCTTGTTGATGTGTGAAAATTTTACAGAAATGAGAGAGCTGACTCACCAACTAGATAGGAAACGACATGAAAAGGGTAATAAAAATACACTGTAAAATCCACAAAGTAAACAAAACTGAAAGATTAAAGAAAGTATTTTGTCTAATCTTTGTCCAGTGTAGTAATTTTAGGAATTTACCTGTTAAATAAACAGGGTACAAAAAAGTTTCTAAATCATCTTGATCTGAGTGCATCTGTCCAGCAGTCCAACTGACAGTCTCTTTCAGTTTGTTTTCATGACATCACTTATTTATCTAATTAAATAAATTGTTCTCATGAAAGCCGTCCTGGGCTTGAGATCTTATTTACATTGTTTCCATCCCTTTGATGTTCAGCTGTGAACACACTTACCACCGTTTTAGACAGGTCATCCTTTTGGTCAGCGTATAGTACATTTCGCATCTTACGCCACCTTTAAGAAAGGTTATTATTGTCTCCCCTTTCCCACACAAATTACCATTATATCTAATTCAGGAAAGATCCATAATTCAACAAACACTCTTTCCATTTCTTTCTAATCAACATGTAATTTTTGAAAACGTTCCTGTAAACCAGGATAAGAAATGTGTAAGACAAAATATACCCTGTGCATATACAACTTCAGATAACACCAATCAGAAAGTTTTCATTTGTCTGGCATCTACTTTGGTATTAGGGTGATGTCTACCCTACAAGCGCTACAGAGGCAGCAACACCACTTTAGCCCTGTAGTGTAGACACTACAACGTCGGAAATGATTTTTCCATCACTGTAGTAAACCCACCTCCTTGAGAGACAGTAGCTAGGTCAACAGAAGAATTCTATTGACCTAGATACATCTATGGGGGCGTTAGGTCAATCTAACTATGTCACAGAAGGCGTGAAATTTGTCACAGCCCTGAGTGGTGTAGCTGGGTTGAAGTAAGTTTTAGGTGTAGATCTGGCCTACCTTTAAAGTACAGGAGGAACAGGGAAGGATTAGATTTCTACCTTCCACAAGTAAAAACAAAATGAATATACAAAACAGTGGGGAAGGAGAGAGGGAATGGACATCACATACATTTTTGGAAATTGTTATAAAAGAAAAGAAAAATGTACAGGGGAAATCTCCCCTTTGAGTTCTGGAAGTCATTTATTCAGAATATTACAAACTATACAAAAAGAATTCTGGTGCCAACTTGTTTACATCTATTTAATCTTCAGATCTTTTTCTCCCTTTACATTTTATTGTCATTCCTTTCACACAATATACATTTATCCAACAATGATACAGGACTCTAGATTTCTATATTTAGTTTTAAAGATCAATACTTATGAAAATTTTACCATATCCTTCAGAAACTGCCCTGGTGGGGATAATAGGGAAAATTACATAATACTAAACACTTACAATAGAAAGACACACACAAGACACATTAACTTAACAATAGCACCATTAACAGATGTCTCCCAATTGACAACACGGTCATATAGACTGGATTGTGTTATGAACGTTCATTAAGAAGAGTGACTAAAAGCAAATTAAAATGTTATTGCTTTGGCACTGGTAAAGCTGATTAAGCACCACTCTAAGCAGAAAAGTGAAGTTATATAACAAATATCCCAATAATTGTTTATATTTGATGTATCTTGGTCCTATCTGAATTAATTCAATCTGTTTTCATGATCAAAATGATTGGTCATCTAAACCTACATTACATAATGCATATGAGGTAAAGCCAGTGTACATTACTACTGTTAGATATGATCGGATATGCTGCTGTTCAAACATTAAATTTGTCACCATCCATAACTGTTTAACGAGTGTTTGTGTGAGTACATCAGCCAGGTCCAAAACAGACACATTACTGATGCTATAAACAACAATGTTAAACACTCTGCCCTCCTTCATGAAAAAAAAATTGTTGATTGTTTTCTGACATTTCTAGTAAAAAACAAAGTAAATTAATCAGAAGCTTGACTTTTTATAAAAGTAATTCAGGATCTCATCAATACCACTGAATCATTACAATTAACTTATTAATTTACCTACCATATTCCAAACTCTTCCGCTTTACCTTAGAAAAATCTCCAAAATGTACTTATTTAACAACTGATCCTCTCCACTCACTCTAATACGCTTGACTTCTATCTGTTGCATACATTCATCTTAACAGTATTGAAAGCAAACAAACACCATACAATATGAAATATGGCCATATTTCATTCTATTGTCTGGGGAAAAGCAAAGAATTAAAAAAGGTTCAGTCATTCAAACTACAGCCAATTCTTCCATATGGATTTTGTGGACTTATTACTATGAGAATTTACTACTGTAGACACAGGATGATTTACATATTTATATTCTTCAATTAAAAGATTTAATTGGAAAAATGTTTTTAGATTTTATGGCTTATTAGGAGAGTTATGCCCAGGTTTTATACAATGTCTAACTGAACTACAATACTTGGGTATCTTCAGTCTAAGTCATTTTTCTTGCTGGGGGCAAATACATTGACATACAAGTCTTGGATCACTGCAGTTTTCCAGTCTGACAAATATTTAACCCATCGGAATAGCAGAGTTATACAATATTGGCATCTGTGATAGAAATGGGCAATTTATTAATTACTTCAATAATCTCAAAATAATTAATACACTTTTCATCATTTGGTATCCTCCTAACATTTACTATTTCTGAACAGAGGCAATACATTACCCAGTGCTACAACAGGAAAACAGCAGCTCTGAATTTTTCAGTGGCCTTCTTCTCGATTGATGTTCTGTTGATTCCTCCACCCAAGTTCTCTTCATTTAAAATCTGTTCTTCAGATAAGTGTTTTCCCAAGTCACTGACAAAATATACTGCAGAATACTCTCTCTTTTAATTTTGCTTTACCAGAAAAGTGAAATTTGTTCAGACTACTAATGTCTCTTGTTTTGGTGCAACACAGCCAAGCCTTCACTCAGTAATTATAGATCATCCATAATAGAATTGCACACTCCAGCATTTGCCAGACAAGTTTGGTAAGTAGTAACTCTCACATGTCTACTAAGACGGTCACATTGTCCTAGTTTATTGTTCAAGACAACCTATACACTACGCTAGAACTTCAGAATTCAATTAGGTAAAAATCCATGTTTATATTTTGCTGACCAAGACGTCACTTTCACAAGAAAGGCTGGGGGAAATCAGATTTCTTTTATTTATTTATTTGTTTTTAAAAAGAGAGAGTATTATATGCTTGGTCTACATTTAAAAGTTACACCAGTAGAGCTGTGTCAGTTGGGTGTGATTTTTTTTTTATATCACCATAGCTATGCTGGTATAAAGCCCTAGTATAAATGCAATTATATCAGCAAAGAAGTCCTTTTGCTGGTACAGCTTATTTCTCTTGGGGAACTGGTATAAACTATATCAGCAAAAGAATTTTTTTTTTTAAATCAGTTTAAGCCATGCCTATGCTAGGAGTATTTGCTGGTATAGCTATACCAGCAAACCCTTTCTAACGTAGATAAGACCACAGAATCAGTGACACACAACATGGAACACCTCTTCAGATTTACTTTTTTGTGTAGAGACCTGTAATGATGCGCACTCACTCTCATGAGCATCCCCTTGGCTGAGTGCACCCGCCTGCACTCACTCACTCTCAGTTTGTCCCTGCGCTGGGATAGAGCAGTGCCCCAGGGCTCCCTCCCTGGAGACAATGTTTTTGCCCTCTTGGGCTTCCTGGCTACAGCTCTCCAACTGGGCCACTATAGCTCAATTCCCCCTTTGGGGTGCCTCACTGTCCAGGCCACATCCCACCTGTGGCTAATAGGGGGAGGGAGGGTCCTGGGCCGGCCCACTACTCTGGGTCCCGGTCCAGGGACCCTATAGATAGCAACCTCTGCTGTGTCCCTTTATGTTGCACGACTTCTCGAATTCCCTGGGCCACTTCCCCCCGCAGCCCCACACCATCTTCGCCCCTACTGCAAGGCCTTGTCCTAATGGAGTCTCAACAACCAGCTCAGAGCTCCTTCTGGCTCTCCCCGGCTTCTGGCAGTGCTGTCCTGTCCGGGGTTCTGCAGCTCCGTCAGCCAGCCACACACGATCCACACTCCTCAGCTCCAGCAAGGAACTGAACCCCCTCTGGCCCTGCAGCTCTTCTTACACTAGGCTGCTGGGCCATGGGCAGCAGGTGAACCGCGGGCTTGGGGAGGCTAACCTGGAGCTGGCCCACTCCTTCTGCTCAGGGACCCCCACCTCCTGCCCCGTTCTCTCACCGGAACCCAGAGGGGTCCCTCCCCAGCCCCAGAGCACCCAGCGGGCAGGCAGCTGAGCACGGCCCCTGCAACCCATCCCGGAGCGCTGGGTGGGCGGGCAGCACAGCCCCCAGGCCTGGAGCGCCTGGTGGCGCAAGCACTGGCTCCAGCCAGCCCAGGACAAGGGCGCCAGATCCCTCCCAAAAGTGCGGGGCGGGGTCCCTCACCAGAGTTCTTGCCCATGTCCCAGGCCCACCATCCGGGGCAGGTGGAGGGACCCAGGCTCCCCACAGCTGCCCACGCAGCTCTCTGACCAGGGTCCAGCCAGGGGAATGAGAGGGGGGCTCAGAGTCGCAGCCCAGCCATGAGGAGAGCCGGGCGAAAGCTGTGGGGAGCCACGGTGGACCCTCTACCTGCCTGTGGTGCGGGGGGAGGGGGAGGCCCAAGCAGCCCCCGGCCCATGTCCCCAGCTGCCTGGGGCAGGTGGAGGGTCCGTGACTCCAGGTTCCTCACACCTGCCTGTGCAGCTCTTACCATGGACAGGCTGTGGCTCCGAGGCCTCCTCCCCGCAGCCAGAGCTGGGTCGAGGAGAGCCAGGCAGGCAGCTGTGGGGAGCCGGCATGGAGGACCTTCCTTTTGCTCCAGGCGGCCAGGGAGTGGGGACACAGGCTGGGGGCTGCTCTCAGCCCCCCTACACCCCAGGCAGGTGAAGGGTCCACTGCGGCTCCCCAAAGCTGCCGAGCTTCCCGGCCAGGCTCCACACTGGCCTGGCCAGGGATTGAAGTGGTGGGACCTCAGGGGGAAGAGGGGGGGAATGGGGTGGGGTCTGCCCCAATGAAAAGTGGACAGGCCTTTCAAAAAGTGGGGGGGCTATGGCCCCTTGTCCCCCTGGTTCCAGTGCCACTGGCCCAGGCCCCGGCCAAGAGCCACAGCAGAGCACGGCGTGAAGAGAAGGGAGCCTGGGGGTGGAGTGTGGGCAGGGCCACACAGGCAACTTGAGTAGGTTGAGCCTTCCCCTGCCTTTGATACTTGCCACCCATGTGCTGGGCCCTGATTGGTTGTGTCCCACACAGCCACTCTAGACACCTTGGAGGACCCTCTCCACTGCACTTTTTTGTTATAAGACCCTAATTTAAACTTTGAAAATACAGGTTTTACATAATTTAAGAACAATATCTATAGTCACACACTTCATTGCTTACGTAAGTAAAGCCGTACACTCAACCGGCCCCCTTGCCCTCTACTCCAGCTAGTCATCCCACCCTCAGAATCGAGGGACCCAACTGGGAGAAGAGGGTGAGGCAGCTGCCTAAGAGGGAGACTGACCAGACACAGAGGTGCAAGAGGCTTCATTTCCATTGAAATCAGGCCCAATCAGTGTTGCAAACAGAGTAAGCTCTCTAATCTTAAGCCCCAGCCTGAGATCACTGCCTCATCCCTGTTTCCAGCGTGACTCTGTTCCCTGGCTACAGGCCTCTGTGACGTCACTGGCTCACCCCTGAACCTATATAATCATAACCACTACGTTAGTGAAAATCAGGTTTTTCCTGTTTTAACCAATATCAAAACAGTTCTGCCCACGGATACCCAGAACATTCCCTGACACTTCTGAATTGATTGAATGTGGTCTTCAGAGCTTATTATGTTATAGACACACAAATGACATACAGCTGAGTGTAAGGCCTCACTTCACTTAACCAAAAACACTTCAATGGAAAATTTTTTAAAATTCCAGTGGAAACAATTGTTTTTAAACAGATTTTGTGCTAGACTAGGTTGCCAGGTGTCCGGTTTTCGGCCGAAATGCCCAGGTGAAAAGGGACCCTGGCAACTCCGGTCAGCACCACTGACTGGGCTGTTAAAAGTCTGGTTGGCGATGCAGTGGGGCTCGGGCAGGCTCCTTGGCTCCACATGGCTCCCGGAAGCCGCAGCATGTCCCCCCTCTGGTTCCGCACGCTGCCCCTGACCAGCTTTGATCCCCTTCCCGCCCTCCAAACCCCTCGGTCCCAACCCAGAGCCCTCTCCTGCACCCCAACCCCCTCTGCCCCAGCCCCAGCCCAGAGCCCTCATCCCTACCCTGCACCCCAACCCCAGCCTGAAGCCCCTTCCCACACCCTGAACTCCTCATTTCTGGCCCCACCCTGCAGCCCACACCCCCACTCGCACCCCAATCCCCTGCCCCATGAAAATGAGTGAGTGAGTGAGGGTGGGAAGAGTGAGCGACGGGGGGAGAATGAGCGATGGGGGGGGGAGGTGAGTTGGGTGGCCTTGGAGAAGGGGCGGGGCACGGGCAGGGCTTTGGAGGAGAGGTGAGGCAGGGCAAGAGTGTTTGGGTTTTGTGCAAGTAGAAAGTTGACAACCCTAGCTAGAACAAGTAAACCTGAAAGTACAGTAGACTAGAAGTGGATTATAAACAAGTGAAACCAAGTAGTCTAGTCTATTTTCACTGCCAAATTATTTGCTTCTTGTAATTGACTTAAAGAGCATTGTAAAATTTAGATTTTTTTCAGTTGTTTTAATAAATCTGTGGTGTTATTAGTTAACAGATAAGGACATTTACTTTTAAAAAGTATGATATTTAACATGACAAAGCCACTAAATCAGTGAGGGTAGATATATCTTCACTCACAATTAGCTAAGTTACACCTTCGCTCACAATAGCCATTTTCAGACCAGCTGCTGGCCATATGTATTATTGAAACCTGTGAAAATATCACGAAAGGCATGATAGTCATTGTCATCAGAAGTCTGTAATGCTGGTTGCCCTTGGGAAGTAAGAGAAAATTGATTGCAATACTTTCCCTTTGGCCATTAAATGCAAGCAGCATAGCTGGAATACAGAACAGCTTGCTGCCAAACTCAAGTGGCAAGGAAGCCTGCAACTGATCAAGTCTATTCTTTTCTGTAGCAAAAATAACATAGTATGAATTGAAGACATTACCAAGATATTCAGTCTTTCACAAAAGCGTAATGAAAGTGTCACTTTCCACAACAACATCCATAAGATTTGACAGGCTTGGTATACAGACTTCACATCTAAAATTGCCTCACAACAAACCACCTGATGAACCAAGGACTCACACTCCAACTTCATTTCTCCAAAATTTCTCCAAAATACAGTTTAAATACAGCTTAAAAAACACACACACACCTCATCTCTAAGAAGTCAAATTCTAGACACTTTGAATGGAGATTAGAATTTGGCTTCATCATTGTAACTTTGGATAAACTCCACTGTAGCCACCTTCTTAGATTGCCAGCACCTCAGGACAGGGGCCATGTTTTTCTGTTTGCGCAAAGCACCTGGCACCTGGCCGTTTTCTGATTAGGGCCTTCTGGAGCTACTGCAACACAAATAAAAGGAGGGGGAGGAATTATTCTACATTTACAACAGTGTCACTCATCATGATCTACCCCACTAATTCTACCAAATATTTAAGCAGTTATAGCTGGCTGAATTTTTAAAAAAATGCAATGGGTTTTCACTCCCAATTTGGCAGAGCTGTCACATGCACAGTACATGACTAGCTTTCAATGCATTTTTTAAATCTCAAGTTCATGGGCCTCAGAGACTCATGGAATACATGAGTAGTGGGAGACATGAGTTTTTCATCATGCTGCTGATTCAAAACCAGCCCAGGTTGGTAGTGATCAAAAGTTACTACCCTTTGTACTTTTGAGTTGTCTATGTGAAATGAGTTAGTGAGTTCAGTCCAGTTCAGAGTAGGCAGGGACCTATATCAGGAAACTACCATCACAACTATCACTTGTCATCCTTGTTGGCAACCTTAGAGGCAAAGACTGGATCTGATGCAAAAATCTAAAGGGAATCCAGATCATGGTGTGAAACAAGACAAGGTCTCCACAAGGAGTGGTTTACCAGTATAGGTATACTATGGACACAGCTTTTAACAGTATTGCTTATTCCACCACCCTCAAATGAAACAAATGAAGCACAGTTTTGCATCTATTCTAGGGGCTTCTGCTTCTGCTGTGTATGTCAGGGATCACACCTCTTGACAACCCTGAACCAACATAGCTATGCTGGCAGAAATGTGTAGTGTAGACATAGCCGAAGACTATTCCACACAGAAATGTTTATTCATGTGCTTAAAAATAAAAACCACTACACACAAACCAAAACACACCACACCAAAGAGGCATCACTACTAAAATAGAATATGCCTTCAAAAGCCTTACAAAACTGTTGCACTGTACATACATTCCTTTTCTTCAGGCTCACATATTCCAAGTTCTCAAGTAAAACGCAGAAAACTTCCTGGGAGATTTAATTGGCCTAACTCAAGTCAGGGCTGGCTCCAGCATTTCTGCCACCCCAAGCAAAAAATAAAAAGCCGCGATCGGCGGCAGCAATTGGGGGGAAAAAAAAAAAGCCGCGATCAGTGGCGGCAGTTCAGCGGCAGATCCTTCTAGAGGGAGTGAGGGACCTGCCGCCCCCGAATTGCCGCAGGTGCCGCCCCTCTCCCTTGGCCGCCCCAAGCACCTGCTTGTTAAGCTGGTGTCTGGAGCCGGCCCTGACTCAAGTCCCACAACTGCTAGCTTAAAGGCCACAAATTTCTTACTAGCTACACCCCAGGAAGAGACCTTTCTTGGTTTCAATTTCTGGGACAAAACCTCTTGCTAGGTAGGAGAAGCCCTGGGATAGAAAGGCCTCTCAAGAAAGCCTCTCTTAAAAAAAAAAAAAAAAAAAAGTATCTGGGGATTACCTTGCAACTGAATAGGGTTTATATTCACTGTACTGTTCGCTCAAATTCATGCACTTGAGGTACTCCACTAAAGCCAACCTACCTAGTAAGAGCACCCACATCGTAAAGATTAATCAAATTATCTTCAAGTTACTGGTTTCAAAGTAGCAGCCGTGTTAGTCTGTATCTCCAAAAAGAACAGGAGTACTTGTGACACCTTAGAGACTAACAAATTTATTTGAGCATAAGCTTTCGTGGGCTACAGCCCACTTCTTCGGATACATAGAATGGAACATATATTGAGGAGATATATATACACATACAGAGAGCATGAAAAGGTGGGAGTATCTTGGATCCAATGGATCCAAGCTCTAAGATACAACCGCATTTGCTCCAATCCCTCAGACAGAGACAAGCACCTACAAGATCTCTATCAAGCATTCTTAAAACTACAATACCCACCTGCTGAAGTGAAAAAACAGATTGACAGAGCCAGACGAGTACCCAGAAGTCACCTCCTACAAGACAGGCCCAACAAAGAAAATAACAGAACACCACTAGCTGTCACCTTCAGCTCCCAACTAAAACCTCTCTAGCGCAACATCAAAGATCTACAACCTATCCTGAAAGATGATCCCTCACTCTCACAGGTCTTGGGAGACAGACCTGTCCTCGCTTACAGACAACCCCCCAACCTGAAGCAAATACTCACCAGCAACCACAAATCACTGAACAAAAACACTGACCCAGGAACCTATCCTTGCAAAAAAAGCCCGATGCCAACTCTGCCCACATATCTATTCAAGCGACATCATCATAGGACCTAATCACATCAGCCATGCCATCAGGGGCTCGTTCACCTGCACATCTACCAATGTGATATATGCCATCATGTGCCAGCAATGCCCCTCTGCCATGTACATTGGCCAAACCGGACAGTCTCTACACAAAAGAATTAATGGATACAAATCTGACATCAGGAATCATAACATTCAAAAAACAGTAGGAGAACACTTTAACCTATCTGGTCATCCAATGACAGACCTGCGGGTGGCAATTTTGCAACAAAAAAAGCTTCAAAAACAGACTCCAACGAGAAACTGCTGAACTTGAATTGATATGCAAATTAGATTCGATCAATTTAGGCTTAAATAGAGACTGGGAATGGCTGAGCCATTACAAACATTGAATCTATCTCCCCATGTAAGTACTCTCACACGTCTTATTAACCTGTCTTTACTGGGCTATCTTGATTATCACTTCAAAAGTTTTTTTTCTCTTACTTAATTGGCCTCTCAGAGTTGGTAAGACAACTCCCACCTTTTCATGCTCTCTGCATGTGTATATATATCTCCTCAATATATGTTCCATTCTATGCATCCGAAGAAGTGGGCTGTAGCCCACGAAAGCTTATGTTCAAATAAATTTGTTAGTCTCTAAGGTGCCACAAGTACTCCTGTTCTTTCTTCAAGTTACTGCGTCCACTGTCACAATATGGACCCAAATCACTCCTTCCAAACTTTCACAGCATATCTCAGGAAAAACTTTTTTTTGTCCATCATCACCACAGGGGCGTAGGTGATGTTTGCCCAGCACCTAATTACAGTACACTTGTGTTTGTAGTCTGCATTCTGGTAGAAAACCATAAATCCTACTCTGCATGATGAGTGGGATCCATAATTTTTCCTTGGCCAGCTCTTGTCATCAAGTGAATCAGGAGCAAATAAATGACTGGCTTGAATGATTAGTTACAACTGTAAGAGTGGAAAGTTGGAGCTGCCTAGGAATTTGGAAGACTGGCTGGAAATTTTGGTTTATGAGAATTTCTACTCCATCGTTTCAGAAAACTGGAGTAAAATTTGAGCTGACAAACAGACAGCTGAACTAGAGGCAGTAGCATCTAACAGATATGTACCTCTGCATCCTTACCTTCCCTCTGCAGCAACTGGAGTTTGGTCCTGTACTGAGAGACACTCTTGACTTTCCACTGCAAGGCCCTTTTTTTGTTGTACTTATTTCCTGGGACACTTATCTTTCAAAGTTTGTACAGCCTCTTTCATTGCTGAAATGCTACCATCAATGAGAAAAGGCACACTGCTATATATGCATCCATCCCACACTCACTTTTACCCAACCCTAATCCTCCATTTGCAGGTATTTTCAAATTGGTATTAAGGCCTGCTTTGCACATATGCAGCAGTATTTCATACAATAAATCTGGTTGAAGGGTTTTTAATACATTTCCCCCTCTTGGAATCCATCTTAGATTCCCGAAGGGGGAAGGAATGGCAGTTGTCGGGCAGGCAATGGAGGGTATTGAATGCCCAGTAGGGAACAGTACAAGTAACAGTGGCTGAACCCCATCTTCTGGGCAAGTTTGGTGCAGGGAGGGATGGATCTCAATAAGGGGAGGGTGGAAACAGCAGTTCCCATACCCAGAAGGGAAGCTACAACCAACATTTGCCCACCCTCCGGTTCAAATTGGTCCTATACAAGCCATGACAGGGTCCTTATGTAATTTCCCTCCTTACCATAACAGCACACTGAGTCCTTACCTAGAGATGCTGAGGCTCAAGAAATTTTTTCACATTCATAATTGATGCATCAAGCCCAGGGGTGCCAGAGCTATGAACTGCCAAACTAGAGGTGTCGGGGTTCAGCCGTTCAATTAAACACTGAAGTCCCCAATAATACAAATATTCTATACTTAAATGGCTTCTAACGTTTGTAGTTAGTTTAGCATTAAATGATCTTGCTATATTTATACCTAAAACATCTTACTATTTATACATCTCTATTAGGCAGTTATTATAGGAAGGCTTGCATTTAGATATTTGCAAATACAGTATACTTATTAAAAGAAGCATATGCCATTTTAGGCATTTGAAAAACAAAGGTTTTCACCTTTAATTTGAAACATGAGTCGAGAGGAACCAGTATCTTCTATAAAACATTTCCCATCATAAATGTTCTCCAAGTTTAAAGAAGGATGACTTTAGTGTGTTTATAAAAGAAATTAATTTCAAATCAGGATATTTCTGTGATTTTGGGTTTAAACTCGGGAGTAGGTGTTTTTTGTTTGTTTGTTTTTTTAAAGAAAAGGGATGGCGGGCTGGTATAGGTTCACTTTACTTTTAGATTTATAGATAGAAGCAGAAACCTTCTGGAATTTCTTTGATCAACTTCAACATTTTGTAACAATTAACTAAGCATCCTGGCTATAACACTCTTATAGCTATATCTTAATATTTACTAAAGGTGCAAACAAGTTTTTAACAACTTAATTTTTAAGGTATAATAATTTTTGCATCAATATGGAGGTCTCACTCCCACACATTTTTGGTTTCTCTATTATGTATAAGGGATCCCTGACTAGGTTGTTGTTTTTTTCTCCTTCTTCCCTGCTGTGTATTATCCGAGAAATAACAAGTCCAGCCTTCTACTTAAGTCTTTCAGAAAATGACATTTAGTCTAGCATATCAAGGGGGAGAATATTTGAGATCTTCAAGAATACTTCCACTAGGACCAAACAAGTACCTTTTCTGCTCAGTGAAGTACACTGGCTTAAAGTATTCTCCTTCTCATGCGCTTTCCTGCATGTCCATTTGGTGGACAAGCAGAATCACTAGCTGATAAGTGTTCTGGGGCATTCTACTTTCAATAGCTCCATTCCAAAACCACCCCATTAAAGAAAAATCAATTAAAAGGAAGCAGCTCCTGCATCCCTAGATATATTTTTAAAACCTCTTCAGTCAATAAGACAAATGATGTTTATAGATGTCCAAGTATGGCATTTCTCTCTCTAAATTATGCATCTTTTAAATAGAACTACTTACAATTACACATACATAAGTTCCCATACAAATGTCACCTCTACTGCAACAGCTGTAAAGGCTGTTTAGTAACTCTACTAAAAACCAACTATTTAAATAATTGTGGTCTTGTTGTGAAAAGTTTTTAATCAGACATCTTAATGGCTTATTGTGTAAGCATAACTGGCCAAGGTGGGAAAGCATGAAGAGAGAAATTGGGGGAATAATGCCAGTTCTCATCACCTGAGCTGTCAGTGATAGGTACGAATGAAAGCATCATGGCTGTACATGTCTAGTTATTTCCCTTCGTCAAGGACAAGCTGCTGATCAACACTTTAAAATTTTGGCTTCCGTGACTGACCAACACATCTGACCTGAGACTTAACAGAAATAAATTGTCTTGCTGTCTCGATTTCTCATTTATTGTCCCTGGCCAGCAGTAATGCCCTATGCTACATTTCAGGTAGACCCCATACTTAGCTAGCCACTGCACTTTTTCTAAAATACATTGTGGTATACAACTAATCAAGTCAAATACTGGAACAGGAGGAATTTTGCAGAGTAAGTGGTCAGGTGAGTTCATTATCTATTTCTTCTTCCAACTGCTTGCATTACAGAGAATGTTTTCAAACAGCATTTTCAGCCTGAGGTTGCAAGCACCAGTCACTACACCCATGGTTCTTAAATGCAGCTCAAAAGTTTGCCTGATAGATAAAAAGTACACCCCTTGCTGCCTGTTATGAGCTTTCAGCTATCCTGATCAACTTTAATTCAGCCTCTTTGTGTGTATGCATTGTGATACACCCTTTAATTACATATTCTCATATTATTTTTCCCCAGGTCCCTAGCCTCCATCAGTGCACAGGATATAGCTGCTTGGGGAAGAATTAGACTGTGTAGTGAAGGACTGTCGTCCATAGAGTTCCTGTTTCATTTGTTGCAGCTGAAGGTGGAAGGTGTATAGTGAATGAGGCAGGGGATTTCAGAATGAGAAAGGATGGTCTTGTGGTTAAGGCAGTCGAGTGTGACCTAGAGAACTCAACTCTACCCCTGCCTCAGCCACAGAGTTCCTTAAACCAACTCACACAAACCAAACTTTTCACAGGTGGTCAATAACTGCATGTTCCTCGTTTTCTGATTTCCTGACTAGAGACTCTGGGTTCTGATTTAGAGAAGTGCTGAGCACTCAGAGCTGCAAGTCAACAAACAAAGTGCTACATAATGCTAATACTTTGAAAAAAAAAAAAAATCAGATTCTAATAGGGTTACCATACGTCCGTTTTTTCCCAGACATGTCCGGCTTTTTGGTAATCAAACCCCCGTCCGGGGGGAATTGCCAAAAAGCCGAACATGTCCGGGAAAAATACCGCCGGCCGGGCACTTCCCCTCCCGCGGCTGCTGTGCTCCTCCCCTGACTCTTCGGCTCTGTTTAAGAGCCGAGCTGCCCGAGCGCTCCGGCTTCGGGCAGCCCCCTTACCTCCAGACCCCAAGCCGCCGGCCGGGCACTTCCCCTCCCGGGTTCCAGCTGTTCTGCTCTGGCGGCGCAGGGTCCAGAGGCAAGGGGGCTGCCCGAAGCCCGAGCACTACCGGCTTCACGGTTTGCCGGGCAGCCTCCAGACCCTGCGCCCCCGGCTGGACGCTTCCCCTCCCAGGCTCCAGCTGCGCTGGGGAAGCGCCGGCTGGGGGCGCAGGGTCTGGAGGCTGCCCGGCAAACAGTGAAGCCAGTAGCGCTTGGGCAGCCCTTTTTGCATGGCTGGGAGGGCGGAGGGGGAGTTAGGGTGGGGACTTTGGGGGAGGGGCGGAGCCAGGGCCCGTGTAGTGTCCTCTTTTTTTATTTTTTAAATATGGTAACCCTAGATTCTAAGTGTCTCATCTTGGGCACCTAAAATTATTGGATCTGAGATACTTTTGGTCTTAATTTTTCTGCGCCTCAGTTCCCCATCCATAAAACAGGGATTTATCACCTCCTACCACATGGGATGTTATGACGATATTACAGCAATGAGCACCACAGAGAAGCCAATGAAGAAACAAATAATTCTGCAGTCATCCAAATCCTGCCTTGCTGTGCAATAAACATGATATGAGACCAAACATCGACAGTGTAAAAAGAAATACTGAATAGCTGTCCATTCAATGAGTAGAGTCCGTCCTGAGAACTGAAAGACTGTGGGAAAATAAATAGTATATGATCACGAAGTGACTATCACAAGGGAGCCAAGTTAAATTTGCACAGGTAACCTTCATTGTGGCATTTCCTATCTTTTGGGTGCTTGACTTTGCAACCTTAATGTTCTTTTAATGAAGTTTTATTCCACATAATATGCACATATGATGTCTGAAAACTGCAGCACAAAAAGGTATTTTGACACCAACACCTATGAAATAAAAATAAGAGGGCAAGATATTTAAGAATTAAAGAAACATTTCTAACAATAAAATAGTTATAATAAGCCTGGTTTCTTTCACCTCTCATCAGCAGCAAGGACTCTGTGAAAACATCAGACTAACCCCGTTATGGACCTAGTGGCAAAATATTTTAACTCCACCCGTACTACAGGCTTTCAGCAACAGTGTGGGGAAGAACTACATAAACAAGGGAAACTCAGCATACATCAGTTTATCAGACAAAATAAACAGTTTCAGACGGTCTCTATTAAACAAAAAATTTTGCAGAAGCATTTCTATTGTTAAGTTCTATAAAACTTGTTTTACAAACAGATGTGGGAATAAATTTGACCCTTTACATCTGAGATTGAACTGAGTAAAGATGTTTTTAAAAATGGGATCTCAGAAACCGCACAGAATGTCTCTGCACCACTGAACATTCCACCCGATTCATGTGCTCTCACTGCAGGGTGGATAAAATAAAAAGAGGATTTTAAAAAAAATGAACTCCAATTATTTTTATTTAAACTAAACCAATTTAAATTTCAAATTATGATAACATATGTTAATACTTAAACTTACTATAATCTATTAAAATAAGTTAAATAAATAATATTACGCAATACATATTTGCTGCTAAGTTTTTTAAAAAGTCAAACCACCAAACTGGTGGAAGTCACCTGGAACCAGAATTTGTTGCTCAACCAGATTTTCACACCATATGATAGGATGTAAAAATCCTACACTGTAGAACAAGGGGTTAAGGAACAGCTCTGGGACTATATTTGCAAAGGGGAGATGACCTGTCATGACCCTGCCTGACCACTAGGCAGCAGTATTGGTGATGAGTCACCTTCTACACACCAGTAGCCTCTTCTGCAGATGCAGAGAATATTTTCTCATTTCAGTTTATTCCACTAGTTCAGTGGAATGACTAGTTTATTCAAAGTTACAAAACCAATGGGAGTGTAAAAAAAAAGTTGTTTCCCTTTTTCAATCTATGCATAAAACTAGGTGAGAGAGTAAAAGATCTACTAGTACTAAAGTCAGAAGGACAGAAACAATCAGTTCAATTCATGAACTACACATAATACTTCCTTTGTTTAAACAAACAGTTTTAAATGCAAAACATGTTTTGATAAAACTATTTTTTTCTTATGTATCCAGCACATTTAAAGTAGTTTTACTAAAAAAATGTTAATGCTGTTTTGTGTATTTTAATTGAATTTGAATTTTTCTAAATAGAGCTCGACAGAAATCACAAGTAAAAAATTAATCTAATAAGAAATGCATCATTCATCATTTTCTACCATAATAAATAATATAAAAATTAAGAATCTGAAAAATAAATAAGTACATAGCCATACAAATGTACTTAGTAAGTTAGGCTATTCTATATCCTCCTGGTTAGCAAAAAGAAGCACCAAAGTTATATATAGCTGCAAATCAGCATCTTTTTAATGGTTTATTCTCCTTGGTTGGTAACCTCTCTTTAGAAAAGAACTAAAGTACAAATGCAAAAGATTAAAATCAATTATTTAAATTAAGGTCTCCTGCTTGCTGATTGAAATTATTATTTTAAATCAACTCACCCTGTCCACAGTCCCATTTTAAATGTCCCCAAAGTTAAGTGTTCGATCGGGTTGCATTACACACTTAATGAGGCTTTTGTAGATTCCACGATCTTTAAAAAGACAGAGTTTAAGGCAGTTGGAAGAAAGGAAGACCAACTCATTGTAGCCTTATTCCTTCAATTAAAGGTCATAAACAATGTGTTTTCCTTCACTTAGAAGAAGTCTGTTTAAGAAATAAATTGGCAGCGGTCAAGATTGCTCTACCCCACTCATGTCTCTCTGATAATTACTCTGTACCTTAACTCTTCCTCTAAGTGCAGTCAAAAAAGCTCTTCTCTGACTTTTCTTGGACCTCTAATTACTAAAGAAATCAATGTTGTGGTAAGTGCTTCTTTATATGAACCATTTGTCTGTAATTTTTTTATTGAACCCTTTTAGGATTATTATGCTGTGTCTACAAGTGTTGGCAGTTATCTCCGGAGGTGCTGCTCCTACTTGTTAGCATCGCAAATGGGCAAGATTTGGTTCATGAGCTTCAGACTGTACCACTATTTCGCTCCACAGTCCCAACAACAACAACTGGACTCCTGCTCCCCCAACTCCTCTATAAAGCCCTCTGAGAAATCCTCATGCAGTTCTTACCACTGACTACGTATGTTAAATATTTCTGGTTGGCACTCTGCTTGATTATACACCACATGTTGCAGGTAAGGGCAGAAGAGAGAAAGGTGATAATTCTCAGCCTAAGGTAAATTGATGTAGCTCTCCTAAAGTCAATCCAGCAATGTCAATTTACACCAACTAAGGACTGCTACAATTGGCCCTTTATCTTTTAAATCCACACAGATTTTTGTGCTAGCTGTGCAAAAAACAAGGCTCTAGTCTTTATTCGGTTTCTTTCTTTGGCTCTCAACAGCTGCTATATTATCTCAGCACTGCCCAACCAAGATCTACTAGCCCATTCAAAATTAGCTCCTTCTAGAGAAAGGAATTGAAACTGCAGTAAAGATAATATGAAACCCTTAACTACTAACTCCTGCCTTTCTCCTAGATACAAGACACTCCCTCTTTCACACATACTTATTCCTTATGCATTAGATCTTCCCACCTTCTCTAGTTGAATAAAATGGAGTAACAAAGGAGTTTGAATTTCCGTTGACATACCCAAACGCCTCAAAATAAAAGCAGCAATGCTCAAAAAAATGAAGAAGATCTTATGAGGCTGCATATCCTGGAGCTACATTACAGCAGCAGTGATTTCTTATTTATTATTGTTTTATCATAGAACCATATGACTCGAAGGGACCTCAAGCCTAGTCCAGTCCCCTGCACTCAAGGCAGGACTAAGTATTATCTAGACCATCCCTGATAGGTGTTTGTCTAATCTGCTCTTAAAAGTCTCCAATGACAGATTCCACAACCTCCCTAGGCAATTTATTCCAGTGCTAAACCACCCTGACAGTTAGGATATTTTTCCTAATGTCCAATTTAAACTGTCCTTGCTGCAATTTAAGCTCATTGCTTCTTGTCCTATTCTCAGGAGGTTAAAAAGAACAATTTTCTCCTTCCTCCTTGTAACAACCTTTTATGTACTTGAAAAACTTATCTCCCCTCTCAGTCTTCTCTTCTCCAGACTAACCAAATCCATTTTTTTCAATCTTCCCTCACAAGTCATATTTTCTAAACCTTTAATCATTTTTGCTCTTGTCTGGACTCTCCCCAAATATTTCCTGAAATGTGACGCCCAGAACTGGACACAATACTACAATTAAGGCCTAATCAGCATGGAGTAGAGCAGAACTATTTTTTGTGTCTTGCTTACAACACTCCTGCTAACACATCCCAGAATTACGTTTGGGGTTTTTGCCCTTTTTTAAAAAAAATCTTCTACTATTTCACAGGGGGAAATGCCACACAAAGATTTTTAAAAGTATTAGTACTTTAGTTTAGTGAGAAAACATTTAAAATTTTGTTCTTCTAAATTTAAGTGGGTGTTTGAAGGTCAGACCTGTTTTGCTCATTCATATTTTAATATCTTGCTTGATCACATTCTGCACTGCAACATTTGACAAAAGGTCCTCACTGGTTTTCATCCCATTCTGAGGCCTTGGCTACACTTGCGAGTTACAGCGCTGTAAAGCCTCCCCCAGCGCTGTAACTCACTCCCCGTCCACACTAGCAGGGCATGTACAGCGCTGTATCTCCCTGGGTACACCGCTGCAGGTACTCCAGCTCCCTGAGAAGCATTAGAGATACAGCGGAGTGGCTACGACTCTACCCTGTGAGTGTGTACCAGGAATCAACCTGCAGTGCTGTACTGATCACCTTGTCAAGTGGCCAATCCTCTCCATTGTTGTGACCGGCTGCAGGAATGCGGAAGTGCCGGTTTCAAAGCTCGTACCACAGAGAAAAAGCAAACAGTTTGCTGTTTGCTTTGAGTGAGTGAACGAATGAGTAGGGGTCCGGGAGTTCGGAACTTGCAAAATAGAGTGCTGACACGCTCCAAAAAGCACTCTCTCTCCCCCCACACTCCCTGTCACACTCCACCCTCTCCCCCACCCCGTTTTGAAAAGCATGTTGCAGCCACATGAATGCTGGGATAGCTGCCCATAATGCACAGCTCCCAACACAGCTGCAAATGTTGCAAGTGTGACCACACCACTGCACTGGCAGCTGTCAGTGTGGACAGACTGCAACGCTTTCCCTACTCAGCTGTACGAAGACAGGTTTACCTCACAGCGCTGTACAGCTGCAAGTGTAGCCAAGGCCTGAGAAGTAGCAGGCAAACCTGGTGGAATGGGACCAGCCAAAGAGACTAACTACACTCAGAAGAGAGAAAGCCTTGGTAACATATTGGAATGCTAAAAAGTGATTGCAGAGGATTCCTTAAAATCTTTAGATAAACACTGCTAGAGACCTCTACATCAAGCATCACTACAGTTCTATTCAAAAAGAGGTTGGAGTGCATTTCTAATGGATCCTGGTAGTAGTCTTAGAGAAGGATATTTCTCTCCCCCAAAAGGGAGAGAAATAAACCCAGGCTTCATTTTCTAGATCACTGTCAACAACTCACAGGAAATGTTTCTATAGACTAATTAAATCTTTGAAACTAACTTTTGCAACAGCAAAAAATAAAATAAAAAAAATAAAAGCTACTTATATGGATGCAGAAGTCTCTTAAAACACAAAAGTTCAACAATATGGACCCTTATCCACTGGGCCTGGGGAAACTTTAGACAGAACTAATAGAAACAGATGAGACTTGAATATGATTCTAGTGAGGACAAAACAGTGAGAGCAAAGCTACAGTAGTTTTGAAATCCCCAGAGACTGAATGATAGCCCCATAATTCAGAACCATCTTTTCAAAAAGCTTTTTATAATTAATTGATACAGGGATAAAAACCAGCTGAGAAAGTTTAATGGAAATCATTCTCTGACAATAACCCCCCCCCCCCCCCAAATCTATCCAATGGCTAACTTCCTCTCCTACACTGAGTTCTGTATTTTCAATAGTGTCTTGGACATTCTGCATGCCCCAACCCCATCTCAAATAAGCCATCTTTGAAAAAACTGCACATAATATTTTCTCTACACCAGCTGCCTTCTCTTATACTATTGACAATCCCATTAGCCTTCCCAAATCCCACGTTCACATCATCTCTCCATTCCCCATCCCCTGTATTCAGTCTGTTCATTTGTCACTTCTTAATCTCACTCCGAAAATGTCCTCATTCTTCACTAGCCCTACTGCTAAAACCTTTGCACACAGCTTGCTCATTTCTGACCTTCATGACTGCAACCTTTTAATCTCGGATCTCCCTGCTTTCCACCTCTTTCCCCTCCACCCAGGCTCCCCAAAACATCATTGCTAAAATCACCATCTCCTTCGGAGCTCCACCTATATCAATACCACCATCCCCAGAATCCCTTCATTGGCTACTTGGCGTTTATATTCATCAAACATGAACCCTCTGTCTTCACCTCCAAGGTCTTCTGTAAATTCATCTCTGATTTCGTTTCTTGTTACTCCTCCTTTTGTTCCCCATATTATCAGGGCTCCCTCTTTGTCTCATGTCCAGTGTCTCACCTTCATGCATACTTAGAAGAGTCTCCCACTTTTTGCAAAAAAAAAAAAAATTACATTTTCATTATAATATTTAAAGTAATTTTAAAACCTAGAAATGCCCCTGCAACATTTTTCACTTTTATTCCTGTCCTTAAAAGCTTCCCCTTTAATCCAAGGCAATACCAAAACTTAACAGAATGATGTGCAGTTCTAAGTAGTGACTATGTAAAATGTGCCCCTTCTTAACAGACCTGCTCCCTGAGTACATGGCTTACACTAGTGACAAAAGATTGTAATTATTTTTAGCAATGCCTTCTCAACTGAACTGCCCAGAAATTGATAGCCTGCTGGGTGGCTGCTGCACAGGGAAATTAGGGGAGCGGGGAGCTGATGGGGGGCTGCCGGTCCACCCTCGTTCCAAGCCCCCACCAGCTAGCTGCAATGGGCTGCTCTTTCTGCAAGTAGTGGACAAAGCAGGCGGCTGCCAAACAACATTAGAAGGGAGCATTGTGCAACTTTAAACGAGCGTGTTCTCTAATTGATCAGCAATGAAACAACGTTAACCAGGACAACTTTAAGTGAGGAGTTACTGTACAGAAATGATACATGCACACAAATTGGATAATCACATTCAGTAAATTATAACCTTTCCAATTATACCTTACAAGAGTTATCTTGCATAAAGTACATCTTAGATATTACATATTCGTATCACAAGCATATTTTCATAAAGAATATGCACTAAAAGTCACACACAGAACCTAGCTTGACTGAGTCAGGTTGAGTTTTTAGGGCTACCAGTTAGAGAAAACATCTCTTGTAAACTAATCATATCTGACGGAAATCATTGAGACAAACATTGGACCCACCAGTGTCACTTTTACATAGTTATTTTTCAGAGCAGAATCAGTTTAAGCTCTATTTTTCACATTCCCACAGAATGAAACAATTCGATGGCAACCTCTCACCCTGCACTTTCTATTCTCATCTCCCATCTTTCAATAAAATCTTACCCTGTTTCCCCGAAAATAAGACAGTGTCTTATATTAATTTTTGCTCCCAAAGATGCGCTAGGTCTTATTTTCAGGGGATGTCTTATTTTTCAGAAATGAAAAATGCCTTATTATCGGTGGATGCCTTATTATCGGGGAGGTCTTATTATCGGGGGGATGCCTTATATTACAACGAGAGGCAAAACTGTAAGTAGGCCTTATTTTCGGAGGATGTCTTATTTTCGGGGAAACAGGGTAGGAGGAAGCCAAGAGAAAGTGTCCTTCCAAGTGAAAATTTTAGTTCAGAGTTTTCAGTGACAGGATTTCTCTCTCTTTTGAAAGCTCTTTTTCACTGAACGCCATAAAAATCAATAGGTGTATGTCCCTTGCCTGCTTTGCAGAAATAATGAACACTGTTTACAGAGTAATTTTTATTTCTGATATCAGCAATGCTGGTGTTAATACATGGGAGCTGCACTGGCTTCTGTGTTACAAATATGGTAGAAAAGAAAAATAATGTTTACCAAAAGGAAATGGATAAAAAAAATTAAGATTTCTTTAAAAATACTTTAGTTTTGCAACCCAACAAATTCATTAAAAAAAAAAATCAGATTACAGATCAAAATGTGATCTGAACAATAAAGAAAAGGAAACCAGCCTTAGATCAGTCCCATTAATGAATAACCGTTAACTGGGAGTAAATATGTTTTAGTAAGTCATGTATAGCAAACAGGAATATTCATTGGATTAAGCGAATGAAACAATTGGCATTTGGAAGAGTCAGTATTCAAAATTTGTCCATGAATATGAAACATTTTATAATGCAAGCAAAGAAGTTCTAATAGAATATAAATCTTTGTCATGTTAAGACTTAAAAGATTTACCAATAGTTCACAAGTGCCATGTCTAGACATCCGTGTTGCCAAGGAGACAAATTGGCTGCTCACCAGTCATGAACATGATCACTTTCCTAGTGTTGTATAGCAATTTGCAGGCTGGTTGCCAAGAGAGGCTTTTCACACATCCACAGATTGTCAGAAATATTGCATCGATTACTTGGCCAAATTACATTTATTAGGTAGTATCCTCATCTGTTGCTGATTAAAAATAATCTAGGATTACAAAGATTTTTAGCAATGAACAGAGAAGGAAGAAACAATCAGATGGTCTTGATGTGTTCCAAAAATTGAAGAAATTCATAAAAATAAACATTCTAAGATGAAATCCTTCTGTTACTTTAGACTATTGAACACAACAAGGCAGCATTCAGGAGGAAGAATGAGTGAGGAAAGAAAAACAGGACGACTGTGGGACTTCCTCTGTTTAGGACTTCGGAAGAAAACTTTGTGGTCAAGCGTGTACAAATGTAACCCCCATTAATCTAGAGATGCCAAAATGTATCTTCTCTCTTTCCCTAATAAAGCCTCACCTATGAATTAAAAATCACCCCTGCATCCCATAATCTGGAATTCAGTAACTAGAACATCCTGTGAAGTTTCCACATTATGAAATGCACAAAAAAAGACTCAAGGTCCAAGTTAAAGTCTCTCAGCCATCTGCCCCCACACCAGCACAGCACTGCACAATATCACCAGCCTTTGCCTCCATTCCTCAAAAGAGGACTCAGCAAAATGTCACAATTCAGCTGTCACTCTCTTTGATCTCTGCAAATGCAAATGGTTAGCACATTTATGCCTGCTTATGTCAGCAGGGTGATTAAATCAGGGGAGGAAATAGGAATCAACTGGAATTCTTTTAAACCTGCCAAGTTAGTTTAACTTGTTACCTTTTGTCTTCACTGCAAAAATAAAAATAAAAAATAAAAAAGTGGGGGAGAGGAAAATAGTTACATTGAATTGTCTATCTCAATATAAGGTCCTAGTGAAGACAAGGCACAAGTAGTTATTACCTTAATATGGTTAGTAGAGATCAACTCTATACCCTCCACCATCCCACCTGAGATTTATTTCTATGTAGCTACTTGGATAAGAATTATAGCACCTTGTGGCAAGTAGGATTTTCCAACAAGTTGGCTATCTCAAAGTAAAAACATACTTTTTTTTTTTTTTTTTTTAATAGTGAAGACAACATAGCCGTACAATGTTAACTACTGACTCTATGCATGACGTCATGACTGTCTACATTAGCCTTTTTGGAGACGAATCTTACACCATTTCATATCACTAATGCTTCAGCTGATGCAGTGCAACAGTGTGAACAGAGATGTAGACAAGGCACTGATGTTTCTACCATGTTGTTCAAACCTACCCAAGTGAGACCAATGGGTGGATGATGGAACATTATGCATCACATCTTCAGTCCCAGCATGACTAATATTGGGAAAATATGTGAGAAAAGCACCAAGATGTAATAATGTTATCCCAAACCAGTGAAGCAATCATAGAATATCAGGGTTAGAAGGGACTTCAGGAGGCAGGGCCAGCTCCGCCACAAGCAGCCAAAAAAAAAAAAAAAAAAAAAAAAAAAAACACACACCCGCGATCACGATCTGCGGCGGCAATTCAGCGGGAGGTCCTTCGCGCTGAGCGGGAGTGAGGGACCGTCCGCCAAATTGCCGCAGAATAGCTAGACGTGCCGTTCCTCTCCGGAGTGGCTGCCCCAAGCACCTGCTTGCCAGGCTGGTGCCTGGAGCTGGCCCAGTCAGGAGGTCATCCAGTCCAACCCCCCGCTCAAAGCAGGACCAATCCCCAGATCCCTAAATGGGCCCCTCAAGGATTGAACTCACAACCCTGAGTTTAGCAAGCCAATGCTCAAACCATTGAGCTATCCCTCCCCCAAAACTCTACTCAAAATCATTATATAAAACACGGTCTTGCAAATTAATAAACTTCATAGCAATCAAAGATCCCATACAAAAAGTTAAGCTTGGATCCATATACTATTAGTCCTATTTCCCTTCATTTATTTTCTAAAAACATTTTAAAATGCAGGAAGTGCTTACTTGCCATTTAGATACATACTGTGTAACACACACTGCCTTTTTCTCTTTTAAAAAAAAGAAAAGATTGCATCTTTGCCTTAAAGCATGAATACTGGACAGTAGAATTAATTTTATTAAGCACTGGTATTTAACAGTTCAGATCTAGCATATCTTAATGTTTGTTACTGTCTTATAAGTACTTGCATACGCTGCGATTTTTCTTCAAAGTTTTCATTAACAATTAGGGACAGGCATGCCCTTATGTCACAAAGCAATAAAATATCTAGTACTTATAAAGGAACATCAGTCACAATGATGTTCATCTAAATTCTGTGCCTCGTGTTCTGAACTGGCTGGCTAAAACAGATGGTTTAGACGATGTGCCTTTCATTTGTAAGAATGTTCAAATGTTGTGGGTGCAATTATTACAACAGGACCTTAAATTTACCCTAACTGTAAGGTCAAATGTAAGAAGTGAGTATAAATTCATAAGATGTCACAATAACCTAGAACAACAAATGTTGACAGGCAAAGGCACAAAAGTGAGAAAGAGACTGAATCAGTCCAAACAAAAAAGGCCTATTGGACTGGGTTAAGACCATGCTTAGTAAAGCAAGAAAAACATGGAACTGGAAATCAGTGAACCAAACATTGATGCATCAGAAATAGGCCTAATTGATGGACAAAATAATGAGAGGACAGGCTTTTCCTCCCCTTGCTTCTGTTTTGGGGTCCTCAAAGAGAGATTTTTTGGGGGGATTGGGGGAAAGTTTGCTACCACAATGCTGGCTAACTGAAAGAAGAGAGAAGGGAAAGGAGTGAGCTTCACCATCATGGCTCCCACCCCCACCGTCTCTTGGGACCCTGGACCTTCTTCATCCTATTCCTGAAAGATGTCCTGACCATACCAGGCCAGAGAAGGGAGCCAGATGACATCGCCACATCCACCAACTTTGGCTAAATCCCAACCACCACCTGGGATGTGAGACTCTCTCTCATCCCCCCTGTGTGCCTGTTCTTTTCCTTCCCCACCTTATTTCTTCTCTTTCTTATCAGATGGAAAAAAGAGAGGGATAGGAATCTGATTTAGCCAGCCAAGAGTGTATAGTTTGCAACACTGCTGTGAACCTGTGACCAGAGACACATCTAAAAGCAATGCCATCAACAGCCCAATGTTCATACAGGTTTGTCAGGTCTCAAAGTGACTGATAAGACCATGTGCTGAGGTAGCCCCTGAATCTGACATTCCTGTGTGTTACCCCAGAACATGACAGCACTGCAGTCACCTTGTGTGTTTCGCCACTGCCAGCTAAAACCCAAACATCACATAGCTAGAAATAGTTTTAGGACCCTGAGAGGCAAGGCCATACAACTACATGTTTGCAGTTCTGCTATCAGAATGGGAGGATGGGATAAGAAGTGAATGTACTGTAGAAATAGAAGGAATGTTTGGACAGCCAACCTTGGTTTTAAGCACCTCTAACACCTTTGATATGTAGGTTTTATTGTTATGACTAGTTAAGAGATAATGAGTAGTTTTGCTGAAACTAGGAGAATTGGTGACTCAATACCAGATGACAGAACAAGGAGTAATGGTCTCAAGTTGCAGTGGGGGAGGTTTAGGTTGGATATTAGGAAAAAACTTTTTCACTAGGAGGGTGGTGAAGCACTGAAATGGGTTACCTAGGGAGGTGGTGGAATCTCCTTCCTTAGAGGTTTTTAAGGGCTTGACAAAGCCCTGGCTGGGATGATTTAGTTGGGAATTGGTCCTGCTCTGAGCAGGGGGTTGGACTAGATGACCTCCTGAGGTCCCTTCCAACCCTGAGATTCTATGATTAGGGGTTACTATGGTGACTCACTAGGAGACATTATAGGTTATGTGCTCTAAAAGATTAGACAAAAGAATTTGCTTTGGAGCAGTCCGAGGAAGCTTGCTTTGGGTGAGGATCTGACACCAAAGTACCCCAGCAGCTAGATGGAAGGAGGGTCTCTCTTGAAGCCTGGCTGCTGATTACTCTAACCCATCTCTTAATTTTAGGTAAATGTCAATGTTCGGGGATGCTCTGAACCTGGTGGGACAGCATGTGTGTGTGTGTTTAAGATCTAATAAAAAGACATTTTAGGTAAAAGCACTCTGGTTTGTATCAATCCTATATCAGACGGAAGCGCTGTGTCCCCATTGGTTTATTCCTGACACTGCCTGGAGAGAAACAGTAAAGTTACCACTGCTTTGGGTTCTGAAAACCCTGGGTAACATTGGGCCTGTGTTTTTCCAGCAGTGAGGTTGCAAGGAAAAGTCAACACCAGAGACAGAAGCTGCATTTTCTAGCTTTACTGTTCTTTTCTTTCCACTTCTGTGTCTGTGTCTTGTTTTGCCTTTTAGAAAATGAAACTAGATTTTAACAACAGCAATGACAGCTCTAGCCCATCTCAACTAACTTCCTTTTTTCCCCAAAAAGGACAGTTAACTTTGATACCATCTATGAGACTGTCTAACAATGGGTTGGGGGTTTTTTTGTTTGTTTTTTTCCTTTAAAGACTCTCTTCAGCTAAAGGGAAAGGGAACAAGGGGTGTTGTTAAAATGAAAGACTTAATATCTTACATTTCAAATGTTTTACCTGTTTTTCTTTTTTTTTTTTCTGTATCTTTAAAAAAGGTTTAAAGGATTTTTAATGGTGTGTTTGCCATGGTACTAAGCAGGCTGTTGTCTCTGTATACCAAACCTTGTTTAAAACTCTTTAAAGGTGGACAGTTTTAGTGTCATGTTAACACATTTGACTCTGTGTGTCCTTTATTCCATCTAAATACATACAACAGTCCAAGATCGGGGGCACATCTTATTCTTGAGGCATGTTAAATAACTATTTACAAGATATGGTGCTCAATTCTGCAAGGAGCTGAGAGTCCCAAATTCTCATTAAACAGTCACGGAATTATGCTCATAGTATTAACAACAACAAGAGTAATAAAAAAAAACACAGATCAAAGAGATTGTTTGAAAATGGCAAAACAGACCGTGGTTTACTGCTGAGCTACATATTAACTAAAAACCATTTTAAAAGAAAAGAATATAGTAACTTTAAACCATACCTTATGTTCCTCCATGGAACCACCCCACTGCACAATTTGGTTTCTTCTTCAGGAAACAGGCTACCCATAGTCTTATGAAACCTGTTCTTTTATTTTGTATTTGGTCTATCAAGTTGTTATGGTTTACTCTTCAGTACTCACTTTGGGTCAGATTACGATCCCCTTACTCACATGAGTAGATCCATGGACCGCCCTGAAGCTACTCACAAGTAGCTGCTCCCCAGAGGGAGAACGGGCTTCACAACCTGGTACTTTGGGTTCATCAGTTCAGATTTTATGCTTTCACAGTTTGTCAGTTGTGATAAATGTCACCTAATATTCATTTGTTCTACCTAAAATCCAACCCAGTTATAGCTAAAGACATTTTTGTCCACTGTTCTAAGTATACATGAATATTACAGTCAAGCATCCTTCATGACATAAGATTTATTTCCTTTTAGTTACTGAATATTTACATTTTGGTTTAAATAGTTATTAATTCAGATGAGCCTAAGAGGTTTTTAATCCTACAAAACTATAAGCTGTTAATTTGCCACAGCTATACAACACTACTAATCCTTCTTCCAGCTGACCTTGAAGAGGGGAAAAAAGAAAAAGGGGGATTCTAGAACAGAGCTGGGCAAACTATGGCCCACGGGCAAACTACAGCCCATGAGCCACATCCAGCCCGCGGGACCCTCCTGCCCGGCCCCTGAGCTCCTGCCCCAGGAGGCTCACTCCTGGCCCCTCCCCTGCTGTTCCCCTCCCACGCAGCCTCAGCTCGCCCCACCGCCAGCGCAATGCTCTGGGCAGCGGGGCTGCGAGCTCCTGGGGCAGCGCAGCTGCAGAGCTAGGGCCTGACCCGGTGCTCTGTGCTGCGCGGTGGCATGGCTGGCTCCAGCCGGGCAGCACGGCTGCCTGTCCTGCTGCTCTGGGCGGCATGGCTGTAGCACCGCCAGCCACCTGGTACTCCAGGCAGCGTGGTAAGGGGACAGGGAGCAGGGGGGGTTGGATAGAGGGCAGGGGAGTTCGGGGTGTTGGTGAGGGGTGGGGGTGTGAATAGGGGGTGGGAAGGTGAGAGGGCGGGGAACAGGGGGGTTGAATGGGGACAGGGGTCCCAGGTGGGGCAGTCAGGAAGGAGAGAGGGGGTTGGATGGGGCGGCAGGGGGCAGTCAGGGGTTCTGGGCATTGTCAGGGGACAGGGAACAAGGTGGGGGTTGGATGGGACAGGGAGTGGGGGGGTGCATCAGGGGGCTAGAAGCGGGGGGGGGGGGGATCAGATAGGGGACAGGGCCACGCCTGGCTGTTTGGGGAGGCACAGCGTCCCCTAACCAGCCCTCCATACAATTTTGGAAACTGGATGCGACCCTCAGGCCAAAAACCGGATGCCCGCCCCTATTCTAGAATCATAGAAATGTACGGGACCTTGAGAAATTATCAAGTCCAGCCCCATGAATTCAAGCAGGACCAGTAAACCTAGGCCACCCCGACAGGTGTTTGTCTAACCAGTTCTTAAAAGCCTCCAGTGATGGGGATTCCACAATATCCATTGCAAGCCTCTTCCAGAGCTGAACTATCCTTATAATTAGAAAGTTTTTCCTCATATCTAACCTAAATCTCCCTGCTGCAGATTAAGGCCATTACTTCCAGTCCTACCTTTGGTGGACATGGGTAACAACTGATCAGTCTTCTTTATACACATATTTGAAGACTTATCAGGTTCTTTCCTTAGTCTTCTTTTCTCATAATTCAACATGCTCAGTTTTTTAAATCTTTCCTCATAGGTCAGATTTTCTGAACCTTCTACCATGTTTTGTTGATCTCCTCTGGACTCTCTCCAATTTATCCACATCTCCCTAAAGTGTCCAGTGCTGGACACAACTCCTGCTGAGGCCTCACCAGTGATGAGAACAGCAGGACAATTACCTCCCATCGCTGCTCTTCCCCCTCAACTCCAGCCCCAAAGGACTTGCAAACCCCAGCTCCAAGAGGCTACCTGGGACTGCAGGTCAGAAGAGGGCGGAGGCCACACAAGAGCAGCCTGGCAGCCCCGCTGGAGAGCTAGGATGTGGCCCTCCTGCCCAGCAGCCCCCTGCCTCCCTCTGCGCTGCCTGCCCAGCAGCCCCCTGCCTCCTGGGGAATGTTCCATGCCCACTGGGAACCCCATACCCCACTTGCCATGGACCCCCACACTGTCCTCTGCTGCAGCCCTGCAAATCATGGTCCTCAAAGGAGCCACCTGCAGCCCAAACCAGTGCATGTGTACTACCATGGGAGCTGCCACTTCAGGGCCAGGCAACAGGCTGCCACTCTCCTCCCACCCCCCACGGTAACCAGACTTTTAGTGTCCAGTCAGTACCTGACCAGACACTGACAGGTTCTCTTTTTGACCAGACTTTCCAGTTGAAAACCGGACACCTGGCGACCATAAGTCAGAGTTTTACAACCAGGGGTCATACCACAGCTCCCTTCTTCCCCAGACCTCCACAGTTCAGCCTTGCTTTGGCAATGCTCTGCAAGAATTATTGCCAGAAGCCAGCAAGTCCTTATGTTACTTGCTAACCCACAACTAAAATGTCAAAGTCTACAAGACAACATGGTACAGTAACTTTCATAGAGAGATAATCTCCTGGTTTATCATGTTTCTCAGGCTATACAAGCCAAAATATTTTATTCACCTTCAGTGAGATCCATAATGAATGCCAACTCATTGCTGTATAAAGCAAATATATATAATGGATGAAAACCAGAAATTATCAATCTGGAGGGAAGAACAGCCTAATGGTTAGAGCATGGCTAGGAAATGGGATATCTGGGTTTTATTCACAGTTCCACCACAGAATTATTGAGTGATCCCTTAACCTTTCTGGATCTCAGTTTACCCATCTGTAAAACAGGTATAAGACATCTCCTTACCTAACAGGAAAGTTGTACGATTTGATTTAAGTTTGTAAAGCACTTAAGCAATTCTCAGAAGAATATACAATAAGTGTAAAACATCTGTTCATATACTAAGAAAAAAGAACCAACATCAGGTATCTTGTGATATAAAAACAAGAACTATCAAACCGCAACTTCATTTTACTCCATAAAATTAAAATACTGATGTCACTGTGCCACAATAGATTACAAAGACATTTAGAGGTTAACTGAAGGCACCACAATAATTAAAGATGCACGTTCCAAGTCCCAATAACACTTACAGCAAAATTACTGTTTTCAAGACTGTTTTTCATTTCAACTGAAAAAGGTCATTCAAAAGTAGAAACACCCAGTGCAACTCATAAGTAATGTCACTTAAATTAATGGAATTAATTATAAAATTGGTGCATGCAAGAGAATAGATTTGTACATTACTATAAGGGTTTGTCTACATTCAAAATGCTGCAGCGGCACTGCTGTGACGCTTCAGTGAAGACACTACCTATACCAATTGGAGGGGTTCTCCCATCAGCATAGGTAATCTATCTCCCAGCGAGGCAGCTAGCATTGTCTACACTAGGGATAGGCAACCTCTGGCACGCGAGCTGATTTTCAGTGGCACTCACACTGCCTGGGTCGTGGCCACCGATCCGGGGGGCTCTGCATTTTTATTTAATTTTAAATGAAGCTTCTTAAACATTTTTAAAATCTTATTTACTTTACATACAACAATAGTTTAGTTATATATTATAGACTTCTAGAAAGAGACCTTCTAAAAACGTTAAAATATATTACTGGCACACGAAACCTTAAATTCGAGTGAATAAATGAAGACTCGGCACACCACTTCTGAAAGGTTGCCGACCCCTGGTCTACACCAAGATTTAGGTGTGTTTAACTGCATTGCTCAGACATATGGATTTTTCACACCCATGACTGACATATTTATGCCAGCCTAATTTCCTACTGTAGATCAGGCCTAAATGTGAGAGAAATAGTTAGGGAATAGATAAGATTCCTGCAATACCAAGGTATGATAACCATCTGCCGTAACAGCATAAGAAATACATGAGGCTTCCACCAGACAACTCCCAGATAGGAGAAGCAGTACAGACATTTGTTTCCAGAAGGCAATGCTCTTGGTTTGGAAGGTGCCAGATGCGTCACTGTATTTACACCCTCTGAATTATCTGAAAGGTACCTGCAATAACTATCCTAGCCAGAAACTGTAGTGATATATTCTAAGAAATACATGGGACCCCAGAAACATTCTAATGCATAGCAGACAGCAAACCTTTTGAAAAAAAGACAGTGACTTTTTGTACTATTAATATTGCTGTTTAACAGCTGCTGTAATCCATTTTAGTTTAAAGTCAGATAGTGATTATGCTCCACATTAATTGCCAAGAATTATGCCACTTGAATATCAAATATTTCTACCTAATCTTGAACTTCATTTAAAATGTTATTCTACTATAGGTACTGAATTTAACAGCTAATTTTAATTCCAGTTACTTCTTGGGGAGGGGGGGAAGAAGTCAAGTCAGAGACACATAGTGTCAAGAATTGTGTTACCATAAATTACATCAACTTAACAGTAAACTGCAAAGAATTCTCTTTAAACTGAGCATGTACTTTTTTGGGGAGGGTGCTTTTTTTATAATGTATAAAGGTAGCCCAAGAGGTCTTATGTTCAGGATTTTATTAGAACTGTATATTATTTGTATTATTGTAGCACTTAGGGGCTACAATCATGGACTAGTACCCCATTGTGCTAGGCACTGTACAAACAGAGAATGTAAAGATGGTCCATGCCCCAAGGAACTAACCACCAATTTTTTTTCCCTTTATTTGCATTTTTCAAACTTTAGAAATATCAGGAATGCCAATTCAAGACTCACTTGGTTTTGGAGGAGCTGATGAATACGTAATATTGTTAGCTCTGAACCTTAAATGAAGTGGGAGTTTGAATACTTAAAGTCTTTCTCACACCAAAGTGTTAGTCACTGAAGTTAAAGAATTAGCAAAAAAAAAAATTGTAATAGTCTGACTTTCCCTCTCATCTGTTCATCATTCTCTCTCTTGAATCTTGGGAGGGCATCATTTAACTGATTCTCCAATTATTGAGTTTTCCAGGCTAGACAGGATCTGAATTTTCAGTTTAAGAGAAAAGCAGAAATACATTTGAAGAAAGCTTTTCAGGGTGTCTTTATACCCTATAAAGAAGAAAAAAAAAAGACACACACTGACTCCTCTCTCTCTTTTCCTCTCCACACCAGCTCAATTAAAGCTTTGCAGAAACAGGACCTTCTCCTTTCCTACTCTACCACCTCAAAGCAGAGTGAACTTTGCAATTCTCTGTAGTGACCCTTTCCAGTCAAGCAAAGGCTGATGTTGACTTTATTCTTGACATTTCCCAATCCTGTCTTCCTGGCTGAAGAGACAATGCTGTGATGCCAAGGACCATGTGTGTCAAATTTATTATCTTCCTTTTAGCAGTTGATAAGCACCTAATACAGTCTTCCTGATAAAATATTCCATCCTTCTAACACTGACTTTTTAATAAACAAATTAAGAGCCAAACAAATTAGAGAAGCATCCATTTACAGCCTACTACAACCATCACCTTAAGGATCACGGTTAGGGCCTTATAGGGTGCCCAGATAGCAAGTGTGAACAATTGGGATGCGGGTGGGGGGTAATAGGTGTCTATATAAGAAAAAAGCCCCAAATATCAGGACTGTCCCAATAAAATCGGGACATCTAGTCACCCTAGGGCCTTACCAATTTCACGGCCATGAAAAACACATCATGGACCATGAAATAAGCCCTTCCCCACGAAATCCCATGTCCTCTTGTTCCTAGGAGCGCCCCAGCAAAGGGGGCTCCTAGCTCTGGCTGAGTTGGGAATGGACAGGACTTGTCCAGCCCCTGCACAGCTGCTCTGGGGTGCAGCAGACCCATCTCCATCTCTGGGAACCTCCTGCGGCTGCAGGAAGCTCTGTGGTTGCTGCCTTCAGAGTCCAGCTCTGAAGGCTGCCACCCTCACTTCTATGCTATCCCATGACCCCCCCCAACAGGTTTGCAACCCCCTTTCCCCAATTCCCTTTTGGATCAGGACCCCCATGCTTACAACATCATGAAATTTCAGATTTAAACCTCTGAAAACATGAAATTTACCAATTTTCAAATCCTATGGCCATGAAATTGACCATAATGGACTGTGAATTTGGTAGGGCCCTAATTATGGTTGGTTTGATTTGTAAATTACATCCACTTCCAAGAGATTTGTGAGGTAATCAATTGCTGCTCTAACTGCTTGAATCCATCTATTTTTAAATAATTTTTCTAAACATCACCAATCTAACATGACTGAAAATCAAGGTCCTCCACTTTTTTCTATGAAAGCTTAACATCAAAATGTTACAAGTCACAAATGATCTGTTGTAGTAAAGTAGCAACAATATTACATTCTCAGTAAACAGCCATTTGTGTGGGAAGTAAAGTACTGAGGTAAACCTGGTAACAAACTAATACATACCAGAGCTCGTAAAACTGATCAATTATTTACTAGCATAAGTACTAACCTCACTCAACAAGGTGAAAAATAAACTATGCCCCCAGACTTCCTGCAATTTAAAGGAACAACAGCTGTGTACTGTTTCTTATACACTATGTTTAATGGTAACATTAAATAGACAGTTGATCAAATGTAGCTTCCAACTCCTTTCTTGCTGTTGTTGGACCTTTTTACCCTGGCTTCACTCCACTTTCTCTCTGTCTTTTCCTGTAACTGATCACTCTGCATCTTCTCTTGAGTTTTCTTCCCTTCCACTCTTATCCTTCTCCTCCTCTCCCAAGATTTCTGAATACCACATTTCTCTTTTTTAACTGATCCTATCACTCGACTCACTCCCTCTCCCCGCTACTCTCACATCCACTGGTCCAATTACTCTCATACCCAAACAACCTCCGTACTCTTTGCACTAGCACTTGAAAACTGACACATAGAATTTTAAACCTAATAGCCATGAGACTTGGACCACTAGCCAAAAACACATACAGAAAATTTTGGTGATAGAAAGTGTGCCTTACTGTCCAAAAGCAGCATGCAAATTAGAAACCAATCCTCCTCCAGCTGTCAGACAAAATTAAGGTTTGGGTATTCCTAAGAACATTGGTTTCTCTGACCCTCCTCCCCAGATGTGGTCCTTTGAACTATCAATCCTCTTTCATGGGGTTGTCTGCCTCAGCGAATTCTTCTGAGAGTTTGAATGCAGGATCTAGAGTGACCGGCTGATGCCCCCTAACCCATACCCTAGTTCTTGGGGATACGCTGCAGGAACTCTTCTACAGCTAGTGCATCTGTGATCTCACCCACCATCTGAGCGTCCAGCCTCAACCAGCAGGTCACCCAGTTCATCAGTTTCTGGGCAACGTGGTGAGGCCATAAGCCCCCAATCCATTTAATGGCCTGAAACTTTTGCTAGTATTTTTCAGTGGTCTAGGATGGCCACCATAAACACAACATAGTCCCATGCTCACTCACAGCCATGTAGGCCACTTGAGCTTCCCCGTCAAGTCCATAGGGCCCAGGTTCCCTTGTCCCAACCTGCACCAATTGCTACTTTCAAAAATAACCAAAAATGTGTAGGGGTCATCCACAGGGTAGGGACCATCTTACAGAGGCCTAGTGCCTGTGCCAGGCCACCATTCTCCACCGCAGCACTCACCACACCTTGAGGTAGCTGTTGTTGCATGAGAGCTTGCTCTCAAATAAAATCCTGTAGGTTTTTCTGTTGCTCAGCCTGCCAGGCAAACAAGCACGGTCTCTCCAGGTGGTGGGATTGCTGAAAGGCCTGCAGTGTCTTCTGCATCTCCTTCTACTAGCCATTGCAATGATGTCCTCCATCACCCAGACTGTGGAACCTTTGCACCAACTCCCCTGTCAATTTCTCAGTATGGATAAGGCAGATACAGGACAAGTCCTTATTTGTGACAGGGCACAGCCCTTCACTCCCATCTTCTCATACAAATGGCTCTGACCCCTCTGGTTTGTAATGACCATTGCGCATTTTGTGTTTTATCAACCACCACCCTCTTACAGTCCTGTGCAGCAAGTCTATTTAAATGTGTGATATAACCATAAGAGAGGGGAACTTTGCACTGGTGCTCACTCTCTCCCCACTTCCCTGCCCTGTACTTCCTTCCTATGCTCCATTTTCTACTCTGGCAGTTAACCAGCTAATTAGCACCTTAGCTCTCCCCAGCCCAGGCTGATCTAGCAATTAGCTATTCCTTCCCTCTCTCGGGCCCTCTCCAGGGGAACTAATTGGATTTACAGTGACCAGAGTGCTGGTTCAGCTGTTGGTTCTTAGCACTTCATCACAACAAACACGAAGATCTCTTACAGCAGAGCTATAAAATGCCACAAACCTTAAGATAAATATCAGAATGTTTTAAAAGGAAGTTATGGGAATGCATTTATATCATCCACCTACAGCTGTGAGGTTAACAAATGCAATACTTTCACTTTCATTACTCACTGTAATATTTTGATTTTTTATCACTGAGACCTAGAACTTATGGCCAATTTTAGCAGCTTCTATATACACATGGCTAATTAGCTTTCTCTAAATGTATCATCAGAGGACAGGCTAGAGTTTTAAGGTGATTTATCCCAGGAGAAACTGAATCCCAGATGCGAACATCCAATGAAGAAAACACAGTTGCCCCAGTGACTTTATAGCAAAACCTCTTTTTTTAAGTAGTATTATATACACATTGTATATGTATACTCTCCAGTGTAGGGGCAATGGATTTTATTATTTAATTTAGTCATTAACATTTGTCCTATGTCTTAACACGAACGCTAAGTAGTCACATTATTTTTTAATGATCTAATAGTGCATGTGTGTGTTCCCTCTGATCACCCCCCCCCCCCCCCACACACACACACACAGGGTGTATTATCCAGAGGAATCGCTGCTCAAACAGCAAGGGGAGCTAATCAGAGCAAAACTGAGTCTAGGGGGCTTCAATGTTAGCGTTGACTGTGGGAATTTGCCACTTCTTTTTACTGTCTGGAAGCTCAGCATGCCATCACAGTGGAAGGAAGGCTGCTGTACGTTGTGTGTGTTACTTCGCTCCCTCGGGAAAAAAACTGCTGCTCTGGTTTGACATGCACTCACAAATCCCAGATGCATTGACTGACTGCAAATGTTTGGGTCCTGTTTGTTCTAAATTTAATTTTTCTACTCTTATCACTATACTATCTGATCATCTTGCATACATAAATTATCTTCGCAAAAGGCATAGACAGTGATATCCCCATTTGACAAATGGAGAACTAAGGTACAAATAAGTTATTTGCCCACAGTAACACAGAATGCCTGGGCCAGAGTCAGGACAGAACCCAGATCTCCAGAGTCCCCAACAAATGCTTTAACCCAGGGGTGGGCAAACTTTTTGGCCCAAGGGCCACATTGGGGTTGCAAAACTGTATGGAGGGCTGGGTAAGGAAGGCTGTGCCTCCCCAAACAGCCCCCTTCCACTTCCCGCCCCCTCAGAACGTCCAACCCATCCAACCCCCCCTGCTCCTTGTCCCCCAACCAACCCCCGGGACCCCACTCCCTATCTAACCCCCCTGCTCCCAGTCACCCGACCCCTATCCACAGCCCCGCTCCCTGACAGGCCCCCTAGACCCCATGCCTATCCAACCCCCCCTGTTCCCTGTCCCCTGACCTTCCGTCCCCCTCCCACAGAACCTCTGACCCATCCAACCACCTCCTACTCCCTGTCCCCTTACTGCCCCACGGAACCCCCCGCCCCTTATCCAACCCCTTGTCCCCCTTACCATGCCGCTCAGAGCAGCATGTCTGGCAGCCGCAACACCAGGCCAGAGCTAGTCACGCTGCCACTCTGCTCAGCAGGAGCTCACAGCCCCGCTGCCCAGAGCGCTGCCCCCGTAACAGCGTGGCTGCAGGGGAGGGGCTGGGAGCTCAAGGGGCAGGCAGGACAATCCGGTGGGCCGGATGTGGCCCGCAGGCTGTAGTTTGCCCACCTCCGCTTTAACCACAAGATCATCCTTTTTCTCAGCTCCAACCTGAGACTGAAAGCAGTCTTCTATGAAGCATTTGTTGTAAACACAACTGAAGGATGAGAGACAAATGGATGGATTTGTTTGCTGGCCCTCTAATTTGCTAAATTCCTCCTCTGGTTCCACTCAACTGCTTGAGGAAGACTCCACATGGCTGACTGTGTAGTAGATGCTCTCCCTGAAGTATAATGTTATCTATTTTGCAAATCCACCATTCTATTAACAATTTCAAAGGAACTTGTGTGAGGTAGATCTATAGTTCAGAGATACATAGAGGGAAACTGAAGTTGGAGGCTTCAGAGCACAAGAACTGATCAATCAAACACACGTTTTCTTAGCAGGCAGTGGGTAACTAGATTTCATTGGTATAAGCTAGGTTTCTGATCATCCCAGGTGGCAGAATTTTTCCTACAGTGGCTGAGGAATCACTCTCCCATCAAAGATGGCCCAGAAAGAATAGAACATCTATACATCAGTCATTAAGCTAGAAGAAGAATAAAGGCTTCAGTCAAGAATCTATACGCATAAGTGTACTCTCTCTTTGGACAGTGTTCCTGAAATATCATTTATCTGATATGCAGTTTTTTAAAAGCAGGTTTACCATTAAATCTAAAAATAGAATTACAGATGTAAAGTTTCTAAAAAAAAGAAGTTCTATATTAAAAAACACTCTAAACTCAAATGATGTAACTATTGGGGAAAAATCCCAGATATGTTTCAAAGAGCAAAAGGTAAAGAAAGTAGTTCAGGGAATACATCAAACAATTTACTTTTGGACATGATTTTTTTTAAAGTGTGCAGTAGTATGTCTTCGTTATATGTATTTTCCAGATAAAACCTTGGCAAAGATTCCAAATTTGACTTGAAATTAAAGCTTTGCCTTGTGAAAAATTTCAGCAGCATAAAACATACCTTGTAAAAATTCCCATCAATGTGTTCGTTATTATTAAAAGCAGTGCGTTCCTACTTTCCAGCCCTTTAACATGATATAGTAGGATATACAAACAAACTGGCACTTGAAAAAACAGCTTTATTTATAGGGACGATTTTGTGAATAAAAACTACAACATCATTTTAGTCCTCTCACCTTTTCTACATGTTTGTATGGCAAAAGCATTAATTTGCTCAGTTACAAGCGTATGAATTACAATCAAGATTCTAAAATGTAAGCAGCAGGTTTCTACCTTTAACCTTCCCCTCTCTCCTCTATTCCATCTGCAGTCCCTAATACAAGAATCTCCAACGCCACTCCAGCTATGATCAAGCAACAGTCCCTATAATCTATTATGATCTTTGTATGTGTTCTGGCTATTGTGAGACTGGCCCATATCAGTGGCCTGTTTAACCTGGATTTAGAGGATAGTGTCTCAGAGTCTCTTACCTCTGTACAGCTATCCTGCAAGACATACTGTAAGTTACTTTTATTATTCATTAACAACATTGCACACAGCACTGTACAGATATTCAGGATACATATCCCCTGATTCAGGGAGACTTCATGCAAAAAGTGACCCACTGGGTCAACCATATCAGGGTTGTTTTATATAAAAAAAAATTTTGAAAATCTGTTATACGTTCCCACTACCAAAACAAATACCAGTTCTTCCCCACTCTCAATTGTTCTGTACATTTAGAAGCATGACAATAATTATTTCATGATCAGTTTGTCTCTCTTGGGCAGACACTTTTACTCCCACATGTATACATACACAATTCTAATCATATGGTTCACATCTGCTAGTGACTGTCTTCTGGGTTCTAATATTGAGAAGATAGGCCTTAAAAGTACCACTCAAAAGAGAAGTTGTGCCATAGCACCTATGTCCAGCTCCACTGTCTCAGACTCATTCAATTTCCAACCTGACCTGCTCAAGCACACCTTTCTCATGATCGCCCCAGACAAAGACCCCCAGGAAAGGGATGTACAACAGCCACCTCAAGGCTTCAGCAGCAGTCAGAGTGTCTACTCTGCTACGTTATGGAAAAGCAAGTCAGAAAGTCTCCATCGAAACAAGATTTCAACAAGGGGGGGGGGGGCGTGTTTGCAAAATCTGACAACTCCCTCCACCTTTCATCCATCCCCCGTTTTCTGACCAGCTCTGCCACTACACTTTGTCCAGAGAGGTGGCAAGTAGCAGAGGTTTCAACGACTCCCAAGCACCGCAGATACCTCCATTCCATAGTTCATGGAGCTTCGCAGGTGGTCAGCATGGCTGATTTGGAAAAGAGAAAAATCCTTAAAAAAAAAAAAAGTATGTCCCCTGAATTAATCCTCCCTGTCCTACTAGATCACAATTTCTCCTTCTCCAACACATTTATGCAGTTGCTAAATCCTGTTTTTCCTCTACATCTATAAAGTCTGCCTGGTCCACTATCAAAACCCTCACACAGGCCTTAATTTTCATTTCAACTATTGCAACCTCCTTCTTTATGGAATCCCAGACTTACCCCTTCTGATCCAACCTAAATGCTCCCATTAAAGTCACTTATCTTGCTTTCTGCTCAGCCACATCCATCTCATCTTCAAACCCTTTTATTGAAGCTGCTTCTGACATCAAGCTCCACGCTCTTACCTTCCTAGCTCCTGCTTCTGTTCTCTCACCCCTTATGTTTAAATGCCAACTTCTACTGGTTCCTATGCCATCTTCCATGCTATGTGATGACCTGAGCCTCTTTTCTGATGCAATCCATTATGCCTCCCCACTTTCTTCCTTTAAGTCCCTCCTCAAAATAGAGTCTTCCAAAAGGTCTATAAACCCTCATTTAAGAGAAAGTAGTCCAAAAATAAAGAACAACTTTGCTCACTTCTTCCATCCTTTGTCTACTTGTAAGCTGAGTCAGGGACCTTATTCTCTTTTGTCTGTAAAGCACCTACCATATCTATGAATAGCAATTACAGCAACACTGTTCTTCAAAACACCCTGGAAAACGGTTGCTGACATTTTTAGGAGGTGCCATAGCAGCAAGTATAGTCAGAATTGCACGACAGCTGGGAAAAAAAGAGGTAGGTCATAAGAACAATGAAAGGACATGGTGGCAATCTCTTCAGTAACATAAGAATTGTTTGGAATTGAGGGAATTAGTTTCTTTCTGCAATACACTTCCCTTGATTTCTGACATGAGAGCAGTCGGACTGCAACTGCTCTTCTAGCGAGACACAATGAACAGGACAGTAGTAGCACTCCAGCAGGGGGAGTATGAGCTCAAATAAAAATAAAATACAGCCTATACTGTGCCTCTGTTGCGGAATGAGCATATCTAACTCAACAATGATGCCCAGGAGGAGGAGAAGAAACAAAAAAGGTTACAGGACAGTTAGGATATGGTTCTCTAAGAGAAAACTAAGGATACACTGAAAAAAGTGGTGTAGAGAATATTTATTGAGTTACAAAATAAAGTACGAGGGAGAACTGATTTAATGCAGTGTCTTCTCCAAAAGAATTCAGAAGAATAAGGAACTGAATACATCCTCTCTCATCCACACAAAGTAGAAGTAAGAATATCCAACAACTCAGAATGCATCTGTTTCTGTGTCAGTTGTGCATTCATAATGATCTTTGCCCGGCCAACAGCATGCAGGGATTTGTTCATGTTTGCAAAGAAAACCTGCCAGAATTAAAAGCCTAGAAACATTTTCATTTTAAAAAGAGAGAGAGAGAGAGAGAGAGCGCACGAGCGCACTTAGAATTTGCATTTAGCATGGAAAGATTACTACTTGACCCAAGGAGGTGGATTTTCAGGACTTGTTTAGAATTTTTTACTGAGCTACTTAGATCAGGATGATAAGCCACAAGCATATTAAGGGATACTTTAATTAATACCAAATTAACTGATTGAAAACAGGTTCTGCAGTAGAATTGTCATATGCCATAGGGACATATTCTTCTATTAAATCCACACAGCTCCTGTTTAAAATATGGACTGAATTTCTCCCATGCACACCTGAAAGTAAATCCAACCAGAAATATTTTATGACAGTGCATCAACTCCAGGGAATATAATTATCGCAATTACAGAGCGGAAAGATTAGATGCCTTTGCATCTCATGACACCCACAGGTGTATGATCACGTTAAGATGCCCATGATTCAGGACAAATTTCGCTCTTCTGCTCTCTGGATTCTCCCCAATGTAGACCTAGATGGATTTAATGAATCTAGTTGAATAATTCAAGAATTTTACTGATATTACTGAACAGGTTTTTAGCCATCCCTATCTTGTTTATTGTTTAAATACATGCTCCAATATAAAAAAAAAAGTTTGAGAATGACTTTTCCTTCTGCATGTTTTAAACTAAACAACTGTCTTCCTCATTTTCTGAGGCTACTAGACCACAGTGAAGAGAATCATTTTTTTAAATACAAGTCAGTACACTCTCAAAGGATTCACTTAACAGGATGCCAAATGAAGTAACTTCACGAAGAGGACCAATTCATCTTCAGACCTGTAATTGTTTCAGCTAATGGAAGTTAAGATTTTTTTTAATGAATCTATACATAGTACACCAACTGAAAGAGAGAAGACAATAAGTTGTGTTGGGTACCTTTTTAAAATAGCAATGCCTGTGGTATATCTGTAAAGAGAATATCAGTGAAAATGTGATTCACAGTAACTGCATTCCTAAAGGAATTCCAGTTTCATTTAGATTTTAAAAGATAATCCTGGCATTCAAAAAATAGGTGTTGGGCATTCTAGAGGCTTTTCAACTTGAGCATAATATGGTAGACCTTAACATTAAATGTGTTAGGATTATATAAGTTAGTGGATAAGGCCAATTGACATAAGAGCTACTGATATCTGATCACAGGATTTGGAGTAGGCACCTTTAAAATTATTAGACTTTTTAAACTGAGTAACAGTTTTGGTAAAAAGCGACAGAGGGTCCTGTGGCACCCTTAAGACTAACAGAAGTATTGGGAGCATAAGCTTTCGTGGGTAAGAACCTCACTTCTTCAGATGCAAGTGGTAAACAGTTCTGGTAAACTGTCTCTTTAGGGCCCCAGTCCACAAATGGTACTGACCAAATGACAAATATTCAAAGGTCAAATAAACATGTAAACAGTTGCTTGATACTGAACTATAAACTGAGTTTGGGGTAGCAAAGAGTCCTGTGACACCTTATAGACTAACAGACGTATTGGAGCATGAGCTTTTGTGGGTGAATACACATGCACATACATCCAACGAAGTGAGTATTCACCCACGAAAGCTCATGCTCCAATACGTCTGTTAGTCTATAAGGTGCCACAGGACTCTTTGCTGCTTTTACAGATCCAGACTAACATGGCTACCCCTCTGATAGTTGAGTTTGGGGTGTTATAAAAAGAGCTACTTGATAAGTTTTGCTTTTTGTTGGTATTGTATTTATTTTAAACTCTGATTTCTAGAAAATCCTCCACCCCAAACAAATCCTTTTAGATTCAGTATAGTTTGTGGTCCCTGACTGAATAACCCAACTGTAATTCAACAGAACCGCTCTACTGACATTATAAACCTCTTGAGCAAAAATAGATTACATAAAATATAAACATAGTATAGTGACTGAAAAAGTGTACTAACACAGCATGAAAAAAGATACATGACTGCTACAAGTTGCAATGTCATTTAATCTATTAAAACAGAACTATTTAAACAAGCATATTTTAAATTGTATAGTTTCTCCTGATGTTTTCAGACAAGATAAGCATTATAAATTAAAATTATGTCTCTGTGTTTCTTGTTAATGGATGTCTTGTACATTTGGAAATTGACTCCTATAATTACCATCTAACAGTTAAATTGCCACAATGCCCAGAGGCCTAATCAGGATCTGATTGTGCTAGGTACTGTCCAAACACAATGAAGATACAATCCATGCCCCCAAAAATTTACCATCAGAGGTCTCTATTCTGCAATCATATCTGTGACATCAGACCCTTAGATCAAAGAAGAGTCCCATTTAATTGGACAAGGATCCACCCATACATGCCATTGCCCAGCTGAGATCTAAGAAATTACTCATTACTTTTACAAAAAGGGGTTAGATACAAAAGCAGCCTTTAATTTTCAGAGTTATGCTATCAAAAAGATTTATTTATTTTTTTTTAAAGAGGAAGATTTTCACCAAGTAGGGGACTGCATAATTCAAGAGATAGGTAAGAAGACAGACCTTTCACCTCCAAGAGTCCTGACCAAATCCAACATATGACAGTAGCAACTGAGCTGTTACCACCTGATGGAAGGTCAGTGGCCTACCAAATGAGTTGATGAAACCAATCCAGTTGTTCCAGGATTGGTGTCCCCAACACACACACACACACACACACACACACTACAGCTAGCATATTTATTGGCAGTTATAACAAGGGAACCAAGCCAGAAAGCAGTAGTGGATTGGGGAAACACAGGCAAACACTGGGTCTTTATTGAACAAGAACATTGTGGCAGTGTAAACATCACTAAGCAATCATGGATTGATTTTCAAAGTTATGCCCTCCAGAAATGTATACGTATCCTTTACCAAAGGCTGCTCTATGGGCTTGGGATAGAACTAGAGACCTTTGCCAATGACACCTATTGCAAATAATCCAGATCTTAACCCAAGTCATAAACCAGAGACTTTTAAATGTTTAACTCATTTAGAGATAAAAAAAATCTAACTTTAACTGGCCCACTCTCCTGTGGTACTAGTACTGTCAAGTTAGCCATTATGTTTCTCAATTTTCTAGAAAAATATTTTATACAGAATGCTAATCTCAATAGAAATGATGGTATCTGTTCATTCAGGAAACAAAAAAAAATATAACTAATTTAGATCGATCTTTTCAGACAACTTTCCTAACAAAAGAATATCCATAAGTGACATGCCTGGAAAAGGACCTGGATATACAAATTACCCAAGAGAAATGGGGGGTTGATCCAGAAAAGAGGACCAGCAATCTCAGTCTGTAGGCACAATAAAAGAACATTTATGTAAAATACGGTTTCAATCTCACGCTAGTCAGATTAAAAAAAATATACAGATTGAATGGTGATAAATGTTGGAGAAACTGTAGTGAAAGAGGTGGTTTTATGCATATATGGTGGACATGGCTAATCAGAGAGTATTGGGATGCAATCCATAACCAAATATCACAAATTGTTGGATATAGATATTACCAAATGATCCACTGGTAATCCTCCTGGGGCTTCCTACTGGAAATGATAACACAAAGGGAAATGAGGAATTAATCGCTCAATTGTTTGTAGCTGTTCGGCTATTGCTAGCTTCTCACAGGAAAAAGAAAAATAGTCCAACTGTAGAGAAATGATTAAAAAAAAATCTGGGAGGTTGCGGTTATGGAAAAATTAACACACCAAGTATGTACCCGGCAAAATAGAGGACAAATAGATACTTTGAATATTGAATAAAAGGTAACCAAATATCTAAGTATATTCACCCTCAAAAAAAATCAACGTACTTGTCCAATTTTTTTGAATATTAACATTTTATAGACATGCCTGTCTGTAAAATATGTGTAATCAAAGATTTCACAAAATTTAATGAAATCACAAGAAACAACATGATGCTCACTCTGTAGTATGGTAATATCCTGTGCACACCTTCCAGCCTGGGGATGAGGAATGCTATAACTAGGTCTACAGTAGCAGTTTCGGAGGGGAGAGGAGGAGGGGAGTTTTCCATCACTTCCACTTCTGATTCAGCTCCATAAGTGACAGTAACTTTGGTAGCTCCAGCAGTGATAATGCTCTCATGGACACTAGCATTTTTACTACTTCATCATTTAACACTGTTTACAGCATATCTAAATGACACAGTGTTAAAACACCACGGTCTGCTGAACATTAACAGCCCTATTTCTTCCAAATGTTACCACTGGCTAGGCACCCTGATGTCAGCAACAGTAGAAATTTTTTGCCTGATATAGAAAAGGTCCTGTGTGGAAGTTTACCCTGTTCTATAGGTAGAGGTCCTCACTCTCCACAGCTGCCAATCTAGTACCTTTCATAAGTACAAAAAATCTAGCTATTTAAAATAAAAGGGAAAGAGAATGAAGTTTGATAACCAGAAGTGAAAGAATAATAAATAATATTAAATCCTCTCTGCCCAATTCCATTACAGTAGACCCCAGTACAGCACTATTAGCACCACAATCCCAGCTGTAATAACAATTTAGGCCCTGATCCTGTACTGAGTTGGGTATGAGCAGATTCCCATTGTAGTCAGTGAGGTTCCTTGCCTGCATAGCAGTCTGTCCATACCCAAGAAACTGCAGGATTAGGACCTTGGTCTCTGTGTCCATCACGAAAATAAATTAGACTTGTCAAATCAGGACATAATGAAATTAAAACTTTATTTTTTCTTATGAATTTTCTCAGTCCCCCCTACAATAAAATGATCACCACAGAAAATACTATTTTTCTATTTACTTCTTAGTGCTAGTTTCTTAACTGAGGCAGGATATTTTATTCCATAGTTATTTTTTTAAAAGTTTTCCAGAACAAGGAAGTCAAAAGTAATACATTACAGTATATAGTTTAGATCTATTTCCTAGTATTCCTACAGAACAAGGTTGGGAGGAGGGAGGATGAACTAGAAACATGTCAAGTGCACTGTTCACAGAAAGTTATTTCTTCCATCCCTCTAACTCTGTGTTCTCAAATTGGGGGTCGGGACCCCTCAGGGAGTCATGAGGTACTTACATGGGGGGGTCATGAGCTGTCAGCCTCCACCCCAAACCCTGCTTTGCCTCCAGCATTTATAATGGTGTTAAATATATAAAAACGTGTTTTTAATTTATAAGGGAGGTCGCAGTCAAAGGCTTGCTATGTGAAAGGGGTCACCGGTACAAAAGTTTGAGAACCACTGCTCTAACTCCCTAAACACACACCTATCATAAACATATTTACATTAGATGTTCAAACACCAGGCTACCGATCAGACCCCGCTTCCAAAACTGCCACCATGAAGATGTACCAGTCCAGGCACATGATCCCCTCGGCTTCCCTTTGCCCATAAAATCTTTGACAATGAAAATCCTAAGGAGACCCCATCACCCATGTAGAAGAATGAAAGACGGATCTGCCCCAGGGCAAGTGGCTGAGTTGCACATACACACCACGCCACCGGCCTAACGGGCCAGGGGTCCCTCGGCCAGCTCCGCAGAGCAGCATCTCTGGGGGACCGGCGCGTCCGAGGTCTGGGCGAGCCGGGGAATGGGGTGTCTCGGGGGGCTGGTCAGCGGAGGTCTCAGATAAGGAGCTCCTGCCTCAGAGAGTGCCGGGGTACCCACGCTGAGAGAGCGCCCCGCGGCTGTGTGCGCCCATGCGGGGGGCAGCTCCCACCTCGGGGCCGGGGGTTACCTGCTCTGCCAGCCCTGCAGGAGGTTGGTGTATTTACTGAGCGCTCCCTCCAGCGTCGGCTCCCTCCTGCGGCCGCTGCCGAGCGCCGGCCGCCCTCCGCTTCCTCCCGGGCTCGCAGCTGCCGAGCCCGGGCTACTGCTGCTCCCTCCTCCGCCGCCTTCCAGCCTGCCCGCCGCTGGCCGGCCCGGCAGCCCGCGGCCCATGGAGGAGGGAGACGAGCCCGCCGACGTGGGGCGGCTGCTGCTCCGGCTGCTGCTGTTGCTGCCTCCATCCCCGCTGCTGCCGCCCTGCGCCGCCGCCACCTTCTCCATGGAGCCCGCGGGGCAGGGTCCGAGCCCGCCCGGCTGCGGCTGCTGCGAGTTCCCGGGAAATGCCTGACTCACGCGCCGAGCGGGAGTGGCCGGACTAGTGGAGGAAGCCGCCGAGCCCGCCCCCTCCGCCGGTTAATAGAGCAAGTTGGGGCGGCGGCCGTAGAAACGCCCCTAGCCCGGAGAGACGTAGGAATCGCCGCCTTGCTGGCACTCGCTCGGGAGGCTGCTGGTCCGGCCTGGAAGAGTCTGAGCCAGGCCAGAGAGAAAGCACAGCACGCGGAGCGAGAGCCAGGGAGGAGTGCACAGCACGGTGTGTAATACACAACAGCAGCACACAACACACATACACATCACGTTACAGCCAGGGGGGAGATCACAACTCGGTGTGTAACACACAGTACCACACAATACACACCATATACACTGTGTTGCAGCCAGGAAGGAATGCACAGTACGGGTGTGTAACACAAAGCACCACCACCAGCGAGGAGAGCACAACACAGTGTGTAACACACCACATCCATATACACTGCATACCATCCAGAGAGGAGTGCACAACATGCAGTGTTTCACACAGCAGCACTACCCACCACCATACACACATGACAGCCAGTGAGAGGAGTGCCCAACACAGTGTGTAACACAGCACTTCACAACACACAGAGTACCTACCACAACACATGTACAGTATGTAACACATATAGAAGAATGCACAACACACACACACATAAGCGGTATTGCCATCTCCAAGCATTCAAGAACCATGAGTCAAATATTGTAAATCTACCCATAATCATGAGATTGGCTTAATTAAAATCATGGGGTGTTTTAATTATAAATTGGAGGGGTTCTTTGGCTTTTGGTTTCCGAGCTAATAGGATGCACTTAGGTCATCTTTTCAAGCTTGTCTACACAACCATGAGGGCTAGAAACTTTTTATTTAAAAAGAAATGAGAGCTGAGATTCTCTGTCTTTTTGTTCTATATTTGTACAGCACCTAGCACACTGGGGACCTGGTCCATGACTGAGGTTCCTAGGTGCTATGATAATACAAATAATAAATATAATCATGCAGTCTCTTCGTTTCAACAGCAGGGACTTGAAGAGAAAAAAAAAAAACCACAATGTGAGACAATCAAATCACCAGAGCTGACAACATTGCAGAGGCAAGCTAACCACAACACACATGCTGTGTGCACGGCTATCAATGCATAACACAGAGAGAGTAGTGCTCTACTTCAACACAAAGTGTATAACAAAGGTACCCAGCACTGAGTATATAGCACATGAAACAAGTGATAAACCTGCAGTGAGAGAGACCTTGTATTTCAGGTACAGGAGCTTTGAGTACAACGCCTGCTTTTGTCACAGACTCCCTGGGTGATCTTGGGCTAAGTACTTAATCTCCCAGTTCTCCATTGTAAAATGGGGATGGTAATACTTCCCTATCTCTTCGGTGTTGTGAAGATACATTCATTAATAAATCTGAGCCGCTCAGATGCTACAACAATGGGGAACATATAAGTATCTAGACCTATCAGATACAAAGGAGTGTGGAAAAACAATAGAGTGTACATATCATCATGGAAAGTCTGGGCCAGTTCTGAGAGGCTGCAGAACCTGTGGTTGCAGGAGGCCCCCACAGGCAGACATGGTGCTAGAGTTCTGTGCTGGCTTATTCACTCCTCTTGCAGGCATCATGTAAAGAGTGAATGGGTAAGTAAACTGAGCTTGGGCTGTGCTTTAAATTATGGAGCTGAAGATTGCTTACCTCCTAGGCTCTGGCCCTGTGCAGATTAAAACTGTCTGGCACTGAGGAAATCTCCTGACAGCTGAATGAGACACATGGGAGCAAGTGGTGGTGGGGAAGGAAGATATTTTACATTTGAGTTGGTGGGCAGTGGAGAGGGACAACTATGCTTTCCTTGCTGGCTACCAGTTGCCTCACCAGCTGCCCCGATTGAGGTCATCCCCCTGTCCACTTATGCTGTTCCATACTGTGGGTTCTTCCAGGTCCACATTCTCCTAGCCACTTCATGCTGCTTTTAACTGAGGGCTTCATCATAGAAATGTAGGGCTGAAAAGGAACTTGAGAAGTCATCAAGTACAGCTCCTTTCGCTGAGCAGGACCATCGGCCCCCTTCAGGCAACTTCATATTGCCTCTGACTAGGTCTTCTTCCAGGGCCCCCTTCTTCTCCTTATCACTTCTTCTGTCCCCAACTTGGATCTTCTATGAGGTCCTTTCACCAGGTGACTGCTTCTTTATTTTCATATCCTCACATTCCCCACAGCCAACCAATCCCTCCACCTCAGTCAGCTTTCTTGGTACTCCCAGTCAACCTATCCTCATTAATAGAAGTTGTATGTACTTTTATAAAGTAAATGAAACAATAGTATCCAATTTCAGTAATAAGCAGGAGTGGGACAAATAATTATACAGGGCAACCCAATTGAGGGAATATGCAGGGCGCCCAGATGTGTTTAAATAGCTTAAGTACTTATTTGCACCTATTAAACATAGTTTCTGAGCACCTTACAATCTTGTTAATGTATTTATCCTTACAACACCTCTGTGAGGTGGGTAAGTACTATTATCCCTGCTTTACAGATGGGGAACTGCGGTACAGAGAGACTAAACGACTTGCCCAAGGTCACATAGGAAGTCTGTGGCACAGCAGGGAATTGAACCCAAGTATCCCAAGCTAGTGCCCCAACCATTGCATCAGCCTTCTTCTCTGCTTGAAACAGCCATGCACAGAATTCACAATAGACAGAATGTATATAGCTAATACACTACATGCACACACAAACATAGACACTCTAATGTAAATATTCACACACAATGCATAAATTATCACAACACAGGATATATATTAATACTCACACAGAGCATATAGAGTCACCCACCCAGGGCATAGATTTACGCACAAACAGTGGAAAGCAATGTAACCCAGGAGAAGAATCACCCCTCTCTGTGATTAATTTGTTTATTAGTAAGGACTGTGTGAATATTTGTGTTAACCTATAAATTTAGTGTTATTTTACTCTACATTCTCATTTTGCTTTAAACCAGCACATTCTCTGTGTTAACCTATACATACATATAGTGTGTAACTTTGTACTCTTTGTATGTTACTCGACACACTGTATGAGTATTCATGTATACTCTGTGATCATGTATGCACTGTGTGTGAATATTTAACACAGAACATACAAAGTTTAAAAAACACGAAGAATGTATTTTAGTAAAATAATATACAGTGAATCAATTTCAACAAAGTATATAGCTTAATACAAATATTCACACACAGTGCCTACATTCTCGGGGAGGGATACACAGAGAGGGGCAGATCCTCCTATCACAACAATTTACACTGAAGTAAATGTAAATTTACTCTAATGGGAAGTTATGCCAGCAATGTAAATTTACTCTCTAATGTAAATGTAAATTTACTCCCTAATGGGGAGTTATGCCAGCAATGTTGGTTGTATTCAGGCCCCTGTTTAGTGCTCCAGATGGTATTGTCAGACCTTGTTTAAGATATGACTGTCTACACTGCAGCTGGAAGGTGTGATTCCAAGCACAGCTAGGCAGACTCACAGTAGCTCAGCTCAAGCTAGCAGACTGAGGGCTAGTCTACACTGACAACACTAAAGCGGCGCTGCCGCAGCAGTGCTTTAACGTGCCTTGTGTGGTCGCAGCACAGTCCCAGCACTCTAAAAAAACCACCTCCACGAGGGGCATAGCTACCAGTGCTGGGAGCACAACTCCCAACGCTGGTGCACTGTCTACACTGGTGCTTTACAGCACTGAAACTTGCTGTGCTCAGGGGGGTGTTTTTTCACACCCTTGAGCAAGAAAGTTGCAGCACTGTAAATTGCCAGTGTAGACAAGCCCTCAAACTAACACTGTGGACATTGCAGCACTAGTGATGGCTCGGGTTAGCCACCTGAGCTCAGACCACGGGGATTGGGCGGCGTTGGACTTGGGCAGCTAGTCCAAGACAGTGCCACAATGTCCACATTGAGATTTTTAGTGCAGTAGCTCGAGATGAGCTAGCACGAGTGGATCAACAGTTTGCCTCTTGCCTCATTGTTCTTTTTTGCTGATTTGCTTTTCCAGCCAAATTCCTCATCTTCTTTTGCAAGCCATAAAGCTGGGTTCACAAACTTTTTCTAGTTTAGCGGGTAAGAATGCCAACAAAACATTCAAAAGAACATGGGGAGGCAATCGCTTACTGGATGGAACTTGAAGAACAGCTGAAAAGGGATTGCACAATTGACAAGGATATGCAAACCTGCTGTTAGATACTATGGTACAATATTTTTGCATCATCTCCTGGATATTTTGCTATACTTAAGTGAGAGATTCAGACAAGAAATTAGACAGTCCTTGTAATGATGATTTTGGGACGGTGGCATTGCGGGGTTACTTGAATTGCTTGCAAGGTATGATATTGTGTTGTGAGATCATGTGGAAGCTATTAGGGCTGACACAATAAAGGTGACATACTTATCAACCTGAATTCAAAGTGAATTTATCAGTAGGATTGCAAGAAAAATACAGCAGACTATTTTTGACCAGGTTAGGAAAGCTAAATATTTCTGCATTGTGTCTGAGTGCACTCCAGACATCTCCTGACTGGAACAAAATGTCTCAAGTGTCAAAGTATGGTTGAGGTTTCAAAAGATGGAAAGGTTTTTGAGAGCTTTATAGATTTCATTGATATTCACACTGGCACAGCTCCCCTATGTCGGAGCAAGTGGGCCAATTGAGCATAGCCGCCAAGTGGTGGGTGTTGAGCACCCACCGGCAACCCCCCTTCAGCTCCCCTCTTCCCCCCAGTGCCTCCCACCCGCCAGCAGGCCCCACCAATCAGCGCTTCCCCCTCTCTCCCCACGCCTACAGCCCGCCACAATCAGCTGTTTCACGGTGTGCAGGAGGCTCAGAGCGAGGACGTGGCATGCTCAGGGAGGGGGTGGAATGGTGTGGGAAGGGGTGGGGGCAGGGGCTTGGGAGAAGGGATGGGAGGCAGGAAGAGGCAGAGCATGGGCAGGGCCTTGGGGGATGGAATGGAGTGGTTTTGGGGTCTGGGGCAGAGCCAGAGTCGAGCACTCCCCCGGCACATTGGAAAGTTGGGGCCTGTGGAATTGAGCCAATTAAAGCAGGCAGGGCTAAATCTGGGACTGATTGGAGCAGGCTGTGTCTGGGGAGAGGAGACACAGAGGCATGGAACTAACTCCTGTAGTGGGTCTCTGAAGCAAGGGACGAGGTGTGCAGGAACACAGCTCTGGTGCCTGTGTTCCAGAAAGGTAGTAGAGCTGGCTGGGACTCGGCAACTGCAAGTAGCAGGATCACCAGAGATCTCTGGGAGGCGACAGGGAGGCTATGAAACCCTAAAACGAAGGGTGGGCTAAGGCAGAGTTTGGTTTTTTTGTTAAAATAAAAAATAAACCTTCTTAAAGGAGACTGGGTATGGCAGTATATCTTCAAAGCTGGGGAGAAGCTTTGCCACATCACACACACCAGAACAGGGGAGGGAATTACAGAGATTATTTTAGAGAAGCCAAAAAAGACAGTCTAGAGATGGCTGATTGCAGGGGACAAATCTATGACAATGGAGCTAACATGGCTGCAGCATGGTGTTCAAAATCAAATTCAGCAGATAAATCAGTATGTCTCTCTTGTCCCATGTGCTGTCCACTCACTGAATCTTGTTGTAGAAGCTGCTGCAATATTTGTTCCCCAAACTGTTCTCTTTTGGGGGATTATTCAAAGATTGTATACCTTGTTTTCTGCTTCTGCTAGTCATTGGGATGTGCTGAAAAAGCATATTAGCATTACATTAAAATGTCAAACCACAACAAGATGGTCAGCAAGAGTAGAGGCAATCTGTCCACTACCAAGTCACGTTGAGGGTAGTCTTGACACCTGAATGGAATCAAGACTTCATATAATCTTATGCCAAAATTTAAATGAGAAGATAATAGCTTGCAAACAGATATTTCATTTCTTGTTTTGCTCAGATGTGAAATATTATCAAAAATTAACGTTATGAGCGAAAAATTGCAGAGTCCAGATCTTGACATTCAGCTAGTTTGCTTGGGGGCCTTCAGTATGCTTTATCAGAATTACGATCTTATGGGTTCATTGCAAGTAAGGACGCTGCTGTTTCATAGGGTGAAATTTTAGGAATATCCACACAGTTCAAAGAGAGAAAAAGCCAAAAGAGGAAAGCAATGCTAGGCAAACTTCAAAAGGATGAAAGGTCATCAGATTCCAAAAAAATTTTGAATGAGATTTACAACCTCATCTTAGACACAATATTAACACAATTGGACAACAAGATGCATAAGTATAATGGAGTTGGAGAGGGGTTGGTTTTTTGATGGGCAAGAAACTGAAAAGTCTCAGCAGCGAAAATGTAAAGAGAAACACCCAAAACTTAGCAAGCGGCTACCCTGAGGTTTTAAACTTAGAGTTTTGAGCACAAGATTGAGCTCTTCACCTGTTCGTAAAGATTTACTTGCAAAGATTACTTGGACATGAAGGCGCCCATTGATCTCCTTAGCTACATTCACAAAAAGTCTTTAGATGCAAGTTTCCCTACACAGAAACAGCACTATGTATTTTTTGATGTCTTCCTGTAACCGTGGCTGCTAATGAAAGGAGTATAAGCAAGCTTTAAAATTAATTAAGACCCATCTAAGAATGTCCATGGGGCATGAAAGGTTAAGCGATCTGGCAGTTGTTTCTATAGCGAACTCAGAAGCAAGGCAGAGAGACTGGGATGAGCTAATTAATGAGGTTACTCCAGAGAAAGCTAGAAGGTCCCTTTGTAAAAGTACTTAATGGAAGGTTTTTTTGTTTGTTTGTTTGTTGTTTGGGCTTTTTTGTTGTTGTGGCAGTGGGAAGAGGGACCTGGATTTGTGTCTTCAAACAGGGCCAGAACACCTTTGGCATTGCATTGCTCTGAAAAGCAGGATATACACAGTTTAGGTACACACCATCCCCTTACTGCAACTGCAACTCTTCCCTCTTTGAAGACTGTTCCCACAGTAACAGTTCTGCCAAGTTGCTCCAACTAATCCCCACTCCATTCAATACAACTGCACCTAACAGTGAATGCAGCAGAAGTGTATGCAGATAAACACTGAAAATCAAATCTGCGGAACACAGCACAAACAATTAGGGTGACCAGATGTCCCGATAAAATCGGGACCGTCCCGATATTTCGGTGTCTATCCCGCGTCCCGACCGATCTTTGATCGGGATGCAATTTGTCCCGATATCCACTGGCAGCACTGGAGGCGGTTTTTTGTTTTGTTTTTTTGCTCTGCAGGCGGGCAACCCCCCACACAATGTGTCCCGATATTTTCTTCCCCTCATCTGGTCACCCTACAAACAATAGCATATTCTCTTAGGCCTCCTATGTACCTATTTCAGACTCATGGATTTTAAGGCCAGAAGGAACCATTAGATCATCTAGTCTGACCTGTATATCACAGACCAGAGAATTTCATCCAGTCACTCCACTGAGCCTGATAAATTGTGATCGACTAAAGAAGTGATACTCAGACTGAGGCTTCCGAGCTGCAAGTGGGTCTTTAATGTGTCTCCTGCAGCTCTTTGCAGCACATGATATTAAAACACTGTGCGATTGGTTAATAATTAAATCAGGCTGCTTTTACTATGTTATTTACTAATTGTAGTTGATAAAATAATACTTGGTCTGTCATTTTGCTGTGAGAATTTTATTTTTATTTATATATATTAATAAATATTTCCCCATCATACTGTTTAAATATGAATATATAATACTATAGTAAATGAAGCAATGAATTCACACTACTGTGGCTCCTGTGAGCATGGAGAGGCAGCAAATGGTGGGACTGTGAGGAGTAGATGTTTCAGCTGGGGGCAGGACAGTGAAGATGCAGAGTCTTCACCCCAAAGCTGGTCCTAACAGAGACAGCAGTAGCTTCACTTGAATATGGGGGCTGAGCTTTGGGGCTGAGTGTGTGCACCATGGAGTTCAGGGTGCAGAGGGAGTTCTGGCAGCACCCCAGGTTTCTGACTACAGTCGGGGTTGGGGAGGGCAGTGGGGTAGGCTGAGAGAATGGCACAGCGAGCGTGGCTGCAGCAGCATGATGTCCCCACTGCCCTGCCCTGGATGCCCAGAATGCCTGCCTGGCTCCTTGCCCATGCTGCCTATTTTGTGCAACTGGCAGTGTATGGGGAAGAGGCTTTTTACATCCATATGCAATACAGCTGGCTCAGAGAGGTGTGAAGTGGTCCATTCACCTCAATGATACATTTTCAGTGTAATGAACACTCTATAGAGATGAATACAGAATGAAACAATAACTCTGAAATGTGTGAACTGCTGCATTCATCTCAGGCTTGGTCTACACTACAGAGTTAGGTCAACATAAGGCAGCTTACATCAACCTAACACTGTACAAGTCTGCACTACAATGTTGCTCCTGACAATGTAAATTTCCCACTGCACCAACTTAACTCCACCTCTGTGAGAGGTGTAGCACTTAGGTTGACATAGTTAGGTTGATGCAGTGTTAGTTTAAACACCATGTTGCTTACATCAGACTGCTCCCGCTGTCAGTCCAAGCCAGGCGGTGAGGCTCTGGCTGTCAGTGCCCCACACTGATAGGTAAATCAGTGCAAGTGCTCCTGGTGAGGACACACACCGCTGACAGAAGGAGCTAGTGTGAACATACAAAACTGATTTAATTACTGCAGTGGCTGTATGTAGACGTAACTTAAGTCAATTTAATTTTGTAGTGTAGATTTGCCCACAGTGGGTGTTCCATTCCCACTGCCCCAGTGTCAGTGCTTGAGAGCCTGTGCCAGGCACCAAGCATGGCCATTCTCAACTCTTCACTGCAGTCTCGGCAGTGTGCATTTAGTGCATGCTCTGAGCATGCCTGTTATCAGCTTCCAACAGAGAAGATCAGAGGCATCCCACCCAGTCTGTGGGGGAAAGGAAGGAAGAGGGTTCAGAGGGGGAGGTTCCTCCCTCCCTCCCCCAATCCCCTGGGAAGGTCAGGGAGCAAGATCTTCTCCGCACCTCCCCACCCCCAGGAGATAGTTAGAGCCCCTATGTACTACTACTATACTACTGAGGGTGCACTTCCCAAAACTATTTAAAAAACCTCTTGATAGATGTAGATAGTAGCAACACACCCATTGAGCATTCTCTGATTTCTGCCATGGGTAAGGCTTGACTCATAGTGCACAGGTGCAGTTCAGGTTCAGTGGCCAGAGCATGTCCACGTGAGCCATCCAGTTCCTGTGACAACAGCCTGCCTCTTGTTTCAACAGAGCCCTCACCTGTGTATGTGCATGCGTGTGCGCACACATTTCATTCTCTTTGGCTCCAGCCTCTTGCCTAACTGAACCTGAATGACTTCTTCAGTATAACCCCTCCCAAAGGAATAGTGAGTGCATGCACTAGCTGAGAAATTCCAAGCGACTGAGATCAGTGTGGGGAGGATCAGGGCCATAGTCTGAGTCTCAGATATGTGCAAACTAAAGTTAGCAAATAAGTTAATTTTTATAAAAATTTTATATAAATGTCATTTTAGGGGGCTATACCTCAGGGACCCTTGCTCAAACAACCCCAGGCGGGGACCTCTAATGCTACCAGCACCTTCATAAGCCCCAGCAAACGTTAAGACAATCTAAGTAAACATTCACTTTTAGAGCACTTGGAAGAGCTGACCTTTGAGCAATGCTTTCTGTTTAATCTGAACTACATCAGATTTGGTGCTCTGTGTAAGGCCTGGGACATGGGCAGTTTGCCCTAGTGGTCAGAGCAGGGGTCAGGCCAGGACAGATATCAGGAGGTCAGAGTCTGAGACAGGCCAGAGGGCAAACCAGGAGTCAGATGTCAGGAGGCAGGCTGGGTCAGGTGACTGTAGGGAAAACACTCCAAAGCAGGATGAATCCACTTGCATGAACAACTTCTTGTTCCTGTGTTGGTTTAAATAGGAGCTAAGAACCAGTCAGGACCCCAGAATTCTGCCAGTCAGCTCCCGGGACTGGAGTCCTCTGTCAGAGTTCAGCTCTTATTCTGACAACAGTTATGTCACCAAGTGGCAGGTTGGAGCTTTCTAGTACTGAAGAGCCCTGTGGCCTACTATTCCAGACCCGCAGTCCCTGACACTGTGCTACAATATTAGACTATTGATTAGGGTTACCATATTTAACAAATAAAAAAAGAGGACCTCCATGGGCCCTGGCCCCGCCCATTTCCCGCCCCAACTCCACCCCTTTCCCGCCCTAACTTCGCCCCCTCCTCCCTCCCACTCCCAGCCACACGAAAAGGGCTGCCGAAGCGCTACCGGCTTCACGGTTTGCCGGGCAGCCCCCAGACCCTGCGCCCCCGGCCGGCGCTTCCCCAGCGCAGCTGGAGCCCGGGAGGGGAAGCGCCCAGCCAGGGGCGCAGGGTCTGGAGGCTGCCCGGCAAACCGTGAAGCTGGTAGCGCTCGGGCTTCGGGCAGCCCCTATGCCTCCGGACCCTGCGCCCCCGGCCGGGCACTTCCCCTCCCGGGCTCCAGCGGTGCAGAGTCCGGAGGCATGGGGGCTGCCCAAAGCCCGTAGCGCTCGGCTCTTAAACAGAGTCGAAGAGTCAGGGGAGGAGCAGAGCCGCTGCGGCCGGAGGCTCTGCTCCTCCCCTGACTCTTCGGCTCTGTTTAAGAGCCGAGCTGCCCGAGCGCTACCAGCTTCGGGCAGCCCCCATGCCTCCGGACCCTGCGCCACCGGAGCCCGGGAGGGGAAGTGCCCGGCCGGCGGCTGGGGTCCAGAGGCAAGGGGGCTGCCTGAAGCCCATAGCGCTCAGGCAGCTCGGCTCTTAAACAGAGCCGAAGAGACAGGGGAGGAGCAGAGCAGCCACGGGAGGGGAAGTGCCCGGCAGGCATTTTCCCGGACATGTTCGGCTTTTTGGCAATTCCCCCCGGACAGGGGTTTGATTGCTGAAAAGCCGGACATGTCCAGGAAAAACCGGACATATGGTAACCCTACTATTGATATTGGTTTTGCCGCCCAGTGTTCTGCCTCCTAGGTAATGCTTCCCAGACAGAGGTTGGATGAGAGTTATCCTGGATGAGCTTCAGTCAGATAAAACTGAGGTGAGGGTGCTGGTTCCATGGAACCTTCTAGAAGGGATGTTGGGTGTAATATCTGTTCCCTCTATTGAAGTCCATACCTGCCTGTGTTGTAGTTTGCAATCTAGGGTCTCTTAGGTTCCTGGCTGAGCCATAGACAGAACAGCATTCTTCTATCTGCATCTGAGATGTCTTGGCCTTGTCCAGACTGAGGCCTGGTCTACATGTAAAACTTAGGTTGACATAGCTATGGTGCTCAGGGGTGTGAAAATTCCACACCCTGAGCACTGTAGCTATGCTGACCTACCGCCTGGTGTAGATGCAGCCAGGTTGATGGAAGACTGGTTCTGTCAACCTAGCTCTCGTCACTCGCAGAAGTGGAGTTCCTACAGCGATGGGGAAAAATCCCTTCCATCACTGTTAGTCTGTGTGTATGCTAAGGGGTTGCAGCAGCATAGCTACCGTGCCCTAGCTATGCCAGTGTAGCACTACAGCGTAGACATGGCCTGAGAATTTTAGGCAATTCTCCCACCACAGACTTAGCACTGGTGCTAACAATTGCGGCAGGGGTACTATAGACTAGACATGTGTTTTTACCTGCACAGCTTGACAAAATGATGATAAAAATTGCTGTACCTGCTTGATTTTAGCACTTCCATCATCACTACCACTAATAGTATTGCCCCATTGCTCTGTCCTCATGACAAAGTATTCCTCTCAGATGCCAATCTTGTCACTATTATGCTTGCCTTTGTTACCCCCGGATTGGCCTCATCTAGCAGAAAAGGGCATAAAATCCAGTGGCTGGAAGGTGGAAGCTAGACAAATTCAAACTGGAAATAAGATGGACATTTTTAACATTAAGAGTAATTAACCATTGGAACAATTTACCAAGGGGTGTCATGGATTTTCCAGTACTTGCAATCTTTAAATCAAGATGTAAATATATTTCTAAAATATATGATCTAGTTCAACCCTAAATTATTGGACTTGCTGCAAGAATTACTGGGTGAAATTTTATGGGCTGTGCTACCCATGGGGGTCTGACTAGAGACAATAACAAAATTGTATCTAGTCTTAATATATGAATGAGTCCATGAAAAGTGTTCTGCTTGGGGCTACCCTTGACAACTGCTCAAACTTCAGCTAGCACAGAATGTGGCAATGTTCCCACTCAAAGGTATTCCAAATACAAAATATATCTCAGTGATATTTGGTATACTGCACTGAGTTCGCATTTGTTTCCAGTCACAATTCAACATGTTGATTTCAACCTCTAAAGTCCTACAGTATGTGGTCTGGGTCATGCTTCTCATACAGATCACCTCTTTTCCTATGTACATTCACTCCAATTAAGATCAGCTGGTCCACTGACTAACCTTCTGCAATTTGCTCTCTAGAGGCCTGGAGGCAGGGCATTCTAAGTAGGTGGCTGCAGAGGTGAAAGTAAGCCAGTACACCATTAGACCGGCTTCCCCAGGCAGCAATTTAAAGGGCCTGGGGCTCCCTGCAGCCCTTTAAATTGCTGCCAGAGCCCCACTGCCGGAGCCCCTGGGTAGCGGAGATGGCCAGGACCCCCAGGGCTCCGGCGGTGATTTAAAGGGCCCAGGACTCCGCTCCAGTAGTGGTAGCTGGGAGCCCCTGCCGCTGCTACCCCTGGCTCCAGCAGCAGGGCTCAGGCAGTGATTTAAAGGGCCCGGGGTGGTAGCGGCGGCCGGAGCCCCGGACGCTTTAAATCGCCACCCAAGCCCCGCTGCTGGAGCCCTAGGGTAGCAGCAGCGGGGCTTGGGTGGCAATTTAAAGGGCTCCGGCCGCCGCTACCACCCCGGAACCTTTAAATCTCCACCAGCTCCGGGAGTGGGGCTTGGGCGGTGATTTAAAGGGCCCAGGGCAGTAGCAGCGGCGGAGCTTTAAATTGCTGCCCGAGCCCTGCTGCCCGAGCCCTGGGGTAGCGGCGGCAAGGCTCCGGCGGCAATTTAAAGGGCCCAGGGTGGTAGCGGTGGCCACAGCCCTGGGACCTTTAAATCACCGCCCGAGCCCCACTGCTGGAGCCAGCGGAGATTTAAAGGGCCGGAGGCAGTAGCGGCGGCCGGAGCCCCAGACCCTTTAAATGGCTCCCACTCCCCGTGGCTTCTAGCCATCTCTGCAGCTGGTAGCTCCAGCAGTGATTTAAAGGGCCTGGGGCTCCCAGCCGCCTACCACAGCTGGAATCCAGGGCCCTTTAAATCTCAATTTAAAGGGCCCAGGGCTCTAAAGGCCCCACCTCTTCTGGTTGAGGCCACACCCCTCCAGTTGAGGCCCCGCCCCCTGCTCAGGACTCCAGAGTACCGGTAAGTCCTTTAAGTTACTTTCACCCCTGGGTGGCTGTCTGCTCTTGAATTCACTGTTTCAGTTGGTCTGACCTAAACTGTCTGACCTCTAGAGAGTGATGAAAAGCACATTGTCCACACAGGGATAAATTCAAACTCAAAACTCTATTGAGTCTAACTGATCTACATGCATTTACACCTGAATCCAATCTTCTGGCTTTTCCTAAGCAGTTGCTATGGGCTAATCGGTTTGTTTATTTACGTATTTATTTTGGAGAGCTGAGTAGTTCCTGTCTAACTTGTCAAGTTTCAGTGTTTATTACATATATTGCATGATATTTTAAATGAAAGTAAATGTACTTAGCTGTGCACATACTTCATAAATAAAATATGTATACATATGCAATGTTATACCTCACTTGAAAAAAAAAATTGTTCATCTCAGAAATATTTTTCTCATATTGTAATTACATACAGATGGTGATTATGACACAGCATGTTAACTAGTGTCTCAGACTTTGATCTCATGCTTTACCACCACCAATTTGTATAATTGCTAAGCAATAAGCCAATATATATTATTGTCTAAGAATACTAATAGAACCTTACTCAGAGTGAGTAACATCTTAGGGTTTGTCTAAACTTAAAACACTGCAGCAGCAGAAGTCCAGCGAAGACACTACTTATGCCAACAGGAGGGGTTCTCCCGTTGGGGGAGGTGAAGTACCTACGCCAAGAGGCGATAGCTAGGTTGACAAGAGAATTTTGTCAACCTAGTGCCGTCTACACCAGGGGTTAGGTCAGTTCAACTGCATCGCTTAGGGGTCTGAATTTTTCATTCCATTTCATTTTTCATACAACAAGGTAGTTGTACAGATCCTGTTTCCTAGTATAGATCAGGCCTTAGTCCACAATGACTTCAAAGATGGCCCACAATGAATTCCCTATAAAAAAAAAAAAAAATCAAGAAATGATGATCTTAAAGATGAAGCACAAAGTAGGAGCATAATGCTAGACTGTTCCAACATTAGAAAAAAATAAGATACTATAACTTTATAAGTATACTTTTATATAATAAAAATTGTTTATGCAGAAATTATATACCATCATTTTGGAACTGAACCTGCAGGTCTTCTATGCACAGAACTCCCCTTGAAGCCAATAGGAGTTCTCACATAGCATGATGGAGGGACTGGGCTTTTTCACATAGTGATACATCTGCAAGAAATAGGTGTTTCACCCCAGAGACTTGATAAAAGGTTGAGTGTGTCTGAAATTGTTTCTGTAGCTGTGGCACCTCTTAATCATAATTAATCAAACATTAATAAATCATAATATTCAGTCATTCTTGCATAAATAACAGTTTTAAATGTTAAATGTGTACTAGCTGTTTCTTACTCTTCCAAAAGCTAATGGTACGCTGTGATCCCAGTCACCAGTTGGGAATAGACAATCAGCCATGGCCAAGTTAGTTTTCTCTGCCTTTTTTCAGGACTCTGTTTTTTATCTTCCCAAACAAGAAAAAAAAAGTGTGCAAAAGTAACAAACAATAATCTGGTTAGAGCAGGGGCAGGCAAACTTTTTGGCCTGAGGGCCGCATCCGGTTTCCAAAATTGTATGGAGGGCTAGTTAGGGGAGGCTGTGCCTCCCCAAACAGCCAGGTGTGGCCCGGCTTTGCCCCTATCTGCCCCCCCGGGACTCCTGCCCAATCCAACCCCCCCATTCCCTGTCCCCTGACAGCCCCCAGACCCCCCCGCCGCCCCATCCAACCACCCCGTTCCCTGTCCCCTGACTGCCCCCTGCTGCCCCATCCAACCCCCCTCCTTCCTGACTGCCCCCCCGCACTCCAGCCCCCATTCAACCTCCCTGTTCCCTACCCTCTGACTGCCCCAACCCCTATCCACACCCCCAACCAGGGTCAGATTAACTTTTTGTGGGCCTGGCTCCAAACATATTTGTGGGCCCCCCTGGGGAATGATTGTAAAAGGGGCCAGGAGCAAAAGCACAGTGGGGCAGGAACTAGGGTTGGTCCCTGGAGCAAGGGAGGGGCCAGAGGTAAACTGCAAGCGCAGCAGGACTGGGGAGGGGGTAAACAGGATCCGCCCCTGTCCGCATAGAGCAGGTACCTACCTTCTCCCTGGTTCTAGCCCATTCTCTTCATCTCTCTCTGCACTGAGCTGCCCCTCCTCCAATGTGACAAAGTGGGAACATTCTTAATATTTTCTCTGAATACTGTGTGGGTGCCTCAGTTTTCCCTATGCATTTCTTAAATATCTAGGTGATGGGATAAGGCTGTGTGATTGGTGCAGAGCCCTAGAGGGCAGGTGTGATGCTGTCTGCACAGACAATGGCTGTCTCCTGGCAACTGCTGGCCTGGGCCCTTCTCCTGCAAGGTGCTAACTGAAGGTGTTGGAGAACAAAGAGATCAGGTGGCCTCCTGGCCCGGGAAAAGAGACAAAGGACAAACGGGGGGCTGGAGGGGGTTGCAGTTTGGAGCTGGCTGGGGAAACAGAGGGAGGCCCAGCACTGGTGTCTGGGCACTCTACCCAACAAGACAGACCTGACTGAAGGGTCCCGTTTTCCATACCTACAAGCTCTGCTTTGACTGTGTTCCTGTTGTCTAATAAACCTTCTGTTTTACTGGCTGGCTGAGAGTCACGGTGAATTGCAGGAAGTGGGGGGTGCAGGACCCTGACTCCCCCACACTCCGTGACATCCAGCAGCAGCAGGACAAGTTCTCTTCCACCTCTGGGGTGGGTGTTGGGAGTGGGAGGAGCGGAGGGTAATGTGGTTACTCCTATAACTGGACTTTTAGTTTCCAGTCAGCACTGCTAAGCAGACACCCAGGAGTTTCCAGTCTAAAACTGGATACCTGGCAACAAGGTGCCAGAAAAGCCTGAGGGGGGGGAGGAGAGGCAAGCAATCATTTTTAAAAGTGAGAGGGCTAAACCTTAAGCTGTGGGAAGTAAGGGGTGGGTGGGCTAGGGAGTGGAGAGGAGCTAATGGGCAGGGCCATGTCTGCTGTATTGCCCAGGCAGGTTGGAGACTATGGGGATCAGTCAACACAGTATCCCTATCCCAGGTGACATGACAGCCAGTGGTGGATTTAGAGTTAGTGGGGCCCCCTGGCCCTGTGCTCAGCTTCATTTTTGGGGGCCCTCCTTGGGACCCAGCCAAGAAAAAGAACATTCTCTCTTATCTCCCCCTGCCCCCATTTTTCATTCTTTTTTTCTTCATCCTCCTCCTATAAGTAATAGCAAGTAAATGAAAATAAAGTGATTGTTTTTGTAATCTAACTTATTTTTCCACAGACCACTTGAAAATCAGAAAGGGTCTCAATGGACCAGTTAATGATCTTTCCAAATATTGTAAAAAAACATTGGGGTGCGGGGGCTGGCCAGGAGCTAGGGTGAAGGAGGGGGCTCAGGGTTGGGGCAGGAGGTGGGGGTGTGGAGCACTTACCAGGGGCAGCTCCTGTTTGGTGCAAGGGATGCAGGTGGGAATGCAGGAGCTCCCATTTGGTGCTCAGGATGGAGGTGGGGTGGGGGGAGGGGGGAGTTCAGGAGTCAGGGCATGGGGGGGCTGGGGATGTGGGGGGGGAGTTTGGAGTCAGGGCAGGGGGTGTGTGAGGGGGTGCAGGGGTCAGGGTGGGCAGAGGTCTGGGCTTGGGTCATGAGGGTGCTCATGGCAGGGGGCTAGAGGGTGTATGCCCCGCCCCCGCCTCTTCTCCTCCTCCTCCCCAGAGCAGCGAGCATGTTGAGGCTCCGCTCCTCCTCCTCCCGGCAAGTAGCTGATCGGCGGCAGGTAGAGGGAACATAGCACGCTGGGGAAAGAGGCGGGGGAGGAGCTTGACTGCCGGCAGAACCTGCCCTGCTGCCGCAGGAGCCGGCAGCACTAAGCTTCTGCCCCCATGGGGGAGGGGGGCGGCAAAGGAGGGCATGGAGAAGAGCGGGCTGGGCCAGGGCCCCTTTGGACCATGGCGCCAGTGGCACCATGGTAAGTCTGGTACTGCCCTGACCACCACCTCGGTCTCTCCTGCCCTCTATCCAACCCTCCCAGCTCCCTGCCCCCTTACCGCGCTGCCTGGAGCACCGGTGGCTGGTAGCGCTCCAGCTGCACCACCCAGAGCGCCAGGACAGGCAGCCGTGCCACCCGGCTGGAGCCAGCCACGCCACCGCACAGCACAGAGCACCGGGTCAGGCTGTTGCTCTGCAACTGCGCTGCCCCAGAAGCTCACAGCCCCACCACCTAGAACATTGCGCTGGCAGCACAGTGAACTGAGGCTGCGGGGGAGGGGGAACAGCAGAGGAGGGGCCAGGGATGAGCCTCCCCAGCCAGGAGCCGGGCAGGAGGGTCCCACAGGCTGATTGTGTCCCGCGGGCCGGAGTTTGCCCACCTCTGGGTTAGAGGGTCTGGGATCCCCTGGCCTGTGGTAGCTAGCAGGTAAGGCCCTCTCTCACCCCACAGGAGGGCTCTTTGGAGTCTACCTGCAGCCTCCTACTCTGATCCTCTCCCACCCTTGCTTTTTCCCCTTTATATTGTTCAGCTGAGAAGGGCACCAATCATGTGGTGCTGCTGAACTGCATCAGTGGCTTCCCAGCACCTGCCTGCTGGACTTCTCTCTAGAGCAGATTCAGCGGCTCCCTACTCCTCAACCACTGGGCTATTAAAGGGCAGGTTGCCCTGTTACACTAACGTTAAAATGAAATGCAAAATCCTTAAAACAAATCCTGACATTTGTATTACCTGCTTACTGCAGATAAACAAATGTAAACCTTTAATAAATTCAGTACAGTAGTGTCATATGCTTATCCATTCAGTTTTTAATTTCAGCTATCAGTAGCAAAGCCATTTTAAAATTACATATGTGCATAAATGTCCAAAACTTTACTTTAAAATGTCTGATCTCTATATTTGCTCCAAGCCAAGACTGGCAAATTTCTGTTTGCAGAACTTTACACAGAATGATTGCTGTACAGCCAAATTATAGTGAAAATGCTGGCAGGTGCTTACACAATATTTTTAAATATAAAGAACCCCTCCCTAACATGAGTTGTGTGTATTGATGAGTATTCCAAATAAACAGAGCATTCAGCACATTAATTAATTAGCTAAAGTTCTGGGTTCTTTCTCCAGTAGTTTGCAGATCCCAAACAGACAACAGAGCACCAGCTTCTGTTCAGTGCAGGGGTGAAAGTAACTTAAAGGACTTACTGGTATGCAGGGCAGCTGGGGTCCTGAAGGTGGGGCGGGGGGTGGCTCCCTGGAAGGGGCGGGGCCTTGGGAGGAAGGGGAGGGGCTAGGGTCCCCCTTCAGCACTGCCCAGCCCAGCCCACACTGCCTCGGGCTCCAGCAGTGATTTAAAGGGCCCAGGGCTCTGGCCGCTGCTGGGAGCCCCGGGCCCTTTTAAAATTGCCAGTCCCTGGGGCAGCTGCCCCTTTTGCCTCCCCCCCCATCAGTGGCCCTGCCTTTATGGTTGGCTGTGTACCGGTGGCCACTTTCTTACTGGTACACCGGACTGGACTGGCTTACTTTCACCTCTGGTTCAGTGTGACACCTCAGCACAAAATTTACTGACTTTACAGCTGCTACTGAAGAGCACTAGAGCTGGAAGCCCATAAAAGAAAGGTAAGTTCATATCTAGGGCTTTTGATTTTAACCTATAAACACTAATAACACCCCCAATAAAAAAATCAGTGTTTATCCAGAAAACACTAGAATGGTTACTTGTATCTAAGGCCTTGTCTAGAAAGAGCAATAATGTGGACTACGGAGGTGTGATTTCTAAAGCACGCTAACATGTTGCACATTAATTGATCTGTGTAGACCCTGCTGGTGCACACTAGTTTGAAACAGTACTACGTTAAAGTGCACTAGGGAACATTACAAGGAGATTACTCATTACAGTCTACATCACTCATTACAGTCTGTACAAAGAGCCCCAACCCCTCTGATTTTTTGCACATCTACATAGCATAGGTGGCGAGTTATATGGGCTCATGGTGCCCATGCTCCACCAATATTTAGGAACAAGGGCCCGTCTCCACCAGTGTTTGGGCTTACCACGCTTTGGGGGGCCCCTGTGCTTCAGGGGGATGTGGGGTCCAGGACAACCAGGGAGGTTAGTGGGGGGCATGGCGCCGGCAGCAGCGAGCAACCCGGCCCCAAACCACCCCTGCTTTGACCCCCCACAGCGACCTGGACTGACCTGCTGCAGCCCAGACTCCTGAACCCCACCCTCCATGGTTGCTGCTCCCCATGGGCTCTGCCGCCCCGGAGTCGGGTCCCCCTGACCAGGTGTCTCTTATGGGGGGCAAGCAGTCGAAGGGCAGCAGGGAGCTGAGGAGCAGCTACAGCCCTAGGGCTTTGAGCAGCAGCAGGAGATGGGAAAGCACCACAGCCACCCACACCATAGCACCAGCCAGAGCAGAAGTCATTCTGCACTGCTCAGCTCCAGCTTCCAATCTAGCCAGGGGGCAGGGCCTTGGGGGCAAAGGAGGCAGGGTTGGCACTTAACTGAGGATTATCCATGGTGGGGCCCTGGATAGGGGTGGGGCCTGGTGGCAAGGAAGAGTGCAGCCCCACCAATTTTCTGTCTAGCCCATCCAAGCCTCTCTCCCCACCGGGAAGAGGCAAATGCCACCCCTGAAAAGCAGCCTCAAGTTCCCAATGTTGCCACCATTAGTAATTGGGGATTTGCCCTCAAAAAGGCTAGTGTTAGACAGCCTTAAAATGCTGCATATAAAACACACTTGTCAAAATTTTGACAGATAATTACCATAAAGTTTATAAACAAACCCAGAACAGAGCCTGGGTCTTTTGACTTATTTTATTTCCTCCCTTACTGTTGTGGAAAGCAAACTGGTCTACTCAGTGCATGCTGCCTTTGGCAGAAGACATTGGTTTGTGGGTCAGTGAACCAGAAAGTCTGAGGTTAGCAACTAGAGAGGGAGATAGCCGAATGTCTGGGGACAATTTGAAGCTTAAATAACATTACAAAAGGAAATTGGACTATCAAGCCAGCTGAAACTGACATCAAGGAAGCAGGTTGGGGGAAGGGAACAGGGGAAATGGGCTTTCCCTATACGTAAACGGAAACCCATGCCATGTGTTTTGAGATTATTTTTCCTTAATGTAGTGTTGTGCAGGAAAATGACACTCCTGTCCGTCTGAAGTGTACACACGCCATATTTTATATTCTCCATGCACTGTGAACAGTAGGAACTGCTTTTAAAAAGTAAGTGAGTTAGTTAAGGAACTGGACTGGACTGAAGAATCTGGATCTGAAGGTGGAGGAGGCTTGGAATTACTTTAAGTCAAAGTTGCAGAAACCATCTGCATCCTGCACTCCAAGTAAGGGGAAAAATTGTAGGGAAAGGTTGCAGACCAAGAACAAATGGATATAAACTGGCCATCAACAAGTTTAGGCCTGAAATTAGATGAAGGTTTCTAACCATCAGAGGAGTGAAGTTCTGGAACAGCCTTCCAAGGAGAGCAGTGGGGGCAAAAAACCCTAACTGGCTTTAAGACTGAGCTTGATAAGTTTATGGAGGGGATTGTATGATGAGACTGCCTACAATGGCATATGGCCAATCCAAGTCAGTTCTTAGCAAATATTTCCAACAGCTGGAGATGGTCTGGCTAGTAAGTCTTGCCCACATGCTCAGGGTCAAACTGTTTGCCATATTTGGGGTCAGGAAGGAATTTTCCACCAGGTCAGATTGGCAGAGACCCTGTTTTTTTCCCCTTCTTCTGCAGCGTAGGGCAGGGTCACTTGCTGGTATGAATGAGTAAATGGTGGATCCTCTGCAACCTGAAGTCTTTAAATCAAGGTTTGAGGATTTAAGTAACTCAGCAGAGGTTATGGGTGGGTGAGATTCTGTGGCCTGCGATGTGCAGGAGGTCAGACTAGAGGATCAGGACAGCCCCTTCTGGCCTTAAAGTCTGAGTCTATGAGCTGCTCATCTAACCCAAGTGTAAAATTAGGCCCAATAACTTTAGTGAGTAGCAAACATGGGAGGAAAAAGTTGTTGAAAACATGAAAGGTGAACCGATTTATTTCTGTCTAGTATTCAGAAATGTTTCCAGAGGGTGCAGCTAGCTGAGCATATGACAGCTGTGTTTCTGTGGATATTTTTAGAAGTGTGGTGCAGGGACCTTGCCTTGGGTCTCTCCAAAAGAGGAAAAAATTCACCTTCATCATATCTCTCTGAGCAGGGCAATTCTCCACCTTAGTTCAGGGAACAATAGAGTTAGGATTAAGACTTTCTTCTTCCTGGTGCAAGAAGAGTTTGCATCAGCAAGGGCGGGAAGAGAGAAATAAACAGCCCTTAATATAAAGTCCCTGGTAACTAAACTATTTCTTCTATGTTAACAAGGCACTTCATTCCCCAATTACCATTAGTGATACAGTGCAATTCAATGTTTCTTCCCTGAAGAAAGAGAGCTATTCCTCTTCACTCCAGGTATCCCTCTTGGCTTACCACCCTTTCCTCCTTAGGGATGGAATTCATCCTTCGGCCAGTGCAGAACCTGGCACAGAAATGAAGCAAGGCAACCTGCACCTTGCTGAGCCTGGCACTGCTGGGAGTCAGTTTTCCCCCACAGCCCAAAGCTGGTTATGATGCCCCAGGTTTCTATGGGCCTTGCAGCAGCTGGGATAAAGGCCTGCCTCAGCCATATCCCCTGCCACTCCTGACATACTTACTTCTCATATACCCCAGAACATGCCTGCACCTGGCAGGGAAGGCCCTCTGTACTGGGATTACTAGCTGAGATGGTTGTGCAACTGCTTTTCATCCAATTGGCACAACTGGAGAAAGTGGCTATGGAGCAACCATGAGTTGGAGATCCCCCAAGATGTCTTCTGCTTGGTTCCCCAAGAACTCAGTTGGACTCCAGTCTCATCATTTAGGTTCCTTTATTTGGCATACAGAAATGCTACGCTGATATGCTCAGAGTCAAGGGTAGGGAGTGGGTATAGGACATACCACACATCCAAAGTTACACAGCAAATCTCTTCCTTTATATACATTTACACATTACATTGCACTTACTATACATTGTATCACACATTTTGGGATTGGCTTGGTCAGTTTGTAGGAACCAGTCCCTGTACTGAACACACTGTCCATGCATGACTTATTCTTTACCTCATTTTATGTTGCAGGCCTATCTTATCCATTGATATCTTGTCCACTGGTGTTCCCCGTCATCTTAGCTAGTATAGACATTCTGTTTCTAGCCTGTTGATCCATCTACCTTCCTAATCCTGTCTCCCAAGAAATGAGGCCTCACCCATGTCCAATTACTCATGTCAAGCAAGGCCTATATTCCACTGCTTTTGTTTTTCTTGTTTATATTAGCATTTGTTTTATTTGCATCATATTCCTGCCTTTCTCTGCTTTCTTTTTCAAGTTCACTACCCAGCAACACATTCCCAAGACCATAGTAGCTGTAATCATTTGATCGACCATTAGTACTAGGCTTAAAGTATGAACCAGGGTTTCCATGCTCACCTCCTATAATATAGCCCACTAATGTGTAATTTCTCATTATAAGATGGTTCTGCCTTTAAAGCATTCTTCTGTAATTTTAACTTTGCCTGTATTTTAATTACATTATAAAAAACTGGTATAAAATATAAAAATCTTTCCATTTATTACCACAGGAAATTTAGGCGTGAAACAGAACATAGTCCAATTAAAATGACATTTCCTGGGTCCACAGCAGAAGTGGTCCTCTTCAGCCACCACACAATACTTATTACCAGCATAGGAGGTTTTTATTTTACCAGCATCCCAGCATCTCAACCGTTCTGTGCAATTTAGAGACTGTCTTGTGTCCCCCCCTCCCACCCCCAGTGATCCCACAGGCCGGCAACTCTGCATAAGATATTACACCTGCACATCCCATTGTAAGTGTCCCCCAGGTGCAAAGAGCAATGAAAGTCTGGGGCTTTCCAGACCTTGCATTGTAGTATTTGAGGAGGAAAAACAAACTTCTTCCACACTGTATTGCATTCCACATTTAACTTCATCCTATTTGATCCTTGTTAATTTTCCTACCCTGCACCAACTGGTGTCACTTCTCTTATATGGCACGTTAAACTTTTTTGTGGTGATAAAAGAGGGCAAGTTTTCTTGTTCCATATCACTAAAAGCTGCTTTTACTTTGTATAGCATGTATTCACCACATACCACATATGATACTATTACTAGAACACATTGAGTGAATGCCATACTTCTTTAAAAGCAATTACAATATAATGTATATTATATATAGTTGTCAACGCTTTATTAATGAACAACAGAACTGTAAGGAGAAGGCCTTTGTCTGCAACCATATTGTAACGCCTAAAGCCTAAGGCCTTCCTCTGCAGCCGGATTAAAAGAGCAGCCAAGCAGCAGCCATTAACTGAGAAGCAGGAAGTCACATCCTCACATTGTTTTAATGTAATTTAAATGGAATGTAATATCAGGCTGTTAAGAAGGAGACCCCATGCTAATGACACCCACAATCACCAGATAAAGAAACAGATCTTAAGATGGCTAAAGAAAACTTAGTTTAATAGCATCCTGTCTGGCAAGAAATCACTTATCAATAGTTGTGGTTGTGAAATCCTCATTTCTTTATTGTTTGGTCATTATGGTCCCCACTTCCCTATTGTTTATCTGTGTGGTCTCTGTCTGGTTCTTTAATTGTTTCTGTCTGTTTCATAATTAATTTGGCTAGGTGTAAATTAATTAAGGTGGTGGGGTAGATTGGTTAAAGAATTTTGTTACACTATGTTAGGATTGGTTAGTAACATTTTAGTAGAATGATTGGTTAAGGTACAGCTAAAAAGAACTCAAATTTCACTATATAAACTGGGGTCGAAAAGGAAGTTCTTTGGGAACTAACTCCAGGTCACAGCCCCAAAGATCAGAGCTGCCAGACCTCAACACTCTGCCAATGACACCGTGCACCTGTGCAGAAACTGGAGTCCCCCAGATGGACCTGATCCTGACTGGCCATCAAGAAAAGTTCATCTGTCTTATTGGGAGTGGTGAGCACTGCATGTGTAGCGTGTGCAGTCTGTTTTTGGTGATTGTTAATAAATAGAGGTGATGTAGTATTTTACTGTGTAAGGCTCTTTCACTGGTAAAAGGTCCTGCACACCTGCAGAAGTAGTATACACCCGGAGCCCTACGTATTGGGAAAGGGTGTGGGTACTTAAATTGACCAGGTTAGTTACACCCTGAGCCCTACGGATTGGGTAAGGGTAGGTGCTTTTCGCCTGGAATTTTGCCCTACAAATTGGGAAAAGGTGGGGGTGCCTAAATTTACTGGGTTACACCTGGAGCCCTACAGACTGGGAAAAGGTGGGGTACCCTAATGTGTGCAGGTAACAGAACACCATCACAAAGTGAGCCCGGCGATAAATTTGTGGCTAAGGAAATATGAGGAAGGATAAAGAAGAAAAACTACTTCTCCAACTTCGAAACCTCAACCTCTCAAAGTGCCACTGAAGGTTGTAGTGCAACATCATATCCAACCTTCCTGATTCTTGCCCTATGACTCAGTTAAAACATTTCTAATTCAGTCAAAACTTTTTAATAGCAGTGAATCAAACACAATATTTAAACGGAGTTGATTTCCACAGAGAAGAAAACCATTAGAAAGATTTTCTGCATTTGTAAAGAATTTGGAGGAACAAAGCAGGCATAACCAGAACTCTGCCTGTGGACTTGGTGGAGAAACAGCTGGTTACATCTGATTCTGATTTGGAGGTTCTTAGTTTTTTTCCGTAGCCTATATTAAAACTGAACGCCTATTTTCCCCCGGAAGCCTATCCTGAAGAAGCAATATACTTTAGCTTTTCCCTCCTGAAGGAAATGCTAAATTATATTGTTGTAGTTTAATCCAATATCTTATAAAATCCCAATGGTTTTAAGAGAATGTGCTGACCTAATGTCAGTCATTGTGGTGGTTAATTACTGTAATGTCGGTTATCAATTTAAATGTAATTTGAAAAACTCAGACTCTTCAAAATGCTTGTGATTGGATTGTCTGTGATTCATTTTGAATGGGCAAAGCATATATTCTGCACCACATACATTTCAGTCCCTTTAAGCCAAGTACTTTAAACAGTTTCAATCTTACACGTTTGAACATAAAGTCATGAGAGACATTATCAGGCTCAGTTTCCTTAGGATGGATAAGCAGACGTTATAAACAGCATAGAGAGGTGTTGTAATAATTGGGCCTACAAATTTACCCTCCTTGTGAGTTCAACTGTGAAAAGTGAGTGAAAGTTTACAAAATGTCACAGTAACCTATAATAACAGATGCTGATGGGAAAAGGTACAAAACAGAGACAGAGACTGAATTAGTCCAAACAAAAAGGCTTAGATATAATTCAAGGACTGTGCTAAAATCATGGTTGGTAAACAAAAGAAGTGTAGGACTGAAAATCAATTAACCAAAACGGGTGTATTGGAAATTAGACCTAACTGATGGATATAATAATGAGGGGATGGGCTACTCCACTCATCTCTTCCTTTTGGGGTCCTCAGAAAGAGACTTTGTGGGGTGAAAATTAGCAGAGGCTACTGTGACACTGGCTGACTGAAAGACAGAGAAGAGTTGAGCATCACCCTCATGGCTGCCACCTTCACCATCTCCTGGGACCCCAGAATCCACCAGGAGACCATTGTGCCTTCTTTGTTGTGATCCTAAGAAATGTTCTCACGAGCCCGGGGCAGAGAGAGGGACCCAGATGACTTCGCTACTTCCACCAGCTCTGGCTGAATCCTGAATACCATTGGGATGTGAGACTTCGTTTCCTGCTCTTTAGTGTCTGCTTTTCCTTCTTCACCTTATTTTTTCTATCTCTTACCCTTCTCTTTTTGCCGTCTGTCTAATAAGCATCTGGCTCGGTCAGCCAAGATTGCATGTGTGGAAGCGGAGAAAGAACTGACAGAAAGGAACTGCAATACATGACAGTTCGTTAGCAAGAATCAGGCTAACTGTAGCCTGATAACGCGAGATTTGTAGAAGCGAGGATTGTGTGAAGCGGGTGAGAAAGAACTGTGTAAGAAGTCATTATGACCTGGTATAGATAAGGTGTAGAAGACCTTGTGTAGATAAGGTATAGAAAATATTGTATGTTGGCAAGAGTCAAAACAAGTGAAGAAATGAGATATCAAGATGGCCTATGTATAAACAAAATGCAGCTGTCCCTCATTATTTCTGTAATGAAAGGTATAAATGCTTGCTGTAATTAGTTACCTGGGAGAGATCTGCTTAGCTCTCTCCTCCTGCACAATTGTGAGAGTTAATAAAGCATCTGACTTGCTGTACCTAAACAAATAGTGAGAACTCTGTTTTTCTCCGACAATTTGGGGGCTCGTCCGGGATGGCAACGCCCGCAGAGGCACCAGCAGCTGCTACGGATCGTTCCCCTTCGAACCCCATGGCGCCACAATAGAGGTAAGAGACCTTTTGAAATCTCTATTGGGGTGTCAGAGGAGGACTGTCCGTGGGGCCGTCTGTCCCTGTTGGGCTCACGCCATCCGAACTTATTGACTGTGCAGCAAGGTCAGATGCTGAGCGGCTTAGGGGAATTGTTGCCGCCCCCTGTATGCATATGCGAGGTGCATAGGTATGCACCGGTGTTGAGGGGTTGTTACCGCCTCAGGAGGGGTTTTTACCGCCTCGAGTGATGCATCGAGGTACTTGGGAATAGTACCGGGAGATACTTGGGAATAGTACCTGGAATAAGGCCTTGGTGTGTGTGTGTGTGTGTGTGTGTGTGTGTGTGTACACCAGTGTGAATTGAGTGTTACCGGAAGATGCCCAGAGTACTCTGCGAAGTCTTTTGGCTCGTGACCAGAACTACTCTAATGCAAGCCCGGTAACTAGAGGATCTTTTAGGAGATCCGACCCACGGTGGGCTAACTCGGCCTGGCATCGTCCGGCGAGGAGGCTACCTGGGTCTAGGAGTGTGTGAACCCATCTTCCCTCCCCTTTTCCTCTCCGTGTGAGTCACTGACAGTCTGATCATCTCACTGGATGCAACAGAGTAAGCGGCGCCGTCTCTCTGAGACTAGCTGATGCTCTTTGCTGAAGGGAGGTGTAGGTGGGTCGTGGCCATCCTCGTTAGTCTCTCCTGTGTGAATACCCTGTAGGGAGAGATCCTTAGTTTATGTGCCGCTAGCGCGGACAGGGCATCCTCCTCCCTGTGTGTGTGATTGGAAAATGGGTGGGGGACAGTCTAAGGATTACCTCTCACCCACTAAGGGTACCCCAGCTTATTTCATGTACGTACATTATGGTACTAAAACCTGCAGGTATTTAGAGAATTGGAATCATTACACGCGTGAAAATTCATCTAAACAATGCCCACTAGAAGGTACCTTCAATCTAGATAAGATCATACATCTCAGAGGAGCTTTTAATCACCAAAAAAGCCTCTGACACACAATGGGAGCAATTTGTCTATTGAGGAAAGGAACGGGTTAATTTGAAATTCAGCTTGGTCCAGAGATAAAGAGAAAGTTAATCTGCGTTCAAGGTCAAGAATCAATGCAGACCAGGCTAAGTACAAAGAAAAACTGCTTTCGGCCCCAGCTGACTGTGAAAAAATATAGACATAGCCAAACCAAAGGCAATACAAGTTACAGTGCTGAGATTACATTTGCAAAGCTTAACTGTCCAGTGAGATCCAACAGTCTGCCTTTGCGACCCTGGAGCCAGCGTGGTTTGGGGACGCTGAAGAAGCCACAGGCAGCCGGCCTGGACTGGAATCACTGAAAAGACGTCCCAGGAGACCACAGGGTGTAAAAGAACTGCCCTCCCAAGAGAGGAAGCAAGTTGGAGATTGCACAGCACCTTCTCTGAATGTTATACACAGACATGGCCAGTCTGGACGTACGTGTGTGAGTATGAAAGTGTGCCTACTCTCAGCCGCAGTAAGTCTGAGAACCGGAGAGGGATTTAGCATTCCTCTTTCCACCCCGGTTGACCGGGAAGGGTGTCAGGTGGATCTACCCCAGTCGTAGCAGGACTGGGCAATAGAGAAGTTGGAAAAAAGGGAAGAGTTGTGTACTTGATAACTAGAATTGAGCAATTAAGAGCATAGATCATGAACCAGGCAGCAACTCAAACCTACGCCCAGGGCAAGTTGCAAGCCTTGAGACAGGACTTCCAGGCAGAAAAGGAAGCACTGGCTAAGCAAGTACCGGTGTCCTTCAGGGACTTGTCAGAATTTAACCATTTGTGTTTGCATATGCTGTAAGAGCAGTGTGTTTGCCACAAGAGAAAATTGAATAGTTAAATGCCAATGGGCCATTCGTTTTGCCCAAGTGGCAAGCCTCACGAGGGAGGACTCGGGTAGCCTTGTGAGTAAGAATGTTTAAGAGAAGAGACCAGGAAGGGTGGGGGCTACTTGAGAAGCCCACCCTCCTATCTAAATTGGTAGTGAAAAAGCCGGAGCCCATGGAAGGGACGGTTCAGCGAGAAAAGCAGGATCGGGCCCAAGCAGGCAGGCAATAGATAGAGAGATTGGAGAACAGGTTGGAAACTTTGAGGGCATAGTGGAAGGAAAGGAGTAAGTAATTATAAGCACGGGGATTTCAAATCCCCAGGATAATAATTGAAATGGTAAAAAGAGAGAGAAGGACAGTGCCCCTGGCTCTGTGTGATCGAGCTGTCACTTTACTAGGGGTGCATGGAGATTTTGTAAGTACAAAAGAAACAGTTACACCTTGTGTAGAAATTGATGTGGCTAGTGTTGTGGAAATTGAATTGTGGATAGGATGTGCATTTTCCCCAGAACATGTGCAGTGTATATTGTAGCAGAGGTAAAAGAAATGCAAACCTACCAATATAGGTTGTGTTGTCTCTTTCAGATCACTGGGTGTTTGAAAGCAGGAGTTAGAAGTAAAAGGCAATCAAAAGTCTGGGAAAGTTAATTGTGACTTCTTAAGTAAGAATCTTTAAGCTGTGGATAGCTTTGGATCTGGAAGCAAGCCAGAAAGCATCTGTATTAATGCAATTTTCTAACTAATAATGTAGAAGCCACTGAAACCTGGGCTGCCTATGAAACAAATACAAGGAAATATGGGATAATTCCTCTGTTTTGTCTAAAATCAACAAGAGTATGTGTATATAAAGGAAATATTTTAAGCAATGACTGACTACCCAGAAGGGGTAGACCTCTGTTCTTTTGTCTTTCAGATCATCAGAGAAAACGGATGCCAGCTGAACAGCATTCAATGTACCATGCATTTACTGGTACAATAGGAATTATTTTTGTGTTCTTTGTCCTGTCTTGTGGTATTTGTCTTGTGGCCAGAATTGTTGGGTTTAATATTTTCATAAGACAGTCTAGTTCAAAATTAAATAGAAGGGTTAAATCAAAAAGCAGATACTTGTTTTATTCAACTTGGAATACAAAAAGTGTTTGGATAAATCAGGAAAATGTGATATACTAAAGTCTAATACAGTTGCTTAAGTAAGAAAAAGAAACTTCATTGGCCAGATTTTTTTTTAATTGAAAAATTGTTTTTAAAATTTGCATACCAACAGTCTTTGGAAGCAAGGACATGGAAGGTTAACCCACTCCCCATATTGCCCATGGGATCCTTCTGGCTACCTCATATTTCTAGCCAGAGGGCTGGGGAGGGAGGAAAGCTATTGGACACCTGAGGTTGTACCGAGTGGACTCCTCAAAAGTGGGTGTGCTTGTCCTGGTTTGTTGCTCCAAAGCTCTGTAATAAAGTTATTTTACTGGAAGGGTGTACATGGCATACATTAAATAATAAGACTAATGTACTGTATAATGGCAATGTGTATGTGTTCATTGTTGGGAAAAGGTGTATAAGTGAAGAGTGGAAGTTTCCTTTGTAGGTTAAAAGAAGCCAAGAAGGGGAGAAGGAAAAAGAACAGAATGAGTTAACTGAGGAAAAAATAGCTAGCAAGCTCAGTCCAAAGATAAGACGCTGGCCCCATCCAAGGATACTGCCCACAGCTAAGACTTGGCTGACAGCCAAGAAAAGGGGGGCCTGAATGTGCCCAAGCAACTATGAGATCTGCAAAACACTGCCAGGCATTAATGAAATGTGTTAGGTTTCTTTTCTCACAGATAAAAGAAGTGCTACCCAAAGACCCTAGCAGCCCTGCCATTCATTGAAACGAGGAGACTGAGTCTACGTAAAGTCCATCAACGAAAGACTGCTTTGGCTCCACACTGGAAAGGCCCTTTCCAAGTCCTATTAACCACCACCGCCACTGTGAAGTGCCAAGGACTACCTGCCTGGACCCATGCTTCTCACTGTAAAAAGACCCCTCCACCTCGGGAGGACTCTCCGACTGATGATAAGCCTATTTCTCCTTCTAGCTCTGCTGTGTCTTCTGGACAGCAGGAAAAAGAAAAAAAAAAAAAAAAAAGACAAGGTGAAGTGCTAGTAACCTCTCCCTTGTCCACTGACAGACCTACTGTGCCTCTGGATTTTTCTAGAAGAAGTAAAACCATTACAGGGTGATGTGCTAGTAACCTCTCCCCTGTATGATGCTAAACCACACTGTTTCAGGGAAAGAGAAGAAGGAACACTTGCTTCATTGGAACCACCAAAGTCCAGGGATTCCTGACTACAAGAGACATTAAGAACTGACCCTGTTGAAGAAACAAAGAATTATACACTAGCAGGAAGAAACTTGTGGGACCCATGCTTGGGAATGTGGTATAGTACTACACCAAAGAGAGATGTATTAGGATATCAATGGACTGTGATTAACACTACACTAGGGACTGTTAAATTTTCATTGCCCTTATCCAGTTTCCAGATTACCTCTACATACCCAAATTGCTCACAGGGGGCTGCCATTAGATTAGCACAACAGAGGGCTTGAGTTATTTCCTCTAGAAAGAAGAGAGACTTGACCGGATCCCTTTGGGATGGGGCCAATAATGCAGCAGCAGTTTGGAATATTTTTAAGAACCAAGAACAAGATGAGAAATTGGGGCAACTAGAGAAGGCCATTGGCCTTGTTTCTGGAGTACAACTAACCCAGGTACAGGCTGGAGTTGGTGAGTTACATGTTATTTCCGCCCTTAGTTCAATGACCCAGAAGTTGCTGACCGAGATGGTATTGAATATCACTGAGGCTGGGAAGGCATTGCAGTGGGATCTAGCACGTTCAGAATTCAGGATTTCCTGAATGACCAGCTAATGGCCATTCGGAATGATCTAGAGCATCAGGCTTGGCCCACTGCCCTTACAGACACATCAGGAGTACCATTTGATCTGTGGCCATGGAGACATACTTGGAGACTTTCTGGGTGGAAGTGCAGACTTTCTCAGTGCTCCTTCCAAGCATATGGACCGGTTGGGGTGGGGTGTGGGCTCTCACATACCGAATCCTGCCGGGTCCATGGGGAGGATGCATGTGGGATTGGGTAATTCACAGAGACATCTGGGAAATTAGACCTCCTGGTATGCCCAATAGATTTTTAGTCAGTGCTCCTGGGATTACATCTGACATTTGGATGGGGTTAGGGAGTCAATGGACATTTTGGCCGTTACAACCCCCACAGCTTCAGTGTATCCGTAAACTGAAGCCAGGAGAAGTTGTAACTCTTCATGACTACGTTTGCTGGGAGGTTAGGGGACAAGGAACTACCCTGACAGGACACTTATTTTTTTCAAGCTAATGATAGCTGTGTGTATGTTAATGACACCATATCGCAAGACATACATTTTAATCTCACTACCACTGCAGGCAACCATATCATTTACTGGCCTGCAGATAGAGTTTTTCAAGTAGCCCTTAAGTTCCAGATACCCTTTAATTGGACTAGTTTAGTATCTGATAGATTTCAGAATTTGTTTTCACTGTTACCAGAGATTCAAAAAATCTCTGAAGTACAAGGGCAAATTCACATGCTTCAAAATATATATCAAGTTGAAAAGTATGCCTTTCATACTGCTTATAGAGTATCTATTTTATGTACTAAGTATGATGTATTGTGCTTTATGACTAAGGCTGTACAACAACCCCATTATAGTATTGCTATGGGAATGTTATTGCTTGTATTGTTATTAGTTAGCTTAGGATTATGTTATTGTTGTTGTAAAAGACTTAATAGTAATACCTTTCAGGTTCATACTAATCATGCATTGTCATTACATCCAATCAAAACCCCTAAGGTTGAAGCATCTGATGTAGAATCTGAAGTCCATGACTTGATGCAAATAGATATCTGAGAATGTTTGTTGTACTAGTAGTACAAAAGGGGGGGGGGTTGTGGAAGCAGAGAAAGAACTGACAGAAAGGAACTGCAATACATGACAAGAGTCAGGCTAACTGTAACCCTGATAACGCGAGATTTGTAGAAGCGAGGATTGTGTGAGGCGGGTGAGAAAGAACTGTGTAAGAAGTCATTATGACCTGGTATAGATAAGGTGTAGAAGACCTTGTGTAGATAAGGTATAGAAAATATTGTATGTTGGCAAGAGTCAAAACAAGTGAAGAAATGAGATATCAAGATGGCCTATGTATAAACAAAATGCAGCTGTCCCTCATTATTTCTGTAATGAAAGGTATAAATGCTTGCTGTAATTAGTTACCTGGGAGAGATCTGCTTAGCTCTCTCCTCTGCACAATTGTGAGAGTTAATAAAGCATCTGACTTGCTGTACCTAAACAAATAGTGAGAACTCCGTTTTTCTCCGACACATGTTTTATAACACAGCAGTAAGTTTGTGATCAAAGATGCAGATAAAAGCAATGCCCTTGACAACCTGATGATGATACAAGTTTGTCAGGTCTCAGAGTGGCTGATAAGATCATGAGCTGGGCCTGTGTTTTTCCAGCAATAAGGTTTCAAATGAGAGTCAACATCGGTGACCGAAGCTGCATTTTCTAACTTTGCTGTTCTTTTCTTTCCCCTTTTGTGTCTTTTTCTTGTTTTATTTTCTAGGAAATGGGTTTGGACTTTAACAACAATAGCAACAATGGCAGCTCCAGTTCACCTCAACTCACTTCTTTTCTTTTCCCCAAATTACCATCTTTGATACCATCTAAAACAGTGGTTCGCAATCTGTGGTCCGTGGACCCCTGGGGGTCCGCAGACTATGTCTAAGATTTCCACCCCGATTTGAAATTTTTCAGGGGTCTGCAAAAGAAAAAAGATTGAGAACCACTGATTTAAAGGATGGTCAAACAAGGTTTTTCATTTCCTTCTAAAGATCCTCTCCAGGTAAAGGGGAAGGGAACAAGGAATGTGGTTAAATGAAAGCCTTACTTAATATTTTACATTTCATACACTTTAACTCTTTATCTGTATCTTTAATAAAATGTTTAAATGATGTTTATTGGTGTTTGCCATGGTATTAAGCAGTCTGAGGTCTCTGTATATCAAACCACAAACCTTGTTTAAAACCATTTAATGTTGGACAGTGACAGGGTCATATTAACACCATTGACTCTTCGCACCCATTTATTCCATGTAAATTAATACAAGAGACGTCTACCTCCCCTAAATATCAGCCACTGAGCAGAGGTTGACAGTGTACCAGGAAAGAAACTAAAGCTAGTATGTGGTCTCTAGGCATAGTGAATAGGAAAATCTATCTTTAACAGAATACATCATACTTTATTTCCTCTAAAACAGGGGTGGGCAAACTACAGCCCGCAGGCTGGATCTGGCCCATCAGGGCTTTGGATCCGGCCCTCGGGATTGTCTCCCGTGGCGCCGCGGACCCCGTGCCGCTCTCAGAAGCGGCCGGCACCATGTCCCTGCGGCCCCCGGGCCCTTGCCTCCAAGCACCGCCCCCCCCCACAGCTCCCATTGGCCGGGAACGGGGAACCGCAGTCAATGGGAGCTTCGGGGGAGGTACCTGGAGGCATCGCAAGGGCAGCACATGTGGAACCCTCTGCCTCTCCTCCCCGAGGGGCCGCAGCGCTTCCTGGAGCAGTGCTTCCTGGAGCAGTGCCGGGCCAGAGCACGAACCCCTCCTGCACCCTGCCCCACAACTCCCTGCCCTAAGCCCCCTGCCTGCACCTTGCACCCCTCCTGCACCCCAACTCCCTGCCCTGAGCCCCCTCGTACATCTCACACCCCTCCTGCACCCCAACGCCCTGCCCTGAGCACCCTCCTGCACCCCGCACCCTCCTGCACCCCAACCCTGTGCCCTGAGCTCCCTGCTGCACCCCTGTGCACCCCAACCCCCTGCCCTGAGCCCCCTGCTGCACCCCACACCCCTCCAGCACCCTAACCCCCTGCCCTGAGCCCCCTCCCGCAAGCTGCACTCCTCCTGCACCTCTGCCCTGAGCCCCTTCCTGCACTCAGCATACCTCCTGCACCCAACCCCCTTCCTTGAGCCCCCTCATACATGCCGCACCCCTCCTCTGCCCCAATCCCTTGCCCTGAGCCCCTTCCTGCACACCACACCCCCTCCCACTCCCCGCACTCCCTCCCGCTCCCCAACCCCTTGCCCCGGCCCTGCATACAATTTCCCCACCCAGATGTGGCCCTCGGACCAAAAAGTTTGCCCACCCCTGCTCTAAAAGATACCGTAAATTTTACAATAGTACCGAAAATTATATACAATCAACGAGATTTATATATTGTATTGGTCCAGTCCTCAAATTGAAGACTTCTGTCCTGTGTTATAATTGTCTTTGTGGGAGACTTATTTCATCTTGTTGTCAATTCTCATGTGCTAGATATTTACAGAGTTTACTGAAAGCTCGATTTTAATGTCACCGTTGTCTAGAAATGTCGGCTCAAATACCTCCCTGCTGTAATCCCACTGACTTCATCTGGGCCTGTTGTGTCTGCCAGCTGGTGCCAGAATCTAAAATGGACATTGTCGGTCAGTAAAGTCCCCATCTCATAGGTTATCAATTGGTTGTGTGTCCAGAGCAGCTGAGCATCAAACAGATCTTATACTCATAAGTGACAGCAGCTCCCTCTGATCTTAAAAGAAGCCTCCCCACCAAAGTGTGCTGTTTATTTCAAATGAAAGTCATGTTTCACATATTTTACATTATCTGCCTTTGCTGAGAATGGCACTTAGGAGCTGATCCTGCAGTTATTTTTCATTGTTATACCTGCCAGCTAGAGCTATGCTGTGTCTCAGGTACTAGAGCAAATTTAACCAAGAAGTGTGGCTTTGTTCTTGCCACCCAGGTCACACTCTGCCTGTGAACAGATTCTCTCTATATTCCCAAACAAATAACACTAAGGAACCTGGAGAGTTTTGTTTTTAAATACATAAATCCTACCAGACAGGCACTAAAGCTGGCAGCCTGCCATCTTTGAAAGCTGTCTCAGCACCTCTTGGCCTGTCACTCTTCCCTGATGCTTGTTGAGAATACAGTTTTAATCTAACCTAAAAGATTTACTTCAGTCAGCCACAGTTACTATGGATGCTAAATTTGCTCCACATATCAATGCTCTAGAGGGTTGTCTGCATAAGCAATCATCTCAAATGGATTTTGTTGTGGAATAATAGAGTGGAGAGTTGGAATACTTTGATGAACTTTGATAATCTGCAGTAAAGATAAACCAAGTCCTTTCCTCCTGAGCCAAAAAACTAGCCACCGCAGATACAAAGCCTCTTTCAGGGCATTCTATTCTTTATTGGAATGTTGATAACAAAAATTCTGAATACTGATGTTAATGTTAGATCATACATACTGTATAGAGTTTAGTAAGATTACCAGTTCTCAATGCACAAAGAGCTGGAGCTTGCATGCTTTGGGATTTCACAATCTCTCAATGTTTTCAGGAGCATAATCTTGGAATGCCTCTTAAATTGTTAAGAGGTAAAAACAGAATGGGCTATTGCTAGTAAGAAGTTGGACCAGATCCCACTACAGAAGATCAGATGGAGGGAACAGGCCACCTGTCCAACCCACCCCCCAAAAAGAGACAAGCCTGAGAAGGCCTGGGCCTTGCTATCCCTCCATATCATCCCCAAGATTAAATACAGTATGCAGTGAGGAGCAAGAGCCTCTAGTTTGGGGAGAGGAGAAACCGGGCTTTGTAGAAAAGATCTCACAAGATCTTGATAGTACAGATAAACTTCAGATAATTATCAAGCATTTGAGTGCTTATCTGGACCAGAACTCCAAACCTTTTAAATACCTTCCATCATCATTTTGTGTTGCATTTATGAAAACAAACACATCCTATCTGAATCTATATGCTATGTAGTTTATTTAGAGGGTGTTGGCGCTGTAGGTTTTTTTTTTTTTTCAAATTTTACATTAACATTTAGTAACCTTGAAATTGTACTGGCAATATTAATTTTGCTTGTCATTTACAATATATAAAATCATATTGTTTAATGTACTGTAGATAAAAATTTCTTTTATCTTATCTGATTTTTTAATATAGTCCCACTGAATAAAAGAAGTTGTTTGCCTTTGTTTTAAGAGGCTCTGGAAATGTTTTCTCTTGAAGTTCCGAGCAGTCTTGTAATTTTTAATCATTTGCACTTTTGTACACACCTACCTTGTGTGTGGGGGTGTGTGTGTGTGATGGGTTAACCCCGCCCGCCCCTCCTGGGGTGCTATCTGATGTGCTGGGCTCTCACTGAGCCCGCCCTTTCCACTAGCCTGTGTTTCCTCCGCCTGTTTTTGCTGTGCTAGGCTCTCAAGCCTTCTCCAGCACACACATGCAGGTAAAGTCACACTCAGCTGCAGACACAGACTGAAATCAGCTCTGTGTGCGAGCACTTAGCTAGGAGAATGGCCAGCACTCAAGTGCACACCTCCTTTGGGGTATAAACCCAAAATAATATAGAAAGATCTGCAGAACGCAAGCTCAGAAAAATTTGCCCTCTCCCTCAATGTGGAGAGAGATATGCACAGCTTTCTGCTCCCTCAGATATGAATTGTACAAACTGGATTTTGAAACAAACAAGAAATAAGTTTATTAATTACAAAAGGTAAATTTTAAGTGATTATAAGGGATAGCAAACGTAAAGCAGATTAATGAGCAAATAAAACAAAACACACAAACTAAGTTTACACTCAAGAAACAGAGTCCAAAAAGTAATTTCTCACCCCAAATGTTGTTTTAGGCAGGTTGCAGAGTTTCTGTAGCTTAGAGTTCTAGTTATTTCTTTTTACAGACTGGACCCCTGTCTCAGCCCCTACCTTTCCCTTCAGGTGTTTTTAACAATCTTCCTTCTTGGATGGGGAGGCATTGGAGAAGAGTCTTGATTGACTTACTTCCCAGCCTTAAATAGAATTTACATAAGGCGGGAATCTTTTGTTTCCCTATCTGCCCCCCCCCCTCCACCTCCTGTTACTGGAAAAACACTGAAAACCCAAGATGGGGGTCTAGTACCAGGTGACACGATCAATTGACCCTGTAGTGTCAAAAAGCAGCCCGGGAGCTTCTCAGGAAGGCAGGAGATTAGTATCTTCCAAGTCTTATTGTTCTTCCTAATGACCCATTGAGGCTGATTTTCTACTGTCTGGTGGGTGTTCTCCCAGATACACACGCAGTCGTAATTGTTACATAGTCAGTATTCCTAACCTCAGATACAGAAATGATCCATACAACTTGGATAAACACATTCAGTAGATCATAATCTTTCCAATGATAACTCACATGACCCATCTTGCGTAAAACATATCTTAGTTATGCCATATTCATATCATAACAATATTTCTATGAAGAATATGGGGTGCAGTGTCATGGGGGGTGTTAAATGATTCTTGTGTTATTTACAACTTTTTAAAGCCTTATCCCCTTATCCTGCATAACTCTGCTCATGTGAATAGTCCCTGGAACTGCTCAAATGAACAAAGTTAGCAGGATCAGTATATTAGTACGAAGATCAGCAATTTAGAAAAGCTATCATTTGGCCTAATCCTGCTCTTGGCTATGTGGGTTCAAGATAGGTACATGATCCATGTAACTATGAGAAGAATGTGGGTCAATGATTCAATCACAAAGCTGTATTTTCACTGTGCAGAAAATTAACTTTATAGTAGGGCTGTCAAGCTATTCAAAAATTAATTGCGATTAATTGAGCGATTAAAAAATTAATCGCTATTAATTGCACTGTTAAACACTAATAGAATACCATTTATTTAAATATTTTTGGATGTTTTCTACATTTTGCCACCTTTAAGTCTGTTACTGAATGAGTGGTAATCTTGCAACAGAAAAACTTCAAAAACAGACTCCAACAAGAAACTGCTGAACTTGAATTAATATGCAAACTAGATACCAGCAATTTAGGCTTTAATAGAGACTGGGAATGGCTGAGCCATTACACACATTGAATCTATTTCCCCATGTTAAGTATCCTCACACATTGTTGTCAAACTGTCTGAAATGGGTCATCTTGATTATCACTACAAAAGTTTTTTTTCTCCTACTGATAATTGCTCGTCTTAATTAATTAGCCTCTTAGAGTTGGTAGGGCAACTCCCACCTTTTCATGTTCTTTGTATCTGTATATATATCTCCTTACTATATGTTCCATTTTATGCATTCGATTAAGTGGGCTGTAGCCCACAAAAGCTTATGCTCAAATAAATTTGTTAGTCTCTAAGGTGCCACAAGTACTCATGTTCATTTTTAGCATCTGAGTCAGATGCCACCAGCAGAAGGTTGATTTTCTTTTTTGGTGGTTTGGGTTCTGTAGTTTCTGCATCAGAGTGTTGCTCTTTAAGACTTTTGAAAGCATGCTCCACACCTCGTCCCTCTCAGATTTTGGAAGGCATTTCAGATTTTTAAATCTTGGATCGAGAGCTGTAGCTACCTTTAGAAGTTTCACATTGGTATCTTCTTTGCATTTTGTCAAATTTGCAGTGAAAGTGTTCTTAAAATGAACAACAACATGTGCTGGGTCATCATCCAAGACTGCCATAACATGAAATATATGGCAGAATGCAGGTAAAACAGAGTAGGAGACATACAATTCTCACCCAAGGAGTTCAGTCACAAATTTAATTAACACATTACTTTTTTAACAAACGTCATCAGCATGGAAGCACGTCCTCTGGAACCATGGCTGAAGCATGAAGAGGCATATGAATCTTTAGCGCATCTGGCACGTAAATATCTTGTGACGCCAGCTACAACAGTGCCATGTGAACACCTGTTCTCACTTTCAGGTGACATTGTAATTAAGAAGTGGGCAGCATTATTTCCCGTAAATGTAAACAAACTGTGTACTTGTAGGCACTAAAGTTTTACATTGCTTTGCATAGGTGCCAGCTCCGGGGCTGGAGTACCCACAGGAAAAAAATGGTGGGTGCACTAGCTCCCCTATTAATGCCTCTCCCTCCCCCCAGTGCCTCCTGCCCATTGGCAGGCCCCGCCAATCAGCGCCTCCCCCTCCCTCCCAGCACCTACTGCCTGCCTAGGATCAGCTGTTTCGTGGTGTCAGGAAGCACTGGGGGTGAGGGGGAGGAAGCAGAACTGGGCGGGGAAGAGGTGGGGTGGGAAGGGGCGGGGGCAGGGTGGGAGTGGGAGGAAGCAGGGTGGGGATGGGGGAAAGAGTGGAGTGGGGGAGGAGTCTGGGCAGAACTGGGTGGAGCAGATTAGAAACTCGGTGCCTATGTTGTTTTGTTTTTGAGTGCAGATATATAACAAAAAAATCCCTTCACTTGTAAGTTGCACTTTCATGATAAAGAGTTTGCAATGGGAGGAAGTGTCAGGCTATGTCTACACTAGCACTTTTGTTGGTATAATTTATGTCGCTCAGGAGTGTGACAAAAACACACCTCTGAGTGATATAAGTTACACCGACAGAAGCACCAATGTGGACAGTGCTATGTCAGCGGAAGGTGCTCTCCCACCAACATAGATACTGCCACTCTTTGGGGGTGGTTTAATTATGTCAATATGAGTGCTTTCTCCCCTCAGCATATAGCAGCTACACAGGATATCTTTCAGTGGCACAGCTGCATTGGTACTCTAGTGTAGCTCTCTAGTGTAGCTCTAGCTCTCTAGCTCTCTAGTGTAGACACAGCCTTCAAACTGTTTGATGCTCTTGGCCCTGGCTAGCCTTACTGTGCCCCTGCTCTTTAGGAGCTTTAGGCCTTCCTGACCTCTTGCAGGAGTGGAACTATTAAGAACAAAAATCAGACAAAAATTGTGGAACTCACCAGACAGATACTTACTCCTGTGTTCAGTTAACTCATCCCTTCCTCTCTCTTTCTGTTTAGTGTGCAAACTCTTCAGACAAGGACCTTCTCTTCATATCTGTCCACAAGATGCCTAGCACAAGTCTGTGGTGGCTTATAAAAATGTTAAATAATCATCTTCATCCCCTAGAGGCCATCCTATAACCCTCTTCTCTTCTACCTAATCCGCACACATAACTGAGCTATAGAGATTATCTTCTTAAAGAAGTCACACACCTCGCACAATGGCCTGTGTTTAGGAGGAATGTTTAAAAAATCATTTGGAGAATTTAAACTATATTTTTGGGTGATTCAACACTTTAATAGCTTCCAGTGACATAATTAGACATTTAAACATAAAAAGAGATTAAGATCTTGCACGGAACACACAAACTTTGGAAAGAGAATACAAATGAACTATATTATGAGGAAAAATTTATGCTGTACTCATGATAGTGTTTTATGATAATGTTATGTGTAGTATTGTTTTCAATGAAAATTCTGACTTTTACTTAACCTCAGTTTGCCAAATAGTTACTTATTTCTGTCTTAAATTATTTGCTTTGCCAATACAGACATAAATGTCTAAATGAAACAGTCCTCTGTTATAGTTAATCCTCCTATGTTTTTTTGTGTTGTCACATTTTTTTGGTTGGTGCAGGGTTCTATGCATTCAAATCTTAGATCTGGTTTCTCTCCCTGGATCCTTGATAGGGCCGGCTCCAGGCACCAGCCAAGGAAGCAGGTGCTTGGGGCGGCCCATGGAAAGGGGCGGCACATCCGGGTCTTCGGTGGCAATTCAGCAGCGGGTCCCTCAGTCTCTCTCGGAGCAAAGGATCCGCCGCCAAATTGCCGCCGAAGAATGAAGCTGCATGGTAGAGCTGCCACTGAAGTGCCGCCGATCGTGGCTTTATCTTTTTTTTTTTTTTTGCTTCAATGCTTGGGGCGGCAAAAATGCTGGAGCCGGCCCTGATCCTTGACTACGGTATTTGACAAAGAGACACTTCTCATAAGCACTGAGGTGTCAAAACATCTTAGAAATATCTAGAATAGCTAAAACAATTGAGCTACATAAGCAATGATCGTGCACAGGAGCTAACTTGGAACCTAATGAATGGGCTTAAGGCTCTTTATCTGCTTTCATGGAAATTGTCTCTGTCCTTCCCAATACTGCGACATTTATTCCATGTGGTCTTTTTCCATCAGCATGAGTGAAGTGAGAGGAAGAACCCAGGGGAAAAATGTGGATGAACAACTTCAGAAAACGAAACAAAACTAGAGCACTGAACCACTTAAACATAGCAAATATTTGGTTTCATATCCTTCAGACAGAAGTCTACTTAATGGTCGCTTTGTTTATTACTCTCTCCCTCTATCCGATTTACATTAAGCACAGCATATGAAACTATATATTACTCTTGTTCTTGAAAAGCCCGCACCTCACGGAATTACAAGTTCAAATTCCAGCCCTTCTGCTTTCTGAGCTACAGAAGTTAAGTGGGTACCAGGTATTCTATGTTTCTTTCAGATAAGACCTAAAAATTATCTGCTATGTTTGAACATAAAAGATCCTATAGCACTTTCTGTAAGAGCAGGGGCCTCCTCAGGTGGCCTTGGCCAATCTATGTTTTTTCTCCACTGTTGTGTTGAATGTTTTTTGATAAATATTTGCCACTGCTTGCCCCAGAGATGGCTGCATTTCATTGGTGTTGTATTTATAGGCCCCAGTATTGCATCTGGATCTGTACGGGATGGCCCTTGCATCATATGTTGTAATGAATCTGGGAATTCTTTAGATGAAAGACATTATATGAATGTAAATTAAGAACATCAGAACTGCTAAATTGGGTCAGACCAATGGTCAATTCAGCCCAGTATCCTGACTCCGACAGTGGCCAGTGTCAGAGCTGTAGGTGGAGTGTACAGAACTGGGCAGTTGGAGTGATGCACCCTTGTCTTCCCCTCCCAGCTTCAGGCAGTCAGAGGTTTGCATCCCTGGGGTTGAAAGCATGGGGTTACATTCCTGACCATCTTGACTAATAGCCAGCGATGGACCTATCCTCCATGAACTTATCTAATGTTTTTTTGAATCCAGTTATTTGTGCACTTTCTGAAAAAGTACGTCCTCTTATTTGTATTAAACCTGCTACCAACTAATTTAATTGGGTGACCCGTTTTTTGTATTCTGGGAAAAGGTAAATAACATTTCTGTATTCACGTTGTCCACGCCATTCATGATTTTACAGACCTCTATCACATCCCCCTTAGTCGGCTCTTAGCTTAGTATCTAACTATATTAATACTTTGAAAAGAGGGCAAAACGCCTCTTTTTACATAATAACCAAGGAGCCTTGATCTTGGGGCAGCTTCTCTCCATCAGGACAACTTTTCACCCTGGTTGAAAAAGGGAGCCCCCCATCCAGCCCTCCTTGGACAACAGATGGCCTGAGACCTTGATTGCTTGCCTGGTGTTTGGGGGTGGGAAATCTGGGGAAGGAGCTCTTGACCCCCCCAGCTCCAAGAATGAACATGCCCCCAGCTGTGGAAAAGGATGCACAAGAGACCATCCTGGATCCTGCCCGCCCCGCCCTCCATCGCCCGGCTTGCAAGCAGATCACACTCTAGGAAGCCAGTGCAGACACTAGCCCGGGGGGGGCGTCAGCTTTGCACCCGCACCGGGGCACGGACTACAGCTCCCAGCAAGCCGCGGGAGCGGTAGCATGTGAGCGCCTAAGGGCGGGCGGCGTGCACCGGGCTTTCTCTCCGGTGCACGGCTGGGAGGCGCTCGCCGCTCGCCGCTCCTTCCCCTGCCGAGACCCGGTGCCGAGCGGCGCGGCGCGGCTCGCGGCTGGTGGTGCAGCGCCCGCTATGGCTCTGGTCTCGGCGCCGCTGAGAGTCTGCATCGTGGGCTCGGGGAACTGGTGAGTGCGGCTGCCCGCAGAGCAGCGCGGGAGGAGCCGCCGCCCCTCGCCTCTTCCCCGGCGGTGCCTCTTGTGGGGGCAGAGAAACACGGGCCAACGCGTGGAGAGGGCGTAGGCCGGAGCCGCTCTGCGCTCTCTGCCAGGGGTCGGGGAGGATGGATTTTAAGGCTGGGTGTACAGCCTTCCACCTGTGGGGATGGAGGGTTTCCCCGCCTCAGGAAACTCTGTGGCAAGGCCACCGGGCCTGATTCTCCCCTGGCTTGCACGCAGTGAAGCGTTGGTACCGGACTAGAGTGGCTTTGGAGTGGTACCGTTCTGAAAGCAAAATCTGGCCAAAGTTGTTCTGCTCATCTCTAGTTTCAGTTAAACCTACTTCGTGTATTGCTTCTGGGGAATCTCTCCAAATCAGGTTGTCAATTTGTGGAAAATCCGGGATGCGATGTTTGTTTTTGTAGAGTCAGTTTGTTTTAGGATATGTGTGTTTAGGTTTATTAGGATGTATTTTACTTCTGTTAACTTTAAAGAGGAAGAATGTGGCAGTGTTGTCCCAACCATACAGGAAGAGCAAACTTTGGCTACACTGGGCCTGATCTCCCCCCCCACTCCATTGCTCTAGTTCTGCATCAGATGTTCCACTGAAAGTCAGTGGTGTAACAAATTAGAGAATCAGGCACACTGCTATGTCCCCCGTGTAAGTTAAACTTTTCTATACAGAAGTTACAATGGGATATTTTTAACCTGGCATCTGTTGTGTGCCCACTTCTGTCAGCTCTGATATCAGCTGGCAAAGACGTTAAAGATTCTGCACATTTTCAGCTGATTATGTTGCCTGAACTTGGATGAACTCAGCCCCCAAAGTGATGAAATATAAATTTATTTTATATGGTGTCTTTCATACAAATTGTTTGCCAATGCATCTATCTTTCAGATGAATTACAGGACACTGGGCAATATACTGTATCAGTAATCTCTTAATATCAAGAAGGGGAGTTGAAGTCAGATGGACTTCAATTTCCTACATGTTGTGGAGCATAAAAGGCTTAATAAAATGTGGCTTGATTGCCAAATCTGCCACTTGCTTTTCACTTTGGACAAATGACTAATGTCCCAATTTTGTTTCCATTAAAGTTAATGGGAGTTTTGCCATTAATTTCAATAGGAGCCGTACCATGCCCTTGACCTTTCTGTGCCTCAGTTTTCCACTTTGTCTTTTTCCCATTTTACTTCCCATCTGTGTAAAGAACGCAGAACCTCAGTTGAAAAGTGTGAAGTACAGAGTATTATTATTTATTAATTATATAAATGTATCTTCACAGTTTGTCACTTTAATTAATTTTAAAAACAGGATGCTGCCAGGGATGACTTATGAATAACATCAGTTAGATATAATTTAAAAAAAATGTTTAACTTTAGAGAACTCCAGTGTTTTTCCATGAATTGTAACATTCAGCTAGATAGAAAGGGACAGGACACTACAATTTGTGAAACAAAACCAGAACATTAGAGTCCCTGGTCAAAGTAACTTTAACAATCCCACTGTTAAAATGCTGCTGCTGTTCACTTTATGTAACTGCCTTTTAATATGGCTATTGTTTTGCAAAGTTCTGGAAGTTGCACAGTGCAAGGTCACGTGGAGTTTTGTTTTTGTTTTTTGAGGGAGTGATGGTTAACCAACTGAGATCATACCCTGATGCTTGCCTTGTACTAACTTGTAAAATGAACTTTGTTCTATAAAATGCTGCATAACTTTTGCTTTTGCTTATTTATTTCCTTTCAACTTGTCAGTCTCATACATGAAGCAAATAGGAATCTTTGCTAATTAAATTAACTGCAGTTACATATGGTCTATACTGAAACTAGCATGCATCGAAGTGTGAGAAGCTTCATTGAAATTATATACCAGCTACAACTGTGTGGGTGTAGCTTTAATTATTTTTTTTGTTGTGATTACTAATTAGATCAGCTCAGTATTCAAGAATTGCCCGTGTGTGTGCTGACAGATATTTGGAGGGCAAAATAATCATATCTGCTAAATTGTGAGAAGAGATTGTGCTTTCAGTGGTAGGAACTGTCATTATCTTTTGGGCCAAACAACAGTTTGCCACACATCTCTTAAAGGGAAAGTGAATTGTCTATGAAGGGGTGGAAGAAAGAAAAACGAATGAAAAAGATTTTAATCTAGGAAATATTTTGATAAGCAACTATTTTCTAGCTCCTTATTAAATCACAAGTATTTCTATAATCCAGACTATTCTTCCGTGCCCCCCTCCCAAGAATCAAGAAGTGAGAGATCTTGACTAAGGCCCTGATTCAGGAAAGCATCTCAGTTCAGTGCAGCACTTAATCACATGCTTAAAATTAAGTATATGCTTAAGTGCTGCCATGAATTGGGGCCTATTACTCTGATTCTGCAAATGCTTATGAGCAATGAACAATGGAAATACATGTGTAAATGTTTGCTGGATCAGGGTCTGTCATAAACAGATAGTTAAGGGTTAATGCCTCTTTTACCTGTAAAGGGTTAAAAAGTTCACCTAGCCTAGCTGACACCTGACCAGAGGAACCAATGGGGAGATAAGATGTTTCAAAAGGAAGGAGGGAAGTTCCCTTTGTTTAGAGTCAGTTTCAGTTTAGGGGTTCACATGCAGGTCCCCATCTGCATGTGAACCCCCTGGGCCGTAGCAACAAAGAACGTGGCCCCCTCCGAACAGTGGCCCCCTCTGAGCATATGTCCAGGCGGGGCCCCTTACAATGCAGAAACTGGAATGCGGTATTTATTTTGCCACTTTTAGGGGCCCCCTTCCTTGCGGGGCCCCCTCTGGTCGGGTTCAGGTTCAGAACCCCTAAACTGAAACTAACTCTAAACAAAGGGAACTTCCCTCCTTCCTTTTGAAACATCTTATCCCCTCATTGGTTCCTCTGGTCAGGTGTCAGCTAGGCTAGGTGAACTTTTTAACCCTTTACAGGTAAAAGAGGCATTAACCCTTAACTATCTGTTTATGACAGGGTCTTAGTCAGGAGCTTTCACATCTTGGATCTTGTTTTGTTTTTATATTTTTTAAAAAAATATCTAGATTAAAGGAATACCAGTGCTACAAGAAGCAGTTTGTTTATGCATGTGAGTACTCTGTTGAACTCAAGACTATTTGCAGGAATGGAGCTTAATTCATTTCATTGTGAAAATTTGACATCCATCATGACACACAATACAACATTCAAGAATTTTAGTAACTTTGCATAGGAGAAAGAAGTGCCCCCAAAAAATCTCATACTGTGGCACCTCTCGTGGATTTCTGCCATGTGTCAAATTACCTGTAACTTAGGGCTCTTTAGATGGACTTCATAATGATTAACAAACTGAACCATCTGTATCCTACCTCACCTACTTCTTTCTGACAGTTTCCACACTTCTCTTCTACTACACTATCACTCAAAAGAAGTCAGCACTGTGTTGCCTGGTGAGTTACCTTGATAGTTCCCAATTGCCCTCTTTGGGTATGTCGACACAGCACTGCAATTAAAAACCCACAGCTGGCCTGTGCCAGCTGACTTGGTTTAATGGGGCTCGGACTCAGGAGCTGTTTAACTGCAGTATAGCTGTTCTGGCTCAAGCTGCAGCCTGAACTCTGGGACCCTCTCACCGCAAAGAATCCCGGAGCCCTGCATTAAACAGGTTTTTATTCCTGGCCAGAACTTTGCACTTGCACCAAGGAGGAATATTGCCCTTTGAAATTGAGTTACCTTATTTAATGATCTGAGTGCTGTTAGCTTTCACTTGGAAGGTGTTCCTGTTGTGATTGAGAAGAATGTACTGGGTTTTCCTGTGCAACTGAGCTACTGTAGGCACAAAATATTACAGCTTGACCCATGATGCTGGAAGTATTTTACTAGAAACCAATCAGTAAGCATACCAATTCTTTTGCTTGGTAATGTCATGAATGCACTCTAAGTCAACCCAAGGTGAGGAATGGACTTCTGATTCCATGTTATCAGTTGTAGGAAATCTGAGTGTGCTGATTTGTGTGTTGGTTAAAATTGGGGTGGGGAGTTGCTATCTCACTCTATTTATGGCATTTAGATTCCTGATGTCATTCTTGTGACTTTGCCCAATTTACTTCTAGTTTAGTTCTTGTAACATTACAATGAAATAGGAAGCAGTGAAGTCACATTTTAGGTATTCCTGAACACAGGAAATCAATGACCAGCTTATTCTTATAACAGTCAAAGAAGGAAAAGAGACAGTCCAGACCATCTAACTATTAAACAATAATGGAACTTGTGGTGTGAGCAGTGCACACTGTACATATGCAAAGTAGGGCTGTCAATTAATCACAGTTAACTTACGCGATTAACTAAAAATAATTAATCACAGTTAAAAAATTAATTGCAGTTAATCACACTTTTAATCATACTGTTAAACAATAGAATACCAATAGAAATTTATTAAATATATTTGGATGTTTTTCTACATTTTCAAATATATTGATTTCAATTACAACACAGAATACAAAGTGTACAGTGCTCACTTTATATTACTTCTTGTTCAGCCAGTTGCTCAGACAAACAAGTTTGTTTACATTTACGGGAGATAATGCTGCCCACTTATTATTTACAATGTCACTTGAAAGTAAGAACAGGTGTTTGCATGTCACTTTTGTAGCCAGCATTGCCAGGTATTTACGTGCCAGATATGCTAAACGTTTGTATACCCCTTCATGCTTTGGCCACCATTCCAGAGGACATGCTTCCATGCTGATGATGCTCATTGAAAAAAATTGCTAACTAAATTTGTGACTGAACTCCTTGGGGGGAGAATTGCATGTCTCCTGCTCTGTTTTATCTGCATTCTGCCATATATTTCATGTTATAGTCATCTTGGATGATGACCCAGCACATGTTGTTCAATTTAAGAACACTTTCACTGTAGATTTGACAAAACACAAAGAAGGTATCAATGTGAGATTTCTAAAGATAGCTACGGCACTTGACCCAAGGTTTAAGAATCTGAAGTGCCTTCCAAAATCTGAGAGGGATGAGGTGTGGAGCATGCTTACAGAAGAGTTAAAAGAGCAACACTCTGATGCGGAAACTTCAGAATCCGAACCATCAAAAAAGAAAATCAACCTTCTGCTGGTGGCATCTGACAGATAATGAAAATGAATGTGCGTTGGTCCGCACTGCTTTGGATTGTTATTGAGCAGAACCCGTCATCGGCATGGACGCATGTCCTCTGGAATGGTGGTTGAAGCATGAAGAGACATATGAATGGTTAGTGCATCTGGCACGTAAATATCTTGTGATATCTGCTACAACAGTGCCATGTGAACGCCTGTTCTTACTTTCAGGTGACATTGTGAACAAGAAGCAGGCAGCATTATCTCCTGCAAATGTAAACAAATTTATTTGAGCAATTGCCTGAACAAGAAGTAGGATTGAGTGGACGTGTATGCCCTAAACTTTTACATTGTTTTATTTTTGAGTGCAGTTATTTTTTTGTACGTAATTCTACATTTGTAAGTTAAACTTTCATGATAAAGATATTGCACTACAGTACTTGTATTAGGTGAATTAAAAATACTATTTCTTTTGTTTTACAGTGCAAATATTTGTAATCAAAAATAATATAATGTCAGTGTATGGTACAGTACAATAAAAACAAAACAAAAACCATGTGCACATTTAGGCTGAGTTAGAATTAACACTGTATTTCTCTATCAACAATGTTTGCAAAATACTTAGTGGAGATTAAGACCAAAGAGAGAAACTTAACAGTCTTTATTTAAATATAGTACTAAAAAAACTTTGTTTTTATAGCCCCTTCCATCCGAGAATTTCAAAACACTTTACACACAACACACCTTGTGATATATTAAATATTATTATTTCCATTGCAGAGACCGGAAAACTGAAACAGATTGGTAAGGTAAATTGCCTATAGTAACACAAGATAGTTGGTGACAGAACTAGGCAAAGAACCCTGAACTCTCATCTACCACTCCTATGTTCTGGCCATTACATCAAAGTCCCTCTCTGTTTTAATTCCCAAGTCTTAAAAGCTAATTTTCATTTCCTTTTCTAACTCCATAAGCAACGTAAATTAGTTCAGGACAATAGCTTGACTTATGCTTTCCAGGATGTAGCAGGCAGGCATTGCAGCATTTATAATCAAGATGTTAGTTTTGGTAACATTGTCACCTTCTTGGCTCAGGAAATTTTGTGGAACATGAAATACTGCTGTAAAAAGAAATACTCTATTAAAAAACATTTTCTTGCAGTCTTTTAAAGAAATAACACTTTTATGATTTAATTCAACAAGAATTGTTATATGTAGTGAAAGCCTTTACATGGCATGTTATAAATATTTCTTATGCTTACTAAGTGATCACAAGGATTGTAATAGCCAAATCCCTACTGCTGCATTAAAAGCTCTTATAGAATGAATCTAATTCACTACAAATACTCTGTAATAAGCTTTAGCTGTTAGGGAATCATGCTAGGGGCTTATATGTGGCTAAATTTATAAAGTTAAAACAGTATTTGCCTCTTAATATGCAGTCTTTTAAAGCACACACCTTTTTTCCTGCTCCCACACCCATGAAGTTACTTCTGATGGCCTCCCCTTAGGCTGCGGGGCAGGTGAAGGCAAATGGGAGAATGCAGGAAATTAATAATGATAGTAATAAGTAACATAAAAACCCCACACATGCACACACAAATCATGAACCCAAGGCCATTGGGAGTGGGAGAATCTACTCTTCTCCCTCATATATAGTTCCTGTACCTGACTGCTATTGCTTGTAACTTTTCCTGCATAATGAAATTCTTGGGCAGTTTCACTGTTGTCCAGAGATCTGAGTAAATATGACTCCAGAATCTTGTTAATTTTATTCTGCTGCTGTTTGGGAGGAAAAAAGATTTGAGCAGCAATGAAAGTGTTTGTCTGCAAACTCAGGAAGATGGCACTGCATCAGATCACATTTGGAAGACTGTCACGCTGTAGTTGATGTTCTGCAGAAATTGATGGGTTAGTGCCCCCCTGCCAGAGGAAATCTTCTCACCACTGGCAAGAGGATTTTACAAAACTTGCTGACCCATCATTTCTTTTTTAAATTTAATTTTTCAGTTATTTAGAAGTTGTATGTAGCTTCTTACCACTGCATTGAAAAATATAATCCTTTTGAATCTGTGCATATGAAGTTACTGAACTCCCCCTGGATGTCTGATGAGCAGAAGAAGCAATTCGAGGGGTATGAGTAAATGTTTCAGTCTACTGAGCTCTTTTCTGACTGTATTTGTTTAAACAAAAGCAAAATATATGAATGATTGGTTGATTTTCTCCCCCCCCCCATTTTATTAGTTCAAAATTTTTAAATAGTAATTGGACCAATTGCCTGGTTATTTTGGGGGTGGGTAGGATGGCGGGGGGGTGTGTATGTGTTAAGTGACCTTTTTTTCCAGAACAAAGTTAGTATAATTTTAGAATATCTTTTTTCTGTTTTCTTTCCTAGGGGCTCTGCTGTTGCCAAAATAATAGGCAATAATGTAAAAAATATGCAAAAGTTTGCTTCCACAGTGAAAATGTGGGTCTTTGAGGAAAATATTAATGGGAGAAAACTGACAGATATCATAAATAATGAACATGAAAATGTAAAATATCTCCCTGGTTACAAGCTGCCTGAAAATGTGGTAAGACTTGGAAGCTAAACTTGGCGTGTGTGTGTGTGTATATATATATATATATATATATAATTGTTTATAGTCAGAAGTGAGATAGGAGTGTTTCATTCACTTTTTTGCTTTTTGTCAAACTCTAACTATTTTGTTAATGATATGGGCACAATCAAGGGTTCCGAACAGCTGAGCTCTCTAAGGTAGTTGATAGCTAACATAATCTTGTAATAGATTTTCCCCTTCAATGACTTTATGGCACCATATGCTGTATTGTGTATATATGCAAACACGTGAAAATAATAGAAAGATTAATGCCTTTGCCCATAACTACCATAAAGATTTGCCCTCAATTTTGGAAAGGAACTGACTGACAAGTTTGGAAGAAAGGTGGAATTTCAGACCCTCTGGAATTTCACTACTGAAAGCTGCATTGAATTATGTAAAGGCTGTTCACTTTCGTAGTCATTTATGCCAGTGTAAAGTGCTGCCAAACCTGAATGGTGACATTTTTCACGCAGTTCGCACTGGTGTAAATGACAACATATTGTGGTGGGCAATCATGAATCTGGCCCAGAAAGAGCTAGAAGTAGGAGGAGAGAGCAGCAACTGACAATTTAATAGGAAAACCTATGGGTTAAAAACTGCCTGTAGCTAGATTATGGTTCTATTGGTGCCATTGAAACCTAAATGCTGCACCAGTCTCCTAATGTGAAGTAAATCATAGACTAATAGAACTGGAAGAGACCTTGAGAGGTCTATTCCAGTCCCCTGCACTCATGGCAGGACTAAGTATTATCTAGACCATCCCTGACAGATGTTTGTCTAACCTGCTCTTAAAAATCTCCAGTGATGGAGATTCCACAGTCTCCCTAGGCAATTTATTATTTCCCTTTTGTCATAGACCAGGGAAACTTTGGTGTTACCCAGGTTGTTCTTGTTCATTACCTCCATTAATAGTGATTGCAGAGGTCACTGTACAGCCCCAGAACTCATTTTTGGTGCCTCTGTTATTTCAAGTGTGGTTAAAAATGAGGACTGCTTTAAAGTCCTCATCACTTGTTGGAAAAGGGTGAAGTCTGGCAGGTGGCTTGGAAGCTGGTCACCTTAAAAAGAAAAACAAAACCTTTTAAGAATCAAAAATAGAACATCAGGAAACAGATGTAAGAGAGACTGAAGGTTTTTTTTTTTTTTTTTTTTTTTTTTAAACAGGACATATCTATATTACAAGCACTACAGTGGCACAGGTGTGGTGCTGCAGCTGTGGTGCTGTGGCATTGTAATGTTGGCACTTGCTACAGTGAGAGGGAAAGGTTTTTTCCATCGCTATAGTAAATACACCTCCTCGAGAGGTGGTAGCTAGGTCTACAATGTGCTTAGGTTGACTTAACTACGTCTCTGAGGAGTGTGAATTTTTCACAGCCCCGAGCAATGTAGCTAGGTCGACCTAAGTTTTAGGTGTAGACCAGGCCTAATTTTTCTGAGTGCAGTAGTGTATTAGAAATGTAAACTGTTTTGCCAAACCAGCAGCTAAGCAAGAGACATTCAAAAACGGCCTCTAATTTTGCATTTCAATCAATTAGGTTGTGAATATTAGTTAGATGTCTGAACTCTGATTTCTAGGTGTGAACATCATTTGCTCCTGCAAATTTGGTAGTTATCTGTCTAAATTCTGTCATTTGCAGGTACAATTGATTGTGTGCACAATATTAGAAGGCAGGGAAAGGCCCCTTTCAAAATTTGGCCCAATATGTTTTGGGTTGGGTTGGCTTGAAAGCATTTGATGCTCTCACATGTGTAGGAATGTAATGTGCATGTTTTTTTTTTTCTCTTATTGATATAACATGATAGAAATTATCATTCTCAGAAAGCTCGTCTAGATTATTTTTAGAGAACTTTTGAATAGAATTAATTTTTTAAAAATTCTTTTGTTTCACAACACCCTTTGTCTCCCATAATTGTACAGATTGCCATTCCAAATCTTAACGAAGCTGTGCAAGATGCAGACTTGTTGGTCTTTGTCATTCCTCACCAGTTTATTCATAAGATCTGTGATGAGATCACAGGACGGGTACCAAAGAAAGCTGTTGGGATAACTCTCATCAAGGTATAATAAATGCTATATGTTAACATTGTCAATATATAATGGAATCTTCTGAAACCATTCAACTAAGAGTTTGAGATGAAAAATCTTTCCATGTTCCAGCCAAATTGTTATTTTTTTCTTCATTGTTCAGTAAGACTTCTTTGGAGGTACAATCAGAATTTGAGTCCTAGTCACTAGTGAATTGTTATGCAGTGTTTTTTATTTTATTCTGTCATTTTCAGTAACAGGGAGGTGAGACTGCTTGCAAGACTAACTTAAAAAAATGTTTTGCACCACCAGGCTTTTCTGCCTTTTACTTTCTCATTCTGGACACATCACTAGATGGAGAGCAGAGCACAACTATAATAGTCTGGTTGTTAATTCACATCCCAAACACTGAGCTGATCATTTTAAAAATTGACGAGAGACTCTCATGTGACTGAGTGGACAGTGCTCTCGTTCACATCAAAGATTTTGCTGCAACAAGAGAAACTGTTCAGAGCCATCCAAAAAGATAAACCAGTCCCAGTATGGGAACTTGTTGGGAACAGCATTTTAAAGGGGCTTTCATAGAGCTGGAGGCAAGGGAGTTTCTGTTTTAAATGACGTTTTGTTTCTGAATATTAAGCTATGGTAGATCTGGTTATTCCCACAAGCTTCTAGAAGACATTACTTTGTTCTTGCCCTTCATTTGGTTGAGGGTGGGGGTGCTTTATTTTCTCGGCACAAGTTCCCCTGTCTGTTCTCATTCCTGGCACAGGTTCACCCTCCAGATCTTTCATTTTTATTTTTTAAATAAATTTGTCTCTCTTTAGTTTAGCTGAAACCATTGAATCTTGTTTTTGTCAGTCCTGCCCTATCGAAGGGATTTAGTCTTGAAAGCTTGAATTTTATTAAAAGGTAACACTGCTCTAGTTCAGGTGTTGTACTTTACAGATCAATTTTTGGTTATACATTCATTGAATTGAAGGATGAAAGAAACAGGGCACATGATTCTGGCATAGTGTTGAAAGCAATAAATATATAGCGACGAAAACTTCCATGTCAGCCATCTGGCTATCTGAGATGAAAATAAAATCCCAGACTGAACATTTTGAAGGCACCAAGTAGCCTACACCAACAGAATTGAGGACATGTTCCTTCACTCTTTTTCTTAAACTCTTGAGAGAAATGTAATTGATTCTTCCTTAACTTATTCTGGCCTATATGTTTACCATGATGTCATTTATGTCAGTGTGAAACCAGAATAACTCTAAATGTCAGTCTGGTTACTGTGGCTTTTACCCAGATCAGATTTGGATCAGAAACTGGGTCTTTATTTCTTTAAAAATACAGTTTAAATTCTTGATGGTTATTGACTATATTTATGTAAAGAATAAATATTTAATGCACTGGTAAAATTATGCAAAGGAAAAAGTATTTATTTATGCAAGGGAAAACACTTTCTATTTTCTTCCATAAACATTAGTATATTCTTAGTTTGAATATTTAATATAATGTTGGATGACCTCTCTTACACAAGCCAGAACTGGTTACCAGACAACTTCCCATTGTTAAGCTGCTTCTGTGGTCCAGTAGGTGCTCTCTTTAAAGAAATGGTGCAAACTTTTTTTTTTTTTTTTTAATTCAGTTGCAACTGTGTGCAAACTACCTATTTCCACTTTCTGTCAAAGGGACAAAAATCTGTACAAAGGGGCAGAGATCTGATCTCACTAACAAAAGAGCATGTGAGAATGGAATCATCTCACCATTCATAAGTAATGGAGGATTTTTTTATTTCTAAGCACATGCACGTGCGTGCATGCATACACACACTTGCTCTATTTATATCACTATGCAAGTACATTTAGCGTGGCCATGGGTAACAAATGCTGTAGTTAGTGTAGTTCTGCTCTGAAAGAGGGCTATGTAAAATGGCATTGGTGGGCTCCTCTCTCTGTCTGATTTCTATATGCAGTATATTCTCTTTACAAATAAAAGGTGTATGTTTAACTGCCAGACCTGCAAATTCAACCTAATATGTGAAAATAAATCTGGGTCTTTGGTGAATGCTGGACGAGGCCCTGAATGATGCATCTGTAATCATGTTGCCTTAAATTGATTATGACAGGGTAAATGACTGGAACTCAGTAAATGTTTGTGTTGAATAATAAGAGGAAATGGAATCCAACTTGCTTTTTTAGCATTGCAGTACAAGAAGAGCATAGGAGTGAAAAGCAATTTGAAAGCTTCTCTGGCCAGCCTTTGGGTGGTTCTAATTTACACCTAGTTGCTTCTGGTGACTATTGCAGCATCTAGATCTATTGCCCTGGCCTATGTTGGGAGCCATTACATTGGCTCTACACCACATGGGGAATACCCCTACACTGTGAAAGTTATCAGGTCAGATCCACCTGGGTTCCTGCTTCTTTTAAGATCAACTTCAGCCCTCGTAGAAGTAGGTGCAGCTCCCTTTGACTTCAGCAGAAGTCCACGGCAGGTCTGGATTTAGTATCCAGTCACATGTGATCTCTCTCAATGCAGGTTATTCATTCAAGTTCGCAAATTCATATCTAGGTAGTTGTTCCAAATGCCTTTTAAAGAGACTGAATGGCAGCTGTTGGTTAATTGCCTGTTCGGGGACCTAATAAATAGACTGTCAAGACATCTTTGGAGCTGTTAAAAAACAACACATACGTGAGCATTCTTTCATATTCTCATCACTGTACAATATGGTCCACAAAGATGTTAAGTGAGAGCATGAGAGTGAAAAAAAGTAATGCAACAGTATAGTAATTGACTTACGTTTTAATTGGCTGGTTTCATACGTGTGTGTCTCACAATGTCTCTTAGTTGTGCAGTGTTTTTAAAAATAAACCATTTTTTGAGCCTTAGGAATGCAAAACTCTGCCAGCCAGGAATGTCTTCTATGGCTTATATAAAGTTTAATGGATTTCAGCAATGCCTTTTTATACTTAAAAAAAGGCCATGGTGTAGTTCAAAGTGATGGTCTTCTGTGTGCTAAGTATGAGAAACTGTTTAAAAATAAGGCTTTACAAAGAAAATGTTTCTATAACCTCCTAAATATTTATACTTTTGGGAAGGAGGTGGACAGTTTTGAGCCTTGTGCTTCTATAGAGGGGAAAAGCACAGTTAATTCACCACATTTTGGTTCCATGGGAGAAATAGCTTTGGACGAAGGAGGTACTGCATGCAGTTCCTTGAAAAAGGCATAAGCAGTCAGGAGTTCTGGATTCTATTCTCCACTGTGGCACTGATCTACTCAAGGCACTTCAGTCTCTCTCTGCCCCAATTTCTCTATCTCTGGAGAACAGGGATAATGATATTTCAGTAAAGCACTTTGAAATGGATAGATGAAAAATGCTACCTAAGAGTAAAAGTATTATTAGTCAGCTTCTTCCATATCTACAAATGGGCTTTTCACTTTGTAGTAGTGTTCAAGATGACTAGAACTCTGATTGACTAGTAAGCCGTTGCTGTCATTAAACATGAAGCAATTTCTCTATGATATTTCAGTTTGAGTGTTTTCCTCACAAAATATTACATACAAATATTAAAATCCAATCCTATGAGTTTCTGGGCCTTGTTGTTTTCTACTGAGGTCAGTGGGCCAGCTCCTGAACAGGTGGAAATCAGTGTCGCTCCGTTGACTTCAGTAGGGGAACATTCATTTACATCTGAGGATCTGTTCCCAGAGGAGATGAACTTGCAGCACCTTACAGGATTGTGCCCTTTATTTAGCACAAAATAAACCCTGTTGCCATCATCTAGATATTGGTAGCTAATTCCTAATTTTTAAGTGCAATTTTGTATCAAAGGAAGACATCATAAAAGGTCACAGTAGAGGCAAGGCTGTATAGCCAGATGTGTCTGTGTGGCTTATCTCAGTGGTAGCAAGTCCACTATCTTCTGTCACTAACTGGATAAACTTTATTGTAGCTTCCACCCAGGAAGGATAATTGTGATGCAGTCTATTCTGTCTAATGCCTGTTCAGTAATTAACTTTAATGTTGGCTGCAGGGAATAGATGAAGGCCCAGAGGGACTCAAACTGATTTCTGACATTATTCGAGAGAAAATGGGAATAGACATCAGTGTGCTGATGGGAGCTAACATTGCCAATGAGGTAGCGGCAGAGAAGTTCTGTGAAACCACAATAGGTAACATTCTGTGTAATTAAAATGTTTAAAATATCGATGTCTATGCTCAAAACTCCACATTGAATAATTTGAACATCACCGTTGCCAGCTTTAATCAATCATTATCAGAAGCTGCTAAGTCTTTCATATTTAATTTCTGAACTTCCTATAATGTTTGCACTTCCAAATGTAGCAGTAAGGCATTGGGAGGAGAGATTATGAAATCTCATTAGGATTGTGTCTTCAGAGACAACTCTTTTTTCTTTTACAATGAAATAATTACCAACCCACAAAATAACAATTATACTGTTTAATACTGATAAAGTAGCCATGCCACTGCTGTGCAGAACATTTTGCTACATAGGTTGCTACATAGTCTAATATCAAGTGATTAGATGTTTTTTAGTACAGGTGTTAAAGCTTGTGAAACTCTCTCTCTTTCCATATTTATAACTTTTTAAGGGTGCTACTGTATCCTTTGTAGGTTTTCATCGTAACTAATTCTTCCAAACTGCGGGTGTTTGCCTTGATCCTGCAATTGGAATTACTAGCACAGATTTCTCTGCACCCATCTAAGGCTGGAGAGATTTCACAAAGTCTCACATGTGCATTCAAATATATACAGCTGTGTGCAATCTGAGGGAGTTAATGTTGTTAGACCATAAATTTTTTTTTTACTTTTGTGTAGTTAGCTTTGTGAGCTTAGTGTCACGTTAACATCTCTTGCATATAATTATTTTAGATGGTTGATTTAATTTAAAATGTTGACAGACACTTCTTTTTCAGGGCAACATTAGCTTGCTGTGTTAATAAGGTATCTGTGACTTGTTTTACCAGTAGGTATGAACGTGTGCTTAAAGTACTTCATAGAATTGCAGCTGCTGAGAAGATAACTTGGACAGATTTTTTTTAAAACCAATTTTAATTATTTAAATAATAAGAAAACAAGGGAAATGGATTTAAACAAAAAGGAGGTGGTGGTGAAGTTATATGATTGTTCTTCTGTCTATTCTGAGCTCTTAGTTCTTAACATGGAGACATTTACCAGTAGTCTATCTTGGTTGGAGGGAGGGGAAGTGGGGAAAAACAATCTAACTCCTGCTTTGAAGTATTATGCCTTGCCTAAAAAGACAGCATAATAAATGAATACATTATTCATTGCTTGCTTTCTCCCTTCCACCTCCCTCCCCCAACAGGCAGTAAAATCCTGGAGAACGGCCTTCTTTTCAAAGAACTCCTGCAGACGCCAAACTTCCGAATAACTGTAGTAGACGATGCAGATACTGTTGAGCTTTGTGGCGCTCTTAAGGTACAGTTAGCCGTGCTGAATTTTTATGACTGGGGAAGGGAGATGATGGGGGGGGGGGGAGAAGGGGAGAGTATTTTCCCCTAAAAGGTTGTCTATCTGTGTGTTTCTCTCTCTAAAATATAAAAAATACATGCTTTAAAACTAAAATAATTGAACACACAACTCTGCAAATACTAGACATAAAACTGAAGAGAGGCATGTGGTTAGTGCATGGAGCTCTGCATCAAGATATCCTGAGTTCTGTTCCTACCTCTGCCACTTACTTGCTCTGTGGCTTCATGCAAATTATGTTGCATCCAGGGCTGGCGCTTCCACTAGGCGACCCTAGGCAGTCGCCTAGGGTGGCAGGATTTGGGGGGCGGCATTTTGCTGTCCTTGGCGGCAATTCGGCGGCGGGGGTCCTTCCGCTCTGCGTCTTTGGGGCGCTTCGGCAGCGGGTCCTTCGCTCGCTCTGGGGAGGAGTGCTGCCACCTAGGGCAGCAAAAACCCTGGCACCGCTCCTGGTTGCATCTACACTCCTGAAACGCTTTTAAAATCCATTCCAGCCTCTGGGCAAGGTCTGTGTGTACTGCAGCCCCTATGCAAGGGGAGAGGAATGGGACGCTGAAGTTAACCTTTTTTGCACTGGAAACCACATAGTTCCCTTGCTCCCTATCTCATTTGTTTATAGAAGCCGCTTCTACTGGCACGGTTTTACCGACCGTATAGGTGGGACACAACTCTGCTAAAACAGTTTTTTAAAGACTTATCCCAGGCCAGGTGTTTTAGCAAAGTTATGTCCCATCTATACACTTGGCTCAACTGTGCCAGCTGGACTGGCTTTGAAAAACAGAGAGGCAGAGAGCAGTCTAGTCAGACACTGCCTGGTTAGGTGTTAACTCGAGATTTACATTCCTCTTCCCGTAAGTAGGTACTGCAGTGAAGCGGTATATGGGATCCTGGAGAGGAGAGAGAGAATGGCAAGGCCCTGTGCCCAGATACCAAAGTCTGGGTGAACCCTAGACTGGGAATTTCCTTTTTATCCCTGTTTTTGCTTATGGTACCTAGTTCTGGCTTATTCTGATAAAGCCTTGCACTTGCTGAGAAATCCTGTGAATTGCTATTTTCATCCTATCAGGTTAGAGGTAGTTTCAGAAGCATGGATGGGGCCTTAGTCTCCCTTGTCCAGTTTCACCACAGGAATAAGCTGGTAGGTTGCCATTGACTTCGCTAGAACTTCATCTACATAACACCAATGGTGAATTTGGCCCTCTGAGCCATAGTTTCTCCATCTGCAAATGAAAATAGCAATAAATACATTTCTGCAGTAAATAGTAAAGGGACTCCATGAACATGAAATCACAACAGTTTTAAAAAATGCGTTAAAAGTAACTTCAGGAACTGGAATTGAGTCTGCATTATGCTGCCATTTTCATACTCTTTAAAATGCTTTTTCTCTCCCCTGTTGCTATGTGATGAAAGACCCATGCAAACAATAAGGAAAACAAGTAAACTGACTAAGCACAAAGTGCTGTCAAATGCGCTCAGAGTAAACCTAAAAATGGAGAATGTCTTCTAATTCCTTCCAGCTGTAGTAATTTGAGATGATGGTTGCAACTGAGGTAGGTATAAATATTTTTTGGACAAGAAGTGGGACTTTTTTTTTTTTTTCATTACCCGTGTGTCCTTCTCAAATAGTGAATGTTGTTGCAGCACTTTGAAGATGTAAAGCACTATATTGTTGTATACAAATCTTGTGCATGTATTCTCCAAACTTGTATTGGATAAGGTTTGTGCAGAATTGCTGAACAGTAAAACAAATATTTTTCTATTCTTTCAAAGAACTACAAAGCTGTTTTTTCTTTTGTTTTTGTAACTGAATTGTACCGATAGGAAGTGAAGTGTAGCTTAAAGTGATTCCTATTGATTTTTTTTCTTTAAGGGTTAATTTACAGGAAATTGTTATATATATGTAGTTAATGGCTTGGGCGCCTGGCCAGTTATACAATAGTTCGTGTTCTCTAATGTTTGTGACGGGAAGCAATTTCACTGAACACAGTCATGTACTAGTAAAGCTACATTTATGATGCTTCAGAAAATAACTGAAAAGAAAAATAAGACTCCCAAATATAATAAAGTAATATGTAGTGCTAGTCAGCATAAACACTGTAACGATTAGTAAAAGTTACATGAAATACTCTATTTTACTTGAGGGGCTCTTTGGTTCCTGGTTCTGTTAGTCAGGTTGAGGTTGTTGTGGGGGAAATCATGGAATCTTAAACTACATTCAGGTAATTTGTAGGAGATGAGGAGCCTGGTTTTCAAATAGCTTTTGCTGTGAATCTGGCATATTTAAATCCTGCTTGAAATTATGTAACTGGCCGGATGCCTGTAATGGACTGGTGAGCTAGGTTCTGATCTCCGTTATGTTAGCGTAATCTGGAGTTATTCCACTGGCTTTACTGCAGTGACTCTGAATTTATACTGATGTTACTGAGATCAGAATCTGGCCTAGTTTATCCATGGCTTTAAGATGTTCTAGTGGTGATATGCAAAGTGACCAGGAAAACACCCCTGCACACAATCCTGTTAGAGTTGCTCAGAAAAAAATTACAGATTTAGATTGTTCGCTTGTTTTGCTTGTTGAAATTTCATTTTGACATTTTCTGACCAGTTCTAATTCCTGTATACTTACGGAAGAAAGAACTCTCTGGGAACACGAAAACTCTTGGAGGCAGAATTAGAGGTGGGACTTAAGCCAGTGAATGTTGGGTTTTGACTTCAGCTCAGAGAGTGAGCTCTAGGTGAAAGGGACCTTGAGATTGGTGTGTCTCAACTCCTGTAGGACTTGGATGTCTGCTGGCTCGTTGCTGGAAGGTCCAAGTTAATATAGACATAAGCATCTATCTGTAAGTGTTGAAGAATTTAAGACCGTTTCTCTTCTGAATCTGGATAGCCACTAAGATTAAATCTTCATATTTTCTTGATCTGTTCTTTATTATTATTATTTATTATTTATTAATGTTTGTGAATACTGGTGTGAATGAATTTTAGATGTTGTTACTCATCAGATAAAGTCACTGGTTATGGGTCTAAAAGGCCTAGTCTACTAGCGACTGATGCTGCTGACGCTTTAAAAAAACATAAAAAGGAATTGATAAAATACTCTGCCCTGAGGAGACAACCCAGTGGATGTTGATCACAGCATATTGCTAATTAAACAAACAAAAACAACTTCCAGATTCACCTGTGAAGAGCTTTTTCAGGAAATCAAAGATTAACTGAAGCTTTTCAAGGAATAATAAATTAAAAAACAGAGTGGGTTGTTTAAAACTAATAAAGGGTTCATGCTGGGTTAAAAAACATGGCCCAATCTGGTGTAATTCCCATGTGGTGTAAATCTTCATATTTCAGTTGACATCAGTGGAGCTACACCAAGTGAAAATCTGGCCCCATCTATTTTTAATAAATCAAATAATATATCTAGCGCTTTCATCTGTAGATTTCAATCTTGCCTATATTATAAAATACATTACATTATTAAAATTGAGAATTTAAAAAAAATGTAATTTACTTGTGCTGTTAAGTTCTGTCCCTCTTGTGAGTGGAAATAGACAAATCATCTTTTACTTTCAAGTTCTCAGCTACTAGGCTAACATTTATATTGCAAACAAAAATGTTTGTGTTTATGAATTTTTTTCTTTTACAAACTCATTGTAATTTTTTTAATTTCATGAAAACCTTTATTTGGGTCAACACTTTTTTTTTTTTTTTTTTGGTCTGTCATGCAAAGCACTTTTTTTTTTTTTCTTTCTTTCTTTAAACCTAAGTTTTGTGCCAACCTACTGTGGGTATGTAAACACTTCCCTGAGCTGTTCATAATTCAAACATTGCTCTCTTGGGCTAGTGCATTGAGAACCTCAATGTGAAATTGACTAGCCAGTTTACTTCAAGTTTCTAACCTATTTTTCTTGTCTATACTAAGCAAAATGGGGGGAAAACAGATAGTGAAATGTAAACTAGGCTACTTTAAAATAGAGAGAATTTTAAAAATTTTATTAATGGTAATTTAGTAAAAAAAATTATTGTTTTGTTTTTGAAGATATGATTAACCTGGTCATATCTGTTTTTTAAATAATCATATTTTAGAGTACAAATGTGTGCTAGCTTTTAATATCTGTTCAGGAGTTTTCCTGTCTCTTCAATATGATTGGGAATCACATCATGGTAAATTGATGAAAATTGGAGCTATGTAATTTCACTCTTTGAAAAGTGAGGGGGGAAAACTATGTGATCCATGAGGACAACATGCTATACTGTGAGGGTACTGCTGTAAATAAAGAGAGATTCTGACCTTAACTTCTGCAGCAGTGCCTATTTTAATTGTCTGCAGTACCACTGTAAACTGCAGTCTTGAATACAGTAGAAGGCATATATTCCATCCCAATACTTGCTTTTAGAGGAGGAATTAGTAAAATGCAACTACAGTATTTATTTTTGAGTATGTGAGGTGCTTACATGATTCTGGTTTCTGCATCATAGTTTAAACAAAGACATATGAAAACAAGATCTTTATAATATTCCAGCTTTATTTCTTGCATAATATACTGGTATACAATAGAAGATTATGATACAGCTGTACCTCTGGACTAGTTTGATTCCTTTCTCCTCCTCCCTCACTCCTCCAAGCAGGGATGATTTCAATATGGATGATTGCCTAAAGATTGAAAGGAACACAGAAAATAAGAGAGTTTTGAACATAGCATTCTTCTGACTGATATTTTTACATTTGAAATTGTTCTGAAGCACATTTAAATGAAGACTAAAAATGGCTATCACAGCTGGGTGATCATGAAAGAACATCTGCTGTATTGCTGTTCAGACACATGTTCTGAATATCTACTTCACTTGCTGTATTTGTTTTCTCTGACAAAGGGCTGGAGATATTTGGAAGTATAGAAGATTGAGAGCACTGAAATGGTAACTCACAGAGTGTTTGAAATGTGAGCTGCAGTTCTGTCACTGGATCTGGTGGTATCAGGGAGAGAGCTAGAAATGGCTGTAAACAATAGCTTGCTGGTTTTGTGAACAAGGTATCCACCGGTTTGTTCTGCATCAGTAATTGTTCCTGTTGTGAAATGCACTGAGAATTAGGGTATGTCTACACTACGGGATTAATCCGAATTTAGATAATTCGGATTTGAGAAACAGGTTGTATAAAGTCGAAATGAGTGCCGCCACACTAGCACAGTAATTCGGTGGTGTGCGTCCAAGTACCGGGGCTAGCGTCGATTTCTGCACCGTTGCACTGTGGGTAGCAATTCCATAGCTATCCCATAGTTCCCGCAGTCTCCCGCGCCCATTGGGATTGTGGGTTAAGATCCCAGTGCCTGATGGGACAAAAAACATCGTCGCAGGTGGTTCTGGGTACAGCCTCACTTCCTCCCTCCCTCCCTCCCTGCATGAAAGCAACGGACGGCAGACAACCATTTTCGCGCCTTTTTTCCTGGGTGGGTGAACACTGCAAACTCCATACCACGGCAAGCATGGAGCCCGCTGAGGTCAAGACAGCACTCATGAATATTGCAAACACCTCGCGCGTTCTCGTGGAGTTTATGCTCAGCCAGGACCAGAAAAACGAGGCGAGGAGGCAGCGGCGGCGGCAGCGCAGCGACAAGCATGATGAGGACATGGACACGGACACAGAATTCAGTGAAACCACAGGCCCCGGTGCTTTGGAGATCATGTTGTTAATGGGGCAGATTCTATCCATGGAACGCCGATTCTGGGCAAGGGAAACAAGCACAGACTGGTGGGACCGCATAGTGTTGCAGGTCTGGGACGATTCCCAGTGGCTGCGGAACTTTCGCATGCGTAAGGGCACTTTCATGGAACTTTGTGACTTGCTGTCTCCTGCCCTGAAACGCCAGAATACCAAGATGAGAGCAGCCCTCACAGTTGAGAAGCGCGTGGCGATAGCCCTGTGGAAGCTTGCAACGCCAGACAGCTACCGGTCAGTCGGGAATCAATTTGGAGTGGGCAAATCTACTGTGGGGGCTGCTGTGATGCAAGTAGCCAAAGCAATCACTCAGGTGCTGCTACGAAAGTTAGTGACTCTGGGAAATGTGCAGGCTATAGTGGATGGTTTTGCTGCAATGGGATTCCCTAACTGTGGTGGGGCAATAGACGGAACCCATATCCCTATCTTGGCACCGGAGCACCAAGCCACCGAGTACATAAACCGCAAGGGGTACTTTTCAATGGTGCTGCAAGCACTTGTGGATCACAAGGGACGTTTCACCAACATCAACGCGGGCTGGGCGGGAAGGGTTCATGACGCTCGCGTCTTCAGGAACACTACTCTGTTTAAAGGGCTGCAGCAAGGGACTTACTTTCCGGACCAGAAAATAACCGTTGGGGATGTTGAAATGCCCATAGTTATTCTTGGGGACCCAGCCTACCCCTTAATGCCATGGCTTATGAAGCCGTACACAGGCAGCCTGGACAGGAGTCAGGAGCTGTTTAACTACAGGCTAAGCAAGTGCAGAATGGTGGTAGAATGTGCATTTGGCCGTTTAAAAGGTCGCTGGCGTTCATTATTGACTCGCTCTGACCTCAGCCAAAGAAATCTCCCCATTGTTATTTCTGCTTGCTGTGTGCTCCACAATCTCTGTGAAAGTAAGGGGGAGACCTTTATGGCGGGGTGGGAGGCTGAGGCAAATCGCCTGGCTGCTGATTACGCGCAGCCAGACACCAGGGCGATTAGAAGATCACACCATGAAGCGCTGTGCATCAGAGAAGCTTTGAAAACCAGTTTCATGGCTGGCCAGGCTACCGTGTGAAATATCTGTTTGTTTCTCCTTCATGAAAACCCTCCCCCTTTACTGACTGATTTTTTGTAAGGAACCCACCCTGCCCCTTCCCCCATCTTTCTTTCAAACCAAATAAAGTCACTATCATTTAAAAATCATTTATTCTTTATTAATAGATTAGAAAAAGAGGGAGGGAACCCGGGTGGTATTTGGGAGGAGGATTGCTGGGAAGGAAAAAGCCACAAAGAAAAGGTTAAAAAAATGACAGCCTTTTGCTTGGGCTGTCTACTGGGGTGGAATGGGAAGGTGTACGGAGCCTCCCCCCCGCGTTCTTACACGTCTGGGTGAGGAGGATACGGAACATGGGGAGGGGGGAGGGTGGAACAGGGGCTGAAGCGGCAGTCTGTTTTCCAGCAGCCGTTCCTGAACCTCCACCAGACGCCGGAGCAGCCCCAGCGTTGCATCCTTCATCCTCTGGTCTTCCTGCCGCCATCTCTCATCTCGATCGTCTCTCCTCTCCTCACGTTGGTCCCTCCTCTCCTCACGTTGGTCCCTCCTCTCCTCACGTTCACTGACTTCTTTCCTATACTTTGAAACTGTTTCCTTCCACTCATTCAGATGAGCTCTGTCACTCCTGCTGGATTGCATAATTTCAGAAAACATGTCCTCCCGCGTCTTCTTCTTACGACGCCTTATCTGTGATAACCTTCGGGATGGAGGAGGGAGGCTTGAGGAATTTGCAGCTGCTGTAGGGAGGGGAAAAAAGAGAGAATTGTTTTAAAAGCTACATTTTGCAGAACAATGCTTATACTTTTTCACGGTGACCAACACTGTTCACATTACATAGCACATGTGATTTCTGTGCAAGGTCGCATTTTGCCTCTTAATGCTGAGTGCCTGTGGCTTTGCTGCTAGAGATCACAGGTCTGGGCAACAGAATTCGGCTTGCATGCGGCCATGGTAAGCCATTGTTTTACAGCTTCTGCACCCTCCTTTCCCACATACCAAGCATAGCCTGTAGAGTGCTGCAGAAGCCTGGCCAATCTCAGCCAGTTGGGGGGGGGCAGTGTGGGGGGGCTTGTCTGGGCCCCTTCAGGCAAGTAGAGTGCTGCGGTTTTTCTGTTAACATTCAGCAGCACCAGAAAACAATCTAACCCCCCCCCCCCCCCCCCGCCATGAATTCTCTGGGATGATCACGGTACCCCCTCCCCCCACCGCGTGGCTGGTATCAGGGAAGATCCCTGCAGGCACCAAACTACCCCCCCCCCCCCGCCGCCGACCCCCCCCCCCTCGCCATGAATTCTCTGGGATGATCACGGTACCCTCCCCCCACCGCGTGGCTGGTAACAGGGAAGATCCCTGCTAGCCAAACGCGAAAAACTCAGGGCCAATTTCCCATCTGTGCTTGGCTAACTGCAGGGAAGGATTTATTTTCCGCCACAGGCAAACAGCCCAGTAGGAACGGCCACCTCTGTCCCCTTAATTAAGTTCCCGTATTTCAACCAGGTTACCAGGAGTGATATCACTCTCCTGAGGATTACACAACAAGATAAAGAACGGATGTTGCTTGAATGCCAGCAAACACCGGGACCATACGCTGCCAGGCTTTGTCAGGCAATGATACCAGATTACTTGCTGCAAGCATGGCGTGGTCAAGTGTCCTACCATGGAGGAGGGAATAAGGATGCACTGCCCAGAAACCTTCTGGCAAGGCTTTCGGAGTACCTCCAGGAGAGCTTCATGGAGATGTCCCTGGAGGATTTCCGCTCCATCCCCATACACGTTAACAGACTTTTCCAGTAGCTACAGACTTTTCCAGTAGCTGAACTGACCGCGAATGCAAAGTCAGGCAAAGTAATCATTAAAAACCGTTTGCTTTTAAAACAAGTTTTATATTTTAAAAGGTAAACTCACCTGAGGTCCCTTCCATGGGGTCAGAGTCTTGGGTACTGGCTTGGGAGGCTTGGGACGGTACTTCAGTCAGGGTGATAAAAAGATCCTGGCTGTTGGGGAGAATGGAGTGCTGTGTGCTCTCTGCAAGCTCATCCTCCTCCTCCTCCTCCTCCTCTACCCCATCGGCAGAATCCTCAGGCGTCGAGACTATCCCCGACCCAGAATCCACGAACAAAGGTGGGGTAGTGGTGGCAGCCCCCCCTAGAATTGCATGCAGCTCGGCGTAGTAGCGGCATGTCCGCGGCTCTGACCCGGAGCGACCGTTTGCCTCCTTTGTTTTTTGATAGGCTTGTCTGAGCTCCTTGACCTTCACGCGGCACTGCTCAGAGTCCCTATTGTGGCCTCTCTCCATCATGCCCTTGGAAATTTTTTCAAAAGTTTTTGCATTTCGTCTTTTAGAACGAAGTTCTGCAAGCACTGAATCCTCTCCCCATACAGCGATCAGATCCAGTACCTCCCTCACGGTCCATGCTGGTGCTCTTTTTCGATTATCAGCCTGCATGGTTACCTGTGCTGATGAGGTATCTGTGGTCACCTGTGCTCTCCACGCTGGGCAAACAGGAAATGAAGTTCAAATGTTCGCGGGGCTTTTCCTGTCTACCTGGCCAGTGCATCCGAGTTCGGATTGCTGTCCAGAGCGGTCACAATGATGCACTGTGGGATAGCTCCCGGAGGCCAATACCATCGAATTGCGGCCACACTAACCCTAATTCGAATTGCTAAAATCGATTTTGGCGCTACTCCGCTCGTTGGGGTGGAGTACAGAAATCGATTTAAAGGGCCCTTTACATCGAATTAAATGGCGTCGTTGTGTGGACGGTTACAGGGTTAATTCGAATTAAAGCTGATAAATCCGAATTAAAGTCGTAGTGTAGACCAGGCCTTAGACTCATAGGTTTTAAGGCCAGAAGGAACCATCGTGGTCATCTGGTATGACCTCCTGCAAATTGCACAGAACCTCACCTACTCCTGAAATAGACCCCGAACCTCTGGCTGAGTTACTGAAATCCTCAAGTCATGGTTTAAAGACTTCAAGTTACAGAGAAGCCACCATTTACACTAGTTTAAATCTGCAAGTGACCTATGCCCCATGCTGCAGAGGAAGGCAAAAAAACCCCAAAAAACAGGCCGGTCTGACCTGAAGGAAAATTCCTTCCCGACCCCATATATCTGTTGTCTCACTCCTTTCTGCAAAATAGTATGTGTAAGCAGAAGGGAAAACAGACTCTAATACCTGTACAAGTATCCTTAGACACCATCTCAGGTTTGCAGCACAGATGAAGGCATGAAATCTTACATGGCTTACACTCGGCTTTTCCTTTAACTATTAATTGTGGAGGGACAGTGTGTGGTTTAAAAAGACCTCTGAAACTATATGCATCAGCATGATGAGGGACTCCATAAACTTATTGTCAAAAGCAATGTTGGATTGCAAGTTTTAAATTATTCTTTGTTGGCACTGACCCTCATTTACAAAATGCTCATATGGTCATCAAAGTCTGGAGCTATAACATACGCAATATGCATAGCCTTTTGATGATAATCAAATTTGCATTTCTGAAGGACTCTGTGATCACACTAAGTTGCTTATGAGAAGATGACTTTCCCACCTGTTCTACAACAGTCCCTAAACTCTGGGTAGGATCAAAACTCAACCATCTTCTTGGGCTTCAACTTTATATTATCATATTGCTTAGATGTCTGTTAAAGTCCAGTCCTAGCTTAGATCTGCTCTGTCTACCACTTAGATCCTCTCATCTCAGACTCAAGATACCTCTCTCAGGGCAGACTCATTCAGAAGCACTTCCTCCTTTTTTTTTTTTTTTTTTTTTTTTTTTTTTTTTATTCACTCCAGTTGCTTGGCCCTCCTTGCTTACTTGAGATAGCTGGCAGGTAGTGGTATTCAAAGTTAAGCTGTTGGCTCCTGTGTGCTGAGGTGCCACCATGGAGTGAGACCCAGAGTCACCTACAGGTGACCTATTTTAGTGTTTGTTTAAAAAAAAAAAAACAAAAAAAAAAACCCTTTTCAGTAGTGTTATTTAATGTATTCATTTTAGCTTGGCTAGCTTGGGGCATCGAGTTGCTCTTATTTTCAAGTCATCATTAAGACAACATTTTTAAACCATGAACCTGCAAAATAGAATTGCTCTCACTTTGACTCCAAAACTCCACAGCTGTGTAAACAAACAGGTATTTGCATAGGTAAATTGAGTATTTGAGCTTGCAAACAGATAGGCTTGCAAACAGATTTCTATTGTGCATAAATATGAGTTCCTGCAAATGTAATGGATATGCATGCAACTGAAAATATAGGGGCTTTAGTGATAATAGAGCTCAGGATATCTGTGCTGCTGCATATTAACGTCATGTATATTAAATCTTATAGACAGCAGATGGTACTGGAGCTTGCATCTGTCAAATAATTTAATGGAACCTTGTCAACAGGGAAAAAAGAGTTTATTGATGGCAGCAAAAGGCAAAGGAGCATCTTCACTATCAGAGTACGGACCACTAGAGTGTATGTTAACATTGCTGTTACAAATTAAGGAGTGAGAGTGTGGCCTAGTAGACAGAGCATTGGACTTGGGACTCAGAGGACCTGGACTCTGTTCCCGGTGCTGCTACTGGGTCTAGTGGGTGGGCTTGAGAAAGTCAATTCACCTTTGCATGCCTCAGTTTCCCCCATTTGTAAAATGATGATGATACTGACCTCCTTTTGTAAAGTGCTTTGAGATCTACTGATGAAAAGCACCATGTACTAGGTGGTGGTGGTGGTGGTATTTATTTATTTATTTATTTATTTGTCTTCAAAATAAGACTCCCTTGTCTTGCACAGATCTTCATTAAACTGATCTTCTAATGGTCTCCAACCTTTTAAGCTAGAACAGAGGTTCTCCAATTGTGATTGGTGGAGCACCTGGCTGCTCTTGGTGAGAGCTTTTCCTTCATATATCCAGCAACTACGTTTTATATTAAAAGAAAACTGAAAGTGCATAGTGCTTCCCAATATCGCTTGCTGGAATTGCCATATAGGCGTTCTGCAATAGGAAAGGAGGTGTCTACAAGACACGCTGTGGACCATGTTTCAGTACACTAAGAAAAATTTGAGAGCTCCTGAGCTAGAAGTTGGCCCCAGTAGCACCTTTGCCCAAACCACATAGAATATCACAAAAAAACAAATATTTTCATGCATGCTTTTAAACTTCCTAACTTAAAGTCATGAACAAACTTTCTTCGTACACGTCTATTCTTCACTGAGGACTGTAAAAGAAACCAAGCTTGGTATTTCTGCCTAAGGTCCTGCCCCCAACCTTTCTTATTCATCAGCCATCTGCATTCAAGACAGGCTGTTTTTCCTTTCACTTTCATGCTGCCTGGGTGCTAGCAGCAGGATAAATGAGAGCTCAGGAGAGAGAGTTTTCCTGCTCCCAGCTCCTGTACCCAGCACCAAGGTGTAATCCCTGGCAGCCAGTAGGACCAGTTGCAGGGGAAGTCCTGCTTAGCCCATAGCCTTGGGGTGGAGCTGTGACGTTGCAGTCTATATGGTTTTATAAAAATATGATAAGTGAATATAATGTAACTGGGATATGCTTCGTGCACAAGGTCTCTTGTAAGGTATCATTACAAAGCTTATAATCTACTGAGTGTGATCATCCTATTTGTATAAATGTACCACTCTTGTATCTAAAACTAGAAATACAAAATATAACTCTGAGGGCCTATTGTAATTATGCAGAGTGTGGGCCATTAATGGTGGTTTGGAATCTTGATGACTCCCATTAACCAGGACCATTGTCTGCAGATGGCTGTGTTTTACCTGTGACTCTTCCTGTATATATGTGTGCTGGCAAGCTGGTAATGAAGTCTTGTGATCATGTCACCTGAACTGGAATCCATCTTTAACCTGGTGCTTTGCTGTGGTGTCTCCAAGGAAGACAGTAGTGTCAGACGTGACCAGTACACCTGGGAAATGTATTCATCTCACACGTCCCCCGAAAATGTCTCTAGTTTGGTCAGAACAGCAGCCTGTGCTAGTATCAGCGAGCAGGGATGTAAAAGGTGACAGAAAGAGGGACAGGTTCTGGCAATGCAACGTGGCTACAGCTTCCCCTTCTGGGGAGGTGAAAGGGCTCAGTGCTGTTCAAAAAGCAGGTAGAATTAGCCAGTCAGCAGCTTGGAATTTCCTAATGGAGAAAAGGATGTAACAGCTGCCAGTGAAATATCAGCAGAGTCCAGGAGCACAAACACCATCTCCCCCGCATGGGGTGATCACACACACGCACGCTAGGGCACAATGATGGCTCTAGCTGTGTAGGTTGTTGACCCCCATTTTGACTGGTGTAAAAGAGTGTGTTCAAAACCTCCCTGCACTAGCTTGGCTGAATTTGGCTCCTTGGTTTTTTGACTTCCCTTATAGTATTCTCAACTTTAATGAATTCGTGTTAGCTTTTGTACTTAATCCAGCCATCTATCTCACACAAGCGAGCAGGTATTTGTATATGTAATTCTTACCAGAACACTTGCACTCTCTTCCTTTGTGACTTCAGAGGTTCTCTAAGCTGATTTGCTTCCCACTGTTTTTCTCCTTTCATTAGAACATCGTGGCAGTGGGAGCTGGGTTTTGTGATGGCCTTCGCTGTGGTGATAATACCAAAGCTGCTGTTATTCGACTTGGCCTAATGGAGATGATTGCATTTGCAAAAATCTTTTGCAAGGGACAGGTGTCTATTGCCACTTTCCTGGAGAGTTGTGGAGTCGCTGATCTGATCACAACATGTTATGGTGGCCGCAATCGAAGGGTGGCTGAAGCATTTGTTAAAACTGGGAAGGTATTGTACCAAGGCCTGTCTTCCTCTCCGTGTGATGGCTAGCATTGCAGAAATCTGTCATAGGAGCACTAGGTTCAGTGCTGACTTGTTAATATAATACTGTAGTTATACTAGTCACATTGTAATCCGTTAACATAGTCTTGTCTCTCCTTTTGTCCTTTAGTGTGTTACCATAGAGACAATGTTGCAAAGCTAGAATGAATGAGGCAGTTCCAAAGAGAAGGAGAACTGGAGGTAGGGAGTAGGGGAAAGAGGAAGTTTACACACAAGCATGTAGGTAAATACTGTTATGAAAACCGTAGGCTGCTTTTGGAGGAAGTGTTAGGATCCTGCAATGACACTAGCCAGCTTCTCCCATCAAGTCTTCACGCATCTTAACACTCATGTTGAGTGACTGTTCATTTAAGATTTCAGTTCTACCACCGTCAGCTGGGCAAACTTTGGGAGCTGTCTCCCCATGCTGAAGCAGTGGGGTCATGCAGCAGAGGAGAAGACCCTTATCAGGGTTTAATAACCTTCTTATTCTTCATAATATTCTTCAAAATGGTTTCTTAGGTTGGTAAAAAACCTTGTTATGATTAACCTATTTTTTTAAATTATTATTATTATTTTTTAAATACTATTAAGTCCATTGAAGAACTGGAGCAAGAAATGCTAAATGGTCAGAAATTGCAGGGACCACAGACTTCGGCAGAAGTATATCGTATCCTGAAGCAGAAAGGAATGGTGGATAAGTAAGTAAGAGGATATGGAGCATTTCTTTTGTTTTGTTTTCCCCTCCATTTTTTAATGCTTAGCTTTTTGATCATGATGACTGTTTCCTGAACATAAAAGCAAAAAGGTAAAATGCTGACAGTGACTTAAACCCCAACAAAATGCATACATTTTAAAACCGCTAGATTAACGTGACTTTAATATCTATACTAGACCTAATGGAGTGGGAGCCTATATTTAAACACTGAATGCTATGCAATTTAATCCTCCATTTACTCAGAGATCTCTTGGTGATCCCTTTTGCTCTAGGCAGGAATAAGGTAATGTAGGAGAGATGAGGTACCCTCGGTTTTAACTTGGAATGTCCTAATCATATGGTTGTGCACCCATGGAAATTCCCATGGAGATAGAAATTCTACTTCCTTACTGCACAGATCTCAGGGATGCCCCTTGCCTCAGCTCTGCTGCCTTTTCCTACTGGCTCTTGTCTACCTCTGAACAGCATGACTCTTGCAGGAGCCTTGTTTCCATTCCCTTCCCCTCCCATCAGCTTCCCCTGGATTGTCCTCCTTATACACACTCCAGGGTTGGGTTATGCAATGCGGACCAGAAAGCAGCATAACTTAATAGAGCCAAAAGCAGTGGTTGGTTGGGTTGTTTTTTGTTTGTTTGTTTTTGTTTTTTGTTTGTTTTTTTTGGGGGGGGGGGGGGAGAGTTGGAGTTCCCATGAATGGGCTTCCATGGAGTCAGAAGTTGGTGGAAGACTATGCCACAGAGGCAGAATGTGGATGACAGCATCGGGCCATGAGTGCAAGTATCTGAGGGGATATGGCCTAGGAAGTATAGTGGCATGTTTGATTTGTCTTTGCCTAGTTTTGACTTTCTTTTACTTTTTTCCCAGAATAATCTTGAGTTTCTCATAAGGGAAGTATTTAGTTTTTTGACAAATTTTGTAGCCATTCCAGATGACTTTCCTAGAAGAATTGTCCTGGTGACTATTGTTCTATTAATTGCTGCTGGTTATAATTCAGAAATTAAGATTTGTGGCTACTAACAGAGTAAAAATAAAGACAAATTTAGTATCTTTTTGAAATTGGCAGGGCGGGATTGGTGGGAGGGATACTTCTGAACTCAGGGCCTGATCCTGTGAGGTGCTCAGCATCTTTCATGGTCTTGCTAAGTGCCCTCACCTCCCACCAACTTCACCAGGAGTTGATGGTGTTCAGCACCTTGCAGGGTCGGGCCATGAGAGAAAAGCTGCATCCGTTTAACAATGCTTGGTCTAGGTTATAGTCTCTGGAATGTACTAGATGTTTCTGCATCGGCTGTTTGGCCATTGATTTGTACAGCTTAATAGCGCTTATTCCAAATCACTTAGATGAAACTGCATACAAAAATTGTAAGATATGTCTAAAGGATGGCAGCTCAGTGCTTATACACCTTGACAAATCAAAAAGGAAAATACAGCATCTTGTATATTGGTTTTTGGTGTTTGCTAGCCGACAGAGGAACTGAAAACTTCTGAGGCAAAATTCCACCATTTAATCCATATTCACAACTACCCCAATAGCCTTCCTGCAAAACTGGTTGGTGTACTTCTGGAGCAATGTTAGGGACTCAGTTTCAGGTTTTTTCAGTATGTGATGCATTAGTTCTCACTGGTAAGTTATTGGAATGCAATGAAGAGTGAACTCCCTGATGCAAAAGGGAAATATCTTATCTGCATAAGATTATAACTCTCACAGCAAAACTAATAAACAGGCATTTACTTAAGGTCTATGTTAACTCACAATATTGCAGAACTGTAAATAAACAATAAACTAAAATATAAAGCTGAGCTTCTTAATAAACCCTGTAAACAGAGAGACGACCCAGTAGCTTTCTTGCTGGTAAAATTTGTTGCTTATCTCCAAGGAAAGGGAGCCTTGTTATTAAAATTCTGTTTAACTGACCAGCTGTATGTAGTGGCTGCTTTCATCTCATAGAAGGGTCAGAAGCATGGATGTTAGCTTTGATATTGTGGTTCTTTCCTTTGTAACACCTAGTTTGTGGTAAACTAGAATCATGTAACTTAGTATTTCCTGATACAAAACAAAGCAGGTTGTCCTGGTGGCATTTATTCAAGAGATTCTGCATGTGCCTGATTCCTAAAGCCATATGTAGTCTGTGTTTAGTAAAACTTGGAATGTGTTTTCTTCATCTCTTCCTTTTTTGGATGAGGCAAAATCACAAAAATGAACAGTTTCATTTGTTGATTGGCAGTCCCTTCTAATTCATTTGTTGATTGGCAGTCCCTTTTGGCAGTTTTTAAAGTACAATTTTTTTCATGCACCATCCGCTTTTCAATGTTTTAGTACTTGCTCTAAAAATAAGGCACATAAGTCCTATCTCTGCAATATATGCACAATTAAGCTGGTTGGGGGAAGAAAGCTGTTTAGAACAATTGCTTTCAATAATTACTATTTGTAATGCTCTCTTAGAGCCAGGTCTACACTAACCCCCTAATTCGAACTAAGGTACGCAACTTCAGCTACGTGAATAACGTAGCTGAAGTTCAAAGTACCTTAGTTCGAACTTACCTCGGTCCACATGCGGCAGGCAGGCTCCCCCGTCGGCTCCGCGGTACTCCTCTCGTCTAGCTAGAGTACCGCAGTCGACGGCGAGCACTTCCGGGTTCGACTTATCGCGTCCAGACAAGACGCGATAAGTCGAACCCAGAAGTTCGATCGCTCGCCGCCGAACTACCGGGTAAGTGTAGACCTACCCTTAGACATCTTCAAATAACTTTTTATTTTTATATTTTTCTGCTTTTCCATTTGGCAAGCACAGAGCTGAACACAGCAGTTTTTTTTAATCTAGATGACCCGAAGTAGGCTATTGTTTACTTCTCTGCTTTTGTTCTTATCCTAAAGTGTAATTTTAAAAACTCATGCAAATTTTGGCTGGATGCATTCTTGGACACCCTGTGTGTAAAATAGTCAGTATTTTTGGATTGTGTCAGTTAGTGAAGTTATTTCCAGCTTGCTACTACACAGACCCCCTTCTCATTCTCACGATTGCACCTATTGGATGCTGAATGATCCTTTTTTAAGGGCATTGGCTTTTTAATCTAGCCTTCAAACATTTGCTTAAAAACTGTGTAGTACACTCTGGTGCTTTTAATATTTTAAAACGTAGGGTTGAAAGGCTAGTAAGGGTAGAATTTAGGCCCCAATCCTGCAAACTTCTATGCAGATGCATAGATCTTTATGTCATATGGAGGCACGTAGAAGTCAGTGATACTCAACAGAGTCGCACTTAGCAGAATCAGCATGTATATTTACAGTGTAAGTTGGCTATAAAACTCTTTATCTGAAAGGTAGTTGGAGAACTAACCCCTTTAATGTTCCCAGATGCACATTTCACATGTAGTATACATGCTGTTCCTGCCTGTAGTATTGTCGTCACCATTAGCTTAAGCATTGTCATTTTTTCACTGAAGTGCTTCTGAATTGTGCTCACAGAAATATTCTCTGTGATGGAGAGCAATGAGTTGGTATTAAAATGTTGTTTGAAACAATGGTCCCATCTTAAATCAAGTAACTTCTCTGAACATCCTGATAACTAGCAATGCAATTCCTGTGCCCATTTGAAGCATACTTTTGCTTCATGCAAATTCAATATGTCTTGTTCCCGTCTCTAGTAATGGTCACACATAAAGGGACATTGTGATGTCAATTTTAGGCTTAAAATATAAGATTTTATATTTTAAAAACAAAAATTCCCTAAGGCCAACAGAAATTTTGTTTTTTTAATTCCTACAAAAAGTTTTGCATTGATTTTAAACGTTGCGTTTTGGTGCTTGCAGCTTAAACACTGCAGCCTTTGTTTGAGATCTAGAAAGTGAAATTGACTAGGTCTGTTTTCATTGTCCACACTGAATATAAAAATAAATACATTTAGATTTTTAAAAATTCTTTGTTTTAATAGTCTTTTAATGTCAGTGAAACACACATGGAAGCTTTATTTTTGAAAATATGGCCAACTTAAAAATAAATTTAAATAAAAAGTCAGCCTCCTATTTATTTTAAGGATCCTAAAACCCATACTTAACTTTACACTCTTACATTTGAAAATTTTGGTCCATGATTTTTATCTGAGGGGATCTCTTAAAAATGGTGATAGCCTAATTTTTTTTTTTTTTTTTTTTACATTTGATCATTATTCAGAAAGGTTGTTGATCTTTTCTGTTTGTAGCTGAGCGTGTGATAAGATGATTGCAAAAAAGATAGTGGCAAGTATTTGTTTTAATTTGTGAAATAAGTGAACTGCCAAGGTATGCATAACAAAGTTGCAGGATCCAATATGGTTTGATAATGATCAGGCTTTTGAGGGCCTGACGTATTTCAGAAATGTATGTAGGTATTGTATATATTCTGCACTCATCACCATAGCCTGAGTGCCTTGTAAATTCTAAAAGAAACACACAGATTCTCAGGTGCTCTTTTCTCTACCTAACAAGACATTATAGAGTAATCTTATGTTGCTTTTTTACTTTTTTCTTTGTTCTTTTCTTTGCTAGGTTTCCACTGTTCACTGCCGTATATCAAATCTGCTATGAAGGGAAACCTGTCCAAGAGATGATATCCTGTCTTCAGAGTCATCCAGAGCATATTTAAAATGAATTGTGCAATTATACTAATACAGCTTCCGCCTTTCAAATTCATATTTGGATTCAAGTGGATGTAAACATTAGGCAACCATATGAATGTATATGAATTTCTGTAGTTTTTTTGACACAATTTAAAATTGTAATGTAGTGTCGGATTGGTGGCTGTCATTTTACTGGCTAAAAAGCAGATGTTTTAAGATATACAATGAAAAATTTGCACTATATATATAGTGCAAATAGATGTATGCATCTATTTGTGTTTCTATAGTATAAGACATAAACAACATTTAGTAATCTTTCATTCTGAAATTCCTCTCTCATTAAAGACCCAATCCAGTGCACACTAGAAATAATGGAAGGAATCCCGTTGGCTTCAATGGGAATTGGATTGGGCCCTGATAGCTCCAATAGCACTAGCTATGTCTACAAACACTTGATTTTACTTTGTAATACACACCAAGACTTTTTACATGTTTGCATGCTTTTTGGCAATAGTTACTTTAAGCAATATTAATGAAAAGCTAGTTGTAGCAGTTATTCAAGGAGGGAGTAGGGGAATGGCATTTTAAGTAACTGCATTTAACAATATCATATGATTTTTAGACAGTCTCAAAATATTAGACTAGCTCAAATCAATTTTTAAAGGGTATTTAATCTTTTAAGTGTAACATATTTTAAAAGGGTACATTACCTCCCCCTCCGTTTTTATCGCTTTCAGTTTTGTATTTCTGCATTTCTCTCTTTCTCTTGCTGTTCTCGAATTCTATTAGGAAGGACAAGCAGGAGGATTTTACCAGCACAGACTCTAGCATAGGGACTCTATGGTTCATCCAGGTGCTGTGTGATTCCATTTATTTTATTTTAGGCCCATTCTTATGGCAGCCACTGCCCAAAACCATCACGCTCTTCTAGCTTAACCTTCAGCTGCATACCGCACATTGGGGGAATTCCCAGTACTTCAAGTTTGTGTTGTCTGTTGTCAAATGAATTGTACTCCATGCATTCATTTCAGTGCCTACCAGTGCCTGATGTGTCAACTGATCTCTATTGACTCAATCCAACTTCTACTGAAGTAAATGAAAAAGTTCCCATTCTTTAATTTGAAAGACTTCTGTGGGGATTGGATCAAGCCCTTTCTGACCAATCTCCCTGAAAGCTTCTCCGAGTCCATGCTGCCTCTCTCTGCTCCCCTTAAGGAAGGAGGGACTGAGAGAGGTTATGGAGGAGGTTAATTTGAGTGCTTCTTTGCACAACTGTTGGGGTACAGCTGGAATATCCCTTTTAGGAACATTTTGAGGAGAGATGGGGGGGATGGCTGGATCTTTCTGGCTCATGATTTTATTTTATTTAAAAGAAAAAAATAAATCTAGCCTTAAAGAATAGGCATATGGCTGGGCACATGAAGGGACAACCCATAGTTGAGACCTGGGGAATAAGGTTTGTCTAGAGACTGATAGAGGTCAGCACGAAGCTAATAAGAGAAGTCTCTTGCTATTTGGAATACATATTCCTAATCCCGGAGCAAGATAGGGATTGATTACTACTTGCTGTTACCAGCTGTGTTGTTTACAGGCCAAGAGCTTTGAGCATGAAGCCTTTATGAAGCTTTACGATGTCAAGGTATAGGCCTAGGAGTAGCAGTCACCCTTGCTTAAAGTGCATTATACAGCTTTGGATATTTTTTACTCTGAAATAAGAAAGAGCAGTAAGGCAGCTTCATGTAAACAGAAAAATATTTCGGAACAGGGGCTGGTATTTTGCATATGCCAAACCAACCATTATGTTTTAAATTATTTTTAGAAGATCATGTGAACGTCTACAAATATGCAGGGCTATAAAATATCATTTTATTGGGGATGTTTTGTCTTATTTTTCTGAACATGGTGCTGAGTAATGAAAAGGGTCAGGAGTTAGTTTGAAATGTATGAGGCAGTGGGATTTTGAGAATTAAAATCTCTGATAGAACTGGTCTGTGAGAAATTATTTGTGCTCAGACCATTTAAAGGCTATTTTAGTAGTTGGAAACATTGATATATTAACGCACATATGAAGCATACACTCCCCATTACAGCATAACTCGCAATGGGTTTGTTTATGTTAAATTACACTGTTAAAAAAACACCAAATTGGGTGGATTTGCCTTTGTATTTTATTTTTACATATAGTATGTAGAATAATACAATTTTGTAAGATACATAAAGGGCTATATAAGCTAAAAGTGGTGAATTATATGTACTGTAGCATGGTTTTTTTTATTATTTGTTTATTCTCATGCTCTTTCCTCCACATAAGGAGTTGAACATTTTTAGATCTCCTTTTTTATGTAAACCCCGTCAGTGACTGAGCCAGAGGGAGGTTTGTTTATTGAATCATTTTCTCAAATCTACAATCCACTCATTCTCCCTCCCCTTCTCCAATAAAATGCAAAACTTCTGTAATTAAGGAATTTATCTTGTTTTCATTTCTGTAGATATTTATTATTCCACCATTTCTACTTTTGTTGTTGTTGTTATTGTTGCTTGAGAACTTTTGGCTTGGCATTATTTTTTTCATTAATATTTACTACTAATTATGATACTGTGATATAAATATCAGCACTAAAGGATAAGGGCCCAGTCCTGTGAACACTCTTTCGCTTGCTACTTGGTGTAGTCCCATTGAAGAGACTCTGCCCAATAATAAGTTTTTTTTTTTTCAGGATCAGGTCCTAAATTTTTATCTTTCTTGACTAATTTATGAACAAAAATCACTAAGAGAACTGCATTCAGTTTTCTAATAGTACCTAACTAGCCCATTACACATCTACTGTATTGTTTAAGGATTGAAAATGGATACCCCTTTGAAAGCTTAGTACAATAAATATTTTGTCTCGAAATCACTTGTTTTTAATGTTCATTTTTTATCACCAGGCTTTCTTTCTCTTGTTGACACCAAAGATGTAATCAGGATAGATATCTGAGACTGCCGTACAAGGGGCTAGAGTAGTTTACTAATTGTCATATAAGCATCAGTGTTTTCATTTCATTCATCAAAAGGTAATAACAAAATGTTTAAGTACATCAGAAGCTGGAAGCCTGCTAAACAACCAATGGGTCCCCTCGATGACCGAGATACAAAAGGAGCACTTATAGACGATAAAGTCATTGCAGAGAAACTAAACAAATTCTTTGCTTCAGTCTTCACGGCTGAGGATGTTAGGGAGATTTCCAAACCTGAGCCGGCTTTTGTAGGTGACAAATCTGAGGAACTGTCACAGATTGAAGTGTCACTAGAGGAGGTTTTGGAATTAATTGATAAACTTAACATTAACAAGTCACCGGGACCAGATGGCATTCACCCAAGAGTTCTGAAAGAACTCAAATGTTAAATTGCGGAACTATTAATGAGGGTTTGTAACCTGTCCTTTAAATCGGCTTCTGTACTCAATGACTGGAAGACAGCAAATGTAACGCCAATATTTAAAAAGGGCTTTAGAGGTGATCCTGGCGATTACAGACCGGTAAGTCTAACGTCAGTACCGGGCAAATTAGTCGAAACAATAGTAAAGAATAAAATTGTCAGACACATAGAAGAACATAAATTGTTGGGCAAAAGTCAACATGTAAAGGGAAATCGTGTCTTACTAATCTATTAGAATTCTTTGAAGGGGTCAACAAACATGTGGTACAAGGGGGATCCAGTGGATATAGTGTATTTAGATTTCTAGAAAGCCTTTGACAAGGTCCCTCACCAAAGGCTCTTACGTAAATTAAGTTGTCATGGGATAAAAGGAAAGGTCCTTTCATGGACTGAGAACTGGTTAAAAGACAGGGAACAAAGGGTAGGAATTAATGGTAAATTCTCAGAATGGAGAGGGGTAACTAGTGGTGTTCCCAAAGGGTCAGTCCTAGGACCAATCGTATTCAACTTCTTCATAAATGATCTGGAGAAAGGGGTAAAAAGTGAGGTGTCAAAGTTTGCAGATGATACTAAACTGCTCAAGATAGTTTAAGATCAAAGCAGACTGTGAAGAACTTCAAAAAGATCTCACAAAACTAAGTGATTGGGCAACAAAATGGCAAATGGAAATTTAATGTGGATAAATGTAAAGTAATGCACATTGGAAAAAATAACCCCAACTATACATACAATATGATGGGGGCTAATTTAGCTACAACAAATCAGGAAAAAGATCTTGGAGTCATCGTGGATAGTTCTCTGAAGATGTCCACGCAGTGTGCAGAGGTGGTCAAAAAAGCAAACAAGATGTTAGGAATCATTAAAAAGGGGATAGAGAATAAGACGGAGAATATATTATTGCCCTTATATAAATCGATGGTACGCCCACATCTTGAATATATACTGGCACTAGAAAAGGTTCAGAGAAGGGCAACTAAAATGATTGGGTTTGGAACGGGTCCCATATGAGGAGAGATTAAAGAGGCTAGGACTTTTCAGTTTGGAAAAGAGGAGACTAAGAGGGGATATGATAGAGGTATATAAAATCATGAGTGATGTGGAGAAAGTAGATAAGGAAAAGTTATTTACTTATTCCCATAATACAAGAACTAGGGGTCACCAAATGAAATTAATATGCAGCAGGTTTAAAACAAATAAAAGGAAGTTCTTCACACAGCGCACAGTCAACTTGTGGAACTCCTTACCTGAGGAGGTTATGAAGGCTAGGACTATAATAGCATTTAAAAGAGAACTGGATAAATTCATGTAGGGTAAGTCCATTAATGGCTATTAGCCACGATGGGTAAGGAATGGTGCCTCTAGACTCTGTTTGTCAGAGGGTGGAGATGGATGGCAGGAGAGAGATCACTTGATCATTACCTGTTAGGTTCACTCCCTCTGGGGCACCTGGCATTGGCCACTATCGGTAGACAGGATACTGGGCTAGTGGACCTTTGGTCTGACCCAGTACGGCCGTGCTTATGTTCATTTATAAATTAAATTGTTTTACTAGCACAGTCTCGAGTCGGGCCAATCAAATAAAACAAGATGTTCTCTGCAGTACGAACTGCATTATCGTCTTTAGTTCATATAACTACTGTGTCATCCACTAGAGGTCGCTGCTGAACCAAGTTCTACATGGTCTGCTGTAGATTGCATGTTTTCTCTTTAACGTTTTCTTGAAGCTCTTCGGTGCCTTGTGCAAATAAATTCTCCATCTTGTTATTTGAGGTTGAGGAGATGCACAGGTTCACCCCCATCTCGTGCAGCATAGAATGGATGAATCTACTGGAGGGGAAAGGAGAAGCTTGCCAAAGTAATTGACATCCCACTAAAACAGCTAAGGCCCCTACATGCAAACATTACTCAGCTGACACCTCACCATAATGTGTTAGGCCCAGGACAGCAGTTAGCGTGACCAGACAGCAAGTGTGAAAAATCGGGACAGGGAGTGGGGGGTAATAGGAACCTATATAAGAAAAAGACCCAAAAATCGGGACTGTCCCTATAAAATCGGGACATCTGGTCACCCTAACAGCAGTTGTATTTATGTCATCCTGTGACCATCCTTTGCAGGGTGGGGAAAAAAGCTCCTATTAGAATAGATGCTGATCCTGTCCTCATTAACTGGGGCACAGTTTACTGTGCACTTTCTTCCCAAGTTGGAGATGGCTCACTTACAGGCAGGGGGGCAATGGCAACATGGCTCCTAATGAAGTTGTACTCATGAGAGGGGAGTGAGCACAGGGTCTTTCCTTGATCTCTGGACAGTTCTGTGATGCGTCGGCCCACACACCTTGAAAATCCCATGTCACTTGATGGGATGAGTCAGGAACTAAACCTTATCAACTCATAGAATTTCCTACTTATTGTTGCCCCCTCTCCCACCTTCCCGTGAGTTTTCTGAAGAGGAGAATCCAGCCTCACAGTGACAATTTACACTATGATGCATGGAAACACTGGGATTAACTGGAATGTAGGTTTCTTCAGCAAGCAGAATAATATAATAGCTCAATCTTATAGCACCTGTTACCATAGATCTCAAAGCACTTGACAAAGGAGGTCGGTATTATTACCTCCATTTTAGAAATGGGGGAGGAGGAGAAACTGAGGAACGGAGGGGACGTGACTTACCCATGGTCACCAGGAGGCCAGTGGCAGAGCTGGAAATAGAGCCCTGGTCTCCCGAGTCTTCCTCTTAAGCTCTATCCACTGGACCCCATTGCTGCAAAGCCACTGGCCATTTTGTGGTAAGCAACGCTGAGCTAGCTTTGTAATCAACGGCTCAGAATGATGTGGCTACTTTTTTTGTTTTTTGAAAGGGTGCCTGAGACTAATTGGTAAAACCAATCTCCATATGTCCAGAAAGTGTAATCCAAGTACAATGGGCCTTCTAATTACAGGGAGGCTAGGTGCATAGGAAGGCAGAAACCACAGCAGAGAATTAGACTGATAAATATCTTTTTCTATAAATGTCATGTTCTTCTTCGAGTGCTTGCTCATATCCATTCCATTAGGTGTGTGCGCGCCGCGTGCACGATCGTCGGAAGATTTTCTACCCTAGCAACACCGGCGGGTCGGCTGTGGAGCCCCCTAGAGTGGCGCCTTCATGGCGCTGAATATATACCCCAGCCGACCCGGCGCCCCCTCAGTTCCTTCTTACCGCCCCTGATGGTCGTTGGAACTGTGGAGCGCTGCTTAGCTGTTCTCCACTCTCCCTAGCTTAGTTTGTTGTATCACAGTTATAGTTATAGTTATAGTGTTTATAGTTAAATAGTTAAATAGTTTAAAAGTTGTTCTAGTTGTTCTAAGTAGTTCAGGGGATTAAGGGGGTCGTCTCCCCCTTTCTCCCCCGGCCGTGGGGCCGGGCTCATGCCCAACGCTCCCGGCTTCAAGCAGTGCGCCTCCTGCGCTAAGCCTATGCCCACGAGCGACCCGCACGACTCCTGTCTGAAGTGCCTGGGAGAGTCCCATCAAACAGACAAGTGCAAGATCTGTAAGGCCTTCAGACCAAGGACCAAGAAGGAGCGGGACTTTCGGCTCCGGCAACTCCTGATGGAGGTGGCACTTAGTCCGGACGCTCCATCTACAAGTCAGGCCCCGGCACCTAGCACCTCGGTGCGCAGTGCCCCGGCAGCACCGGCTATGACGAGCACGCGAGTGGCGTCAGACAAGCCTCCCCGGCACCGGACCTCGTCGGCACCGCAAGCAGTGCCTCGGCGCCGGTCATTATCCCCGGGGCATAAAAAAGCCCATAAGACGGGGACATCCGTGCCGAAGACGCCAGCTCCCCCAGTGCCGGGGGTAGAGCCGCGTCCGCCGGTGGAGCACCGGAAACAGGTGCCTCCAGCACCGTCGACTCCGGCGCCGAGGCCGTTGAGTCCAGTGCAGATAGCGTCTCCACCGAGACCGGCGGTGATACAGTGCCTCCCGTCGACTCCAGAGACCTTCGCGGCGGCGAGAGACTTAATAGCTCTCACGGAGCCGGCACCGCCTCAACCACCGGCACCGACTGCACCGTTGACTCGCCCGGTCCAGTCGAGGGGGAAACCTGCCTTGATGCGCCCTCCATCGCAAGGGCTGGAACCTCAGCACCGATCCAGGTCCCGAAGCAGGTCCTCACGCCGCTCGCAGTCCCGGCACCGAATATCGCCTCGGCACCGGTCGTACTCGCGGCCAAGATCTTCTTCGCGGCACCGCTCTACGTCTCGGCACCGCTATGATCGTCGGCACCGATCAACGTCGAGACGTAGTTCTCGGCACCGCTACGGTCGACGCTCGACGTCGAGAGGCCGCTCCCGGCACCGGGCATACTCCAGGTCCTCGTCGAGGTCCAGATCCGACTCCCGGCACCGACGAGGTCATCGGCACCGGTCGCGGTCCCGGCACCGATCGCCGGCACCGCGTAGAGATAGATCATCTCCGGACCGACACCGTGCGGCACCGCAGCCAATCGGAATCGTCTCGACGCTCTCGGCACCGCCGTGGCCATCGAGATCGGAGTCCCACTCCTCGGAGGACCTCTCGAGATCGGCATACCCCCCTCAGGGGCAAGCCGAGGAACAGGACTTGGGCCATTGGCAGGAGATGGCAGAGGACCATTCTCATGGCCCATCTCACTGGTCGTTTTGGACCCCGTGGGCGTACCATCAGGCGCAAGGGGCTCCAATTGCTTCGACCTCTCGCTCCGGTCACTCCATCAGAGGGGCCCCGGAGTCCACCATTTCGCGGCCTCCGCCAGGGGGCATGGAGGCTTCTGTGTCCGCACCACCTGACGCCCTGGACCCAGGCGCAGGTGATGCTCCAGCCCAGGAACAGAGAGACCAGGACCAGCCCTTGGATCCTGTTCCACCGGAGGCATCTTCCTCTTCTTCTCCGGATGAGGCAGTGGCGGGCACATCGTGCACAGGCCCACCTCCAATAGATCTTCGGGCTCACCAGGATCTTCTGCGCAGGATGGCCCGTAATATGGACCTGCAGGCGGAGGAGATAGTGGAGGTGCACGACCCGATCGTGAATATCCTTGGAGCGGATGCCCCATCGAGGGTAGCGTTACCCCTGATCCGCACGATACAAATCAATGCGGATACGATATGGCAAACTCCTGCCTCTATCCCACCCACAGCGAGAGGGGTGGAAAGGAAGTACTTTGTCCCATCTAAGGACTATGGGTACTTGTATACCCACCCCCAACCGTGTTCACTGGTGGTGGAATCAGTGAACGCACGAGAGCGCCACGGCCAGCAGGCTGCAGCGCCTAAATCAAAAGAGGCTAAGCGGCTCGATTTGTTTGGCCGTAAGGTATACTCAGCCGGAGGGCTACAACTTAGAGCGGCAAACCAACAGGCGCTACTGAGCCGCTACAATTTCAACTCCTGGAACTCTATGGGAAAGTTTAAGGAGTTGATTCCCCAAGAGTCCAGGGAAGAGTTTGGGGCCATGGTAGAGGAGGGCAAGAAGGTGGCTCGGACCTCCTTGCAGGCCTCCTTGGACATAGCAGACTCAGCTGCGAGGACCCTGGCTTCGGGTATCGCTATGCGCAGGATCTCCTGGCTTCAGGTTTCGGGTTTGCCTCCGGAGCTGCAGCAAACCCTACAGGATCTGCCCTTTGAGGGACATGGATTGTTCTCGGACAAGACGGACTCTCGCCTGCAGAGCCTCAAGGACTCGAGAACAATCATGCGCTCCCTGGGGATGCATGTTGTGGGCCCTCAGCGCAGACCATTTAGGCCGCAGCCTCAGCGCTTCTACCCCCCCCCCGCCTCGTCAGAGACAGGACTCGGCCCGGAGGCGAGGGCGAGGTGGTAGGAGAAGATGGGCTGGCCCTCAACCCGGTCAGAACCAGGGGCCACCAAGACCACCTTCAGGTCCTAGACAGAACTTTTGAAGGTGCGGTCGAGGACGGCGCCCCAGTCATCCCCCAGGATCCAGCCCCCTCCTTTCAGGATCGTCTCTCCCACTTCCACCGCGCTTGGTCCCTTATAACTTCGGACTGTTGGGTCCTCCGCACGGTGGAGAGGGGATACGCTATCCAGTTTTCTTCTATCCCCCCCTCCCACCCCCCTTCCCCGTCCCTCTTCAGGGACCCTTCTCACGAGCAACTTCTTATACAGGAGGTTTCTACGCTCCTGGCCATGGGGGCCATAGAGGAGGTTCCGATAGAGTTAAGGGGCAGGGGATTTTATTCCCGTTACTTCCTGATCCCCAAGTCCAAAGGAGGTCTGCGGCCCATCTTGGACTTGCGCGGACTCAACAAATTCGTAGTAAAGTTGAAGTTCTGCATGGTCTCTCTGGGGGCCATTATCCCTTCCCTCGATCCTGGAGACTGGTTCGCCGCCCTCGACATGAAAGACGCATACTTTCACATCTCAATTTACCCACCTCACAGACGCTTCCTGCGATTCGTGGTAAACGTGATGCACTACCAATTTGCAGTCCTTCCCTTCGGCCTATCCTCGGCCCCAAGAGTGTTCACGAAATGTATGGCTATCGTGGCAGCGTACCTTCGTCAGCAAGGGATACAGGTGTTCCCGTACCTAGATGACTGGCTGGTACGCGGTCGCACCAAGGAGCAAGTTCAAGCTCACGTCCACATAATAGTGCACACATTCAACGAGTTGGGCATCCTACTCAACAAGGACAAATCCACTCTAGAACCTACCCAGAGAATAGAATTCATAGGCGCAGTTCTAGACTCCAGACGTGCACAAGCCATCCTGCCAGACAACCGATTTGGCACCATCACGAGCCTCATTCAAGGGCTCCAGACGTTCCCAACTACCACGGTGAGGTCGTGCCTTACCCTGCTGGGTCACATGGCTTCCTGCACGTACGTAACCAGGCATGCCAGACTTCGGCTTCGCCCACTCCAGACCTGGGTGTCGTCAATATATCGACCACATCGGGACAGCCTGAACATGGTGGTCACGGTCCCGATCTCGGTCCTGACCTCCCTCACCTGGTGGCTAGATCACAATGTGGTCTGCGAGGGGATGCCATTTCACGCCCCACAACCCTCTCTGCACCTGGTCACAGACGCTTCATCTCTGGGTTGGGGCGCCCATCTCAACGAACACCATACCCAGGGCCTGTGGACTGCACCCCAGCTAGCCCTGCACATCAATGTTCGGGAACTGATGGCGGTGCGCCTGGCGTGCCAGGCATTTCTCAACCTCCTACGTGGCCGATGTGTGTTAGTTCTCATCGACAACACCACGGCCATGTTTTACATCAACAAGCAAGGAGGAGCACGTTCGTCAATTCTATGCCAAGAGGCCATTCGCCTGTGGGACTTCTGCATCGCCCACTCAATCCATCTCACGGCGTCGTTCCTCCCTGGAGTCCAGAACACTCTAGCGGACCGACTCAGCAGGTCCTTCCAGACGCACGAGTGGTCTATCCGTCCGGACATCATACATTCCATCTTCCAAAAGTGGGGGTTTCCCCAGATAGACCTGTTTGCATCTCGAGACAACAGGAAGTGCCACGTGTTCTGCTCCCTACAAGGTCGAGCTCCGGGCTCCCTCTCGGATGCGTTTCTCCTTCCCTGGAAAGACCACCTGTTTTATGCCTTCCCTCCGTTTCCTCTGGTCCACAAGGTACTGCTCAAATTGCGCAGAGACCAGGCACAGGTAATTCTGGTCGCTCCAGCGTGGCCGAGACAACATTGGTACACCACACTGTTGGAACTCTCGGTTCAGACACCGATCCCGCTTCCGTTGTGTCCGGATCTCATCTCTCAGGACCACGGCCGGCTGCGTCACCCCGACCTGCAATCACTCCACCTCACGGCGTGGCTGCTCCATGGTTCACCCAGGCAGAGCAGCAATGCTCGCACTCTGTCCAACAGATTCTGCTGAGCAGTAGGAAGCCCTCAACACGCACCACGTACCTGGCCAAGTGGAAGCGGTTCTCCTGTTGGTGCGAACAACGAGCCACGTCCCCGTTGCAGGCACCCATTCCTCTCATTTTGGAATATCTCCTCTCCCTAAAACAGCAGGGGTTGGCGATATCTTCAATTAGAGTTCACCTGGCCGCTATATTGGCCTTTCACCCAGGGGAACTCGCGTCCTTGGTATTCTCTAACCCAATGGTCGTTAGATTCCTCAAGGGCTTAGACCGGATGTACCCACAACAACGTCAGCCCGTTCAGACGTGGGACCTCAACCTGGTTCTCTCCAAGCTCACAGGTCCTCCATTCGAGCCACTGGCCACCTGTTCACTTTTGTACCTATCCTGGAAGACAGCCTTCCTTGTAGCCATCACCTCAGCAAGGCGCGTTTCTGAACTCAGGGCGCTTACATCCGAGCCCCCTTATACAGTTTTCCATAAGGATAAAGTGCAGCTTCGTCCACATCCTGCCTTTCTCCCTAAGGTGGTTTCTCCTTTTCATATCAACCAGGACATCTTTCTCCCGGTCTTTCATCCCAAACCACATGCCACTCGCCAGGATCAACGTTTGCATTCCCTGGACGTACGAAGGGCCCTGGCCTTCTATATTGACTGCACAAAGCACTTTAGAAAGACAACACAACTCTTCGTTGCAGTGGCCGACTGAATGAAAGGCTCACCGGTCTCCTCACAACGCCTATCCTCCTGGATTACGTCTTGCATCCGGACTTGCTATGACCTGGCAGGTGTCTCAGCACCGCACCTCACCGCTCACTCCACGAGGGCCCAGGCTTCCTCGAAGGCTTTCCTGGCACAAGTTCCGATCCAGGACATTTGTAGAGCAGCGGTTTGGTCATCAGTCCACACATTTACAGCTCACTATGCACTAGTGCAGCAGTCCAGAGACGATGCTGCTTTCGGATCAGCGGTTTTGCACACAGCAATGTCTCACTCCGACCCCACCACCTAAGTTGGGCTTGGGAGTCACCTAATGGAATGGATATGAGCAAGCACTCGAAGAAGAAAAGACGGTTACTCACCGTTGTAACTGTTGTTCTTCGAGATGTGTTGCTCATATCCATTCCAAACCCGCCCCCCGTCCCCACTGTCGGAGTAGCCGGCAAGAAGGAACTGAGGGGGCGCCGGGTCGGCTGGGGTATATATTCAGCGCCATGAAGGCGCCACTCTAGGGGGCTCCACAGCCGACCCGCCGGTGTTGCTAGGGTAGAAAATCTTCCGACGATCGTGCACGCGGCGCGCGCACACCTAATGGAATGGATATGAGCAACACATCTCGAAGAACAACAGTTACAACGGTGAGTAACCGTCTTTTCCTATGGTTGGTGGTGGTTTCTTGTTTTATCAGCCCTTGTAAATCAGTTCAGGTACCTTCTTCATTTGTCTCAGCGTAAATAAGCTGGGTGCTGACTCAAGGACATGAAACATGCCGACCAAATTACAGATCTAAAATTCATGCAGATGCCCAAAGTGACAAATGAAACAGCAGCCTTAGTTTTCCTGTTCTGCTGCTTGTTCAGAGCATTCCCATCTTTGCATAAATAAATAATTCCCACCTTGGATTTTATTTCAAGTTGGCAATCATGAACCAAGTCAGTCGACATTGCAGTTTGTCTTTAATGGAAAATAAAAAACATTCTCCCCAACATATATAGCATTTGTTTTCTGTTGGAAGAAATTGAAAAATTACCTTTCTTGGCCTGTCTTCTGACCACCGTCTACTTCATTTCTCATACAGTTTGCCATTAGATGACGGACAATATGAAATGTGAGAACAAAAAGATAACATTTCTATTTTGAATAATTTATGGGATGAGCATCTGCCTTCACTTCCACAAAAAGCAAATGAAAGGCTGCATAGTCTAGAAATCAGATTGGACTCTGAGTACTATTCCTGTTCTTCGCTCTCTCACTCTAAGACCCTGAACAAGCCTTTAAACTCTCAGTTTTGGTTGGCCTAAGTCTGCTCCCATTTAAGTCAATTCTAAAACTCCTATTCATTTCAGTGGGAGCACAGTTAGTCCAATCATGAGCACGTTTGAAATTCTTACTTTAACATCTCTGTGCCCATTTCTAAAAGCGGGGATAATACCTACTTCAGAGGAGTGTTGTTCAAATTAATTGTAAAAGCATTCTGAGCTGCACAGGTGGTGTACAAATACGAGTTTGCACATCAAGTGTTTTATATACATAAGTCACTAGAAACAGAATAAATTGTTGGTTTGAGTTGTGCATTTTTACTATAAATAGCTCTTTCAATGTAGAAGTTTGTTTAGTATAACTTCTGTCCTGAATAAAACATGTCTTAAAACTACTTCCTGATAAGATCCACAACCAAGAACAGTTATGGAAGGGTTTTTTTGTTTGTTTGTTTGTTTGTTTGTTTTTTGTGTTTGTGCATTCTAAATTCATTGTTCAAGACACTGATTCCCTGTATTTTAGCTGTTAGTGAATGTGAACAGCCTGTGTTCGGACATACAAGTTTCAAATTCCAATCATCACCTGTTCATTATAGCCCATATTAAATTCCTTGATTTTAGCCATGCTGGTCTTTTTAAACTTGGGCGTTTCCATTTCCTGTGATCACTATAGAATCATTTTGAATCCTCCACTGCTATTCTTTAAAGCAACTCCAACCTGGCTCCATTTTTACACACCAGGTGCTTGTGTGTGCTATTTTTACATGGGTAGTTTTGCACACTGTTGCTTGTGAAAGAATATCTTTAAGATAAAGTCCTTTTTCTGTGTACAGGTTTGTCAGTAAACCTCTGATAGTATACATATACAAATAATTTGCACAAGAAATTCTATAGTTTGTGCTCATAAGTGAGTGTGCACAAGTTTTGTGTAGTCACAGATGCCAGCATGAGGGCCCCTGTCTTTAACTGCTAGCAATATTCATATTAGCAATATTGTAAAAGTTCATTTAAAGTTTTTCACATTTCTTCAGGGGCAAAGCCACTGTGCACAACCCCCACTCAAGAACCATCCTTCATTCTCTCCCAGTAACTCTCAGTCTTCCCACCACCTTATTTGGGAGCATTGCTACTATTATAGGTGGAAATAGGTAATTGTCATGCCAACTCCCTGCCTTCAACACACACACTCTCCCTACTGCCAAAGCTCTACACTACCCCACATTCTCTCTTGGAAGCAAAATATATCAAATCCAGGTAAAGGTTCTCTTTTTTTAAGGGAGTTCATTACTGGGCTGTCTTACCTTTTCCCTAAACCTAGTTTTACAAAAGAAAAATGTCAGATCTCCTCCTCTATCATGATGACCCTAAGGCTTTCTGGGTGATAGATGGCTTCTTGAAGATGCCTTTGTATTCTGGTGGCTTTAACAATATATCTGACATCACACAATGAAAAGCTGGCAGTGTATCTCCTAAGAATAGTTGTTACATGACAATGGAACAGTTTACAAATGTCTGAGATGCCTATTAAACATAAACAATTCACAGGTTCAGCTGCAGAAAACAGACAGTGGATTTTTAGAAAGTGTGGAAGGAACTAGAATGCAAGTCAGATCTAAGTCAGACAAATAATTCTGCCACTGTTTGCTATGGAAGCGTTCAATAACATGCAGATATTTATAAGGCACTGGGCAAACATTAAAGTACAGACTCTAAATATGTAAATCCTCAGATCATAGCTCAGTTCTTAACACCTTGTTTCCCAATGCAACCTGTTCATTTCCTCATTGAGCAATTTACTTCTTATGTTAGAGCCCCATTATTTTACAAAGAAAGATTAAGCAATGTTTATGTAGGGGGCCAGGGTGGCTGCCCTCCGAACCTGAGGGTAAAGGGCCTTTCCCTCAGCCTGAGTGGGCGGGGCCAGCCCAAGCTTGCTCCACCCCCCCGGAAGGGGAGGGGTGGAACAGGAAGTATAAAGGGCGGGGCCCTTAGCTCAGTTAGGGCAGCACCAGGGAGGGAGGCAGACACAGACTGTGGGCTGCTCCCTTCAGAGCCTGCTGCCACACCAGGGGAGGCCCTGGACCCATGGAAACCTCACCTGGAGGACGGACTGGGGCTGCCAGGACTGCCCGCTGCCGAGTACCCAGAGGAACTGGAGGAGTCGGAGGGGGAGCGGGAGCTGCCAGCAGCCGAGTACCCAGAAGAGCTGGAGGAGCCTGAGCCTGAGGGGGAGCTGGAGCTGCCAGCAGCGGACTACCCCGACGCACTCACGGGACCAGAGGGATTCGGGCGAGCAATCGGGTAGGAAGTAGCCCAGGGACAGAGCTGCACAGTGGTGAGTCTATGTAGCGGGACGACCCCGCTGACCCAGTGGTGGGACCCCCGTTCTGCCACTGTCAGGGCCCTGGGCTGGAGCGCAGTGGTGTAGGGTGGGCCTGCGCTCCCCTACCCGGCAGAGCCACGCCGGGACCTTTGCCGGCGCTCCCCTGCCTGAGGGGCGCGCTACTGACCTTTGCCGGCGCTCCCCTGCCTGAGGGGCGCGCTACTGACCTTTGCCGGCGGCCGCCCCGCCGCTAATTCCCCGCTGACGGAGGCGTGACCCAGGCTGGCCAGTGATCTCATAGCTCCCCACCGCCCCCTAGCGGGTAGGTGGGCCAACGCCGATCACAGTTTACTATTACATTTGATTTTAAGTGCTCATAGTACACAATAGGAAGTATTCCAACAGACCGAGTCCAGAGTAGGCTGCTATGTGCTATAGGCATATAAATGGAGCCATCTTTGGATCCATCGTGTCTTCGAATACCGGCCCAATTTTCAAACCCTGTATTTGGATGTTCTAATTGATACTTAGGTATAACAAATGTATCTGCATTTAGATTTCCTGTCAAAAAGAGAGACAAGGATGCCCACATTTTAAAACTGGGACTCACATCTGTTTTGCAGCTTTAATAATGATTCTCTTCTGCTTTGCGCTGTTGTTTTTCTCAGCACCCTCAAGCTTAGTTGTAGCAATAAAATTGATTAATCTTTGCTTTGCTGTGCTGGTCTTCTTCTGTGTTGGGTTTCTTCAGCCTGAACTTTTTCCCAGGCTGTGGCCTTCTATTGAGTAGCAACTGGTTTACTACCAGTGTCTAAATCTGTACAACTAAAAAAAGGTAGGCACATCAATATCTCCATGTGGCTTATTATGTTGTCTCTGATTCACCTGGTAAGCATGGTAACAATGTAGAATCTAAGACCATCTGAAATTTGAATTCCCACTGTTGATTTGCATCCTTCTCCCATCCACATCTTCATTTTTCTCCCCCAGTATCTGAGCCCCATTGTACTTGGCCCTGCACAACCATGTAGTAACAGAAAGTTCCTGCTGTGACACGTTTCTCATCGCTGTAGGCAATCTCTGCATGTTAGGGTTTGAGACACGTTGGCAAATCAGTGTGGAGAAGGTTGAACTGCTTTTGCCCAGGTTGTATCTGTAAGTAAATAGGACTTTAACTTCTGACATTTTTCACACGCACTAACATCATTTATTTTAGGGTGGCGGGGAAAGAATTCAGTATATTGCTTTTACTGGGGAGCGGTAAGAAAGTCTGAGTGAGTAAAAGAACATATACTAAAATGTGTAGACAAAAAAGTGGTTGAATCTAGCCCCTTTTGGTTTGTGATCATGTGCTGCCTTGCAATAACAACCTAGCCTGGATATGTATTCTTCAAATCTCTATCCCAACAAAGGTAAAGGTACAAACAAAGGAGGTGGAGTTAACAATCATTTATGCATGTGAGAGGATTCATGAACACTTTATAGTCAAAAATGTAGTGAGATCAGAACTCTTTGGATTATTTTTTTCCTTTGTATCACAGTCCAAGTAAAATATGTGCATACAAATCCAGATGGGGTGGTCATAGAAAATTGTAAACTCCCTGGGAGAATATGCATTTTCGGTGTCATGCACACTGCTGTTAACAAGTGATAAATATTAGTAAGATGTACTGGCTATAGCTATATTTCATTATACTGTGATTTTGTCAGATCTAAGCTAACTAGTGTTGGGTCTGGTCAGTTACTGGTGGGACCTCAAGTCAAAGCTAGGATGCTGTGTTTGTGATTTAGCGGACGATACTCATCCCTAACACCCTCGGTCTATGCTAGCCCTTTTCCCTAAAATTTTCCACTGTTGTTACTACACCGATGGGAGCCCTAGTGTAGACAAAGCACCAGCCAATCATAGTTACTTAAACGACCGTGTGTCTGACCCAGTGATTAGAATGCTAGTGCCCACTAGTGCCTAATCCACGTTGATGCTCCTGCTGTTGCTGCCACTGGTCAAGGTTGGATGGTAAGAATGTTTAGAAAAGGAACAGATTCCCTGATGTATTTCTGGCTCCTTTGGGCTTGTCCTCACTACAGGCTAAATTGGCACTGCTGCAATCGATGCAGCAGGCATCGATTTACCAGTCTGGTGAAGACACAATAAGTTGATGGGAGAGAGCTCTGTACACACACACACACACACACACACACACACACACACACACACACACACTGTATTAGCAAAAGTGTTGTAAGCAAGACTTGAGAAGTAATTCTTCTCTTCTACTCCGCGCTGATTAGGCCTCTACTGGAGAATTGTGTCCAGTTCTAGGCGCCACATTTCAGGAAAGATATGAACAGATTGGAGAAAGTCCAGAGAAAAGCAACAAAAATTAATAAAGGTCTAGAAAACATGACCTATGAAGACTGAGGGGGGACATAACAGTTTTCAAGTACATAAAAGGTTGTTACAAGGAGTGGGGAGAAAAAATGTTCTTAATCTCTAAGGATAGGACAAGAAGCAATGGGCTTAAATTGCAGCAAGGGAGGTTTAGGTAGGACATTAGGAAACACTTCCTAACTGTCAGGGTGGTTAAGCACTGGAATAAATTGCCTAGGGAGGTTGTGGAATCTCCATAATTGAAGATTTTTAAGAGCAGGTTAGACAAACACCTGTCAGAGATAGTCTAGATAATACTTAGTCCTGCCATGAGTGCAGGGGACTGGACTAGATGACCTCTTGAGGTCCCTTCCAGTCTTATGATTCTATGATTACTTAACAGCAAAAATACTTAATTTTCAAGTTTAACACTTAAGGCTTGAAAGTACAATGATAGCCCCTGATTTATCTCTTAAATACAGGATTCCTGCTTTCACTAACCAGTCACAATTTTTTGTTAAGCTACAGAGGGAATTTTGGAAAGATTAGTTTTAAATTGAAAAAGCATTATAGTCTGAACTGTGGGGTTTGAGGTGATTAGTAAAAATGTATTGAAATACTGTAGGCAGATGCCACAAAACAGCTGAGCTTCAAGCATTTCAGATTTCTTTTTTGTTTTGCTATTTATGAACTAACACAGAGGGTTTATTGTGCCTGCTTCAGTTCAGAATTGCTAGTTCATTATAATGAGTTCATGGCTTTTTCTGGCATAGTTTGTTTTCTTAATGCCATTCTCATCCAACTGAAATTTACTGCTGAGGTAGAGTGAAATCCTAATCCCCTTGTGCCAGCCAGGCGTACACAGGAGATAGTTCAGAGTGAGGGTTTGGGGGATAGCATCCTCCATTCTCCCTCCACCCCGAAACTCAGAAGCTGGTGGTGAAGAACCTGAGTAGCTGGACTGCTGTTGCTATAGCCTATTGGCCTGCTGTTCTCGGCCTATATCTGCCACAGCTTTCCCTTCTGCAACACTGATTTACTTCCCATGCCCATCCAGCACTCCCACAGCCTCCCATTCTGTGCTCCTGTGGGGAGAAATGCTGAAGAACTCTTCCTGGCTCACTCATGTATGGTTCTGTTGCTCTAAATTTGGCCCATTCTTCTTCCTGGAGGATTTAACTATAGATAATTTATTTAAATATATTTCACCTTCTGATAAGACATTCAAACAAGATTATCTTAAAACATCCTGATTCTTTCTGTTATTATGCATGAGGATCATTTATTAAACGCCGTTTGTTTTTTCTTGTAATTATTAGCAATGATTATACTTTTTTTAACTGCTTCACCCTGCCCATTAGCATATTGCTTCATAATCCTCTCAATATATTCCTGCGTACACAGGCAAAAACTGTCATAACAGGCTTCTAGGTTGGGAGGTTACTTGAATACAAGGCCTAATTAAAGAAGCATTTGTCTACTGTTGAATTATCCTTTCTAATTTTTATTTTTCTCCTATTACTTGATGCTATGTGAATAATGAACAGAGAAATAGGATCTTCCTGATTACTACTTCACCAAAATAGAAATAGTAGAATATAATAAGAAAGAATAGCAGTTTGGTGGATGACCTGCATCTGGCCACAAAACGATAGCTCAGAGTCCGACTGTCTGACCGAATGCCTCTGAAGTGGGTGAACAACAAAACATTATTTGTCTAATCTTGAATTCAGAGAAGTACACAAAATTCATCGCATAAGTTATTCATTGACTATGTTTGTGAATTGTTCACCCAGCTCGAATAGAGAACCTTTAAAAATATTTTGTATTGATTTTTTTTTTTAAATCACATCTAGCAAGTCAGTAAGCTGGGTGCAAGCAAACGTGTTTTAATACCGCTAAACATATACATCTGGAAACAAAGCATGTAAGCCATACTTGCAGGATGGGGGACTCTATTCTGGGAAGCAGTGACTGAAAAAGATTTGAGGTTGATGGTGGATAACACTGCTCTATAGCCAAAATGCGTCTGAAATAAATGTAGTCAAACTTTACTAATTCTGGGTCACTGAGAATGAAAATGATGCTTAAAATTGTTGATTGGCTCTAGTTTTCAAGATATGCTATTGGGTCAGTATATACGACCCTTGACTTGGAAATGGCGGAGGATAAGTGAGTTATAAAGAGAAGGGATCTCAATTTAAACCAGAAATGACTAAAATACATCTTTGACTGGATCTATGAATAAATCTATGACTGGGTTTGGACAGTACTTGCTTTTTAGGCAAAACAATGAATGATGCAATCTGAAGCTGGTATTGCGTCATACATGATATGAATTGCATCATGTTATTCCTAGAAGTCATGGATGATGCAATCATAACGAAGCTTACATTACTCTGCTGAACAAATTGCCCTATATCAGCTCTAGAAATCATACAGTGTCGTGCTCTCTTATTTGTCAGTGTTTGATTTTGCAAAGGGACACATTTCTGTTTAGTCAAAGTGGGCAGAGATGCCTCGTACTTGTGTGAACAGTGCAGGTAACTTCTGCTATGTTTGTGGTGAAGTGACTTTTGCATCACAAAAGCGCAGTATAACCACTATGGTTAAGAAAGCCTATCACCTTTAGTTTGGCTGCAAAATTGGAGATCAGGACAAGAGGTGGGCCCCACACATATGCTGCAACACTTGTGCAACAAATCTTCACCAGTGGTTGAACAGGAAAAGGAAATCTATGCCTTTTGCAGTGCCAATGATTTGGAGAGAGCCAACAGATCATACCAGCAATTGTTACTTCTGCATGGTGCCTCCAGTTGGGAAAGGTGTGTCAAAGAAGAAAAAGTGGACTGTGCATTATCCAAACATTCCATCAGCTATACGCCCAGTACCCCACGGAGAAGGACTGCCGGTTCCTGATGCACCAGAATCATTCTCACTTGAGTCAGACGAGGAAGAGGGAGAGGATGAAACTTCTGGTCCTGAACCATCAGTGTCACAGGACCCACATTTTCTCCCATCCTCCTCCTCTGAACCACACCTCATAACACAAGGTGAACTACCCAAGAGTAAGGCACAGCTGTTGGGCTCCAGACTACAGCAGTGGAATCTCCTGGCAGGTGATGTTAGGGTTTCCATGTTCCGTGACCATCAAAAGGATCTTGTCCCATTCTTCTTCATGGAAGGTGATCTTGTAGCCTGCAACAACATCGATGGTGTGATGGCAGCCCTCAACATCGTTCACGATCCAGATGAGTGGAGACTGTTCATTGATTCATCGAAGACGAGTCTTAAAGCTGTTTTACTGCATAATGGCAATGTTTTGCTATCAATTCGAGTTGGTCATGCAGTCCATATGAAGGAAATCTATGACAACATGAAACAACTTTTGAGGTGCATAAACTATGATCAACATCAGTGGCAGTTTTGTGGTGATTTGAAGGTTGTTGCTCTCTTGCTTGGTCTGCAGACTGGATACACAAAGTACTGCTGTTTTCTCTGTGAATGGAATAGTCGTGCAAGAGATTCCCACTACATCAAGAAAGATTGGCCACCCCGGCCACTCTTTCACAGTGAATCAAGCAATTCACAGCAGACAGCACATGTGCTTTAGGTACAAGGTCACATTTTGCCTTTTATATTGAGCGCCTGCCGGTATGGTGACACATCACACACGGCTGGGCAACAGAATTTGGTTTCCAGGCAGCCATGGTAAGCCAAAGGGTACATGGGCTTGGCTTCTAAGGCCTTGATAACATGTGGGAATGTTTTCAAACTGCAGTGCCCTCCTTTCCCATAGCAAGCAATGCTGGTTGGGTTTGCCATTTAAAAGGAGGGGCTGTGGTTTTCAGGTGGATATGCAGCACACACCTCTCCCCACCCCTCTGTGTGGCTAATTGTGATGATCCCTTCACCCCTCCCCCCCTTGCGTAGCTATTCTCAAGGATGATTCCTTTTAGCCAAGCGCAAACAGCCCCGCTGAATGGGGTCCTTTTACAGTTCCCTTACAAAAATTCCCCTATTTGAACCAGGTGACCATGAATGATATCACTCTCCTAAGGCTAACACAGAAAGATAGAGACCGAATGTTGCTTGAATGCGACCAAAACCCAGGACCATTCACTGCCATGCTTTGTTCTGCAATGATTCCAGACCACTTGCTACTGGCGTGGTAAAGTGTCCTACCGTGGAAGACAAAATAAGGCAGCCCACACCAGAAACCTTCGGCAAAGGCTTTCACAGTACCTCCAGGAGAGCTTCATGGATATGTCCCTGGAGGATTCCCGCTCCATCCCCGGACACGTTAACAGACTTTTCCAGTAGCTGTACTGGCCACAAATGCATCCCAAGTCTTCAGGGAAAATCAAACATTAAACACTATTGCTTTTAAATCCTGTACTGTAGTTCCAAATGTGCACTCACCAGAGGGGCCTTCTCCGCCTTCAGGGTCGGGGATCCCACCTTGGGAGGGTATTGGCTCCAGGGCGAGGAAAAGGTCCTGGCTGCTGGGGAGAATGGATTCACTGCTTGCCTGCTGCGCATTCTCCTCCTCCTCATTCACAAAATCCTCCTCCATGTTGCATGAGACTCCCCCCTTGCAGGTGTCCATGGACAGTGGTGGAGTAGTGGTAGGGTCCCCCCCTAGAATGCCATGCAGCTGATCATAGAAGCGGCATGTATGGGACTCTGACCCAGAGTGACCATTTGCCTCCTTTGTCTTTTGGTAGGCTTGCCTGAGCTCCTTGACTTTCACGCGGCACTGCTGTGTGTCCCTGTTGTAGCCTCTGTCCATCATGCCCTTTGCGATTTTGGTATATATATTAGCATTTCTACTTTTTGATCGGAGTTCTGCCTGCAGAGATTCTTCTCCCCATACAGCAGTCAGATCCAGTTTCTCCTGTTCGCCCCAGGCTGGAGCTCGTTTGCAATTCTGGGGGGACTGCATGGCCACCTGTGCTGCTAAGCTCGCCACGCTGACCAAACAGGAAATGAAATTCAAAAGTTCCCGGGGCTTTTCCTGTGTACCTGGCTAGTGCATCGGAGTTGAAAGTGCTGTCCAGCGTGGTGACATTGGAGCACTCTGGGCTAGCTCCTTGAGGCCAATAATGTCGATTTGCGTCCGCACTACCGCAAATTGGACCCAGCAAGGTCGATTTTAGTGCTACTCCCCTCGTCGGGTAGGAGTACAGAAGTCGATTTTAGGAGCCCTTTAGGTCGACGGAACAGAGTTGCTTGTGTAGATGCATTCATTATAAAATCGACCTAACGCAGCTAAATTCGACCGAACCCTGTAGTACAGACCAGGGCAAAGATACAATTCTCAGGGAAAGCTTTTCATCACCACTGTGGAGTACTTAGGTCCTGATCCTGCAAAGATCTTTGTATGTGCTTAAATGTTTGCACTGCAGAGAACTCCATTGCAGTTAAGAAAACCACTCACAGTGAGTGAAGTTAAGCACATGTATAAGGATTGGAGCCTTAGACTGAAACACTTTTGGGGCAGGGACTATTTTTTGTCTTGTGTGCAAAATGCCAGCCAAAGGGAGGCACCAGTCCCTGACTGGCTCTCTGGGCATTAATTCAATACAAATAAGTAATGATAATAACCAGTAAAGATTGCTTCAGACAAGGCATTTTCACTGAATACATGCATATGTATTTTCACTGAAGGTATGTGTGATTATGCATTTTATACAAACATAGCATGTAATATTTACTCAGTAACTGAGTCCAACTGAAACAGCTGGAGGAAAATACCACCTTCAATAGCTATCAATAGAATATTTCTTTCTTGTAAAAGAGTGAGAGACAAAAGCAGATGAGCTGCCTCTCCTTTGATCTCATTATAGCAGCAAAAATATTGCTGTTGGATGAAGTTCATAGTCACCTTAAGATTTTCTGGATTCAGTCAATGAAGAATTTCAGTTGTGAGACTGACCTTGACATCTATACGTGATATTCAATTCCTGGGATGTTTTATTCAATTCCTGGTACTGCTCATTCGGACTATTTCAACTGATGTCCATAAGTGTTCATAGACTGAACAATTTACTACAACTACTGACTACTGGCAATGTAGCATGTTATAGGTCTAAGTCCTTCTTTGTTATTCTGGAGGAATGGGATACCATGCCAGGAGGAAGATGGGATAAATGATTTCCAAGAAGTTGAGAAAGAGGAAGCAGGGCAGAAATTAAAATTAATTATTCACCCCTTTAAATATATATATTTAGTAGAAATGGTAGCAGCTGGACTCACTGCTGTAAAGTCATTTAAAGACTGCTAGCTAGTTGCAGCAACCATACTGCCAGTGCTGTGGTTGATATGAAGACAGCTAATGTAGCTAGCCCTTAAGGAGTTCAATCTATTATGCTACATTATTGAAAAGAAGATTAAGAAGTGATTTGATCATAGTCTGCAAGTACCTACACAGAGAAGATATCCGGTACCAGAGAGCTCTTTAATTTAGCAGTTGAAGACATAAGATCCAGTGGCCAGAAGTTGAAATTGGACAAATTTAGACTGGAAACCAGGCACATATTTTTACCCCTGAGGATAATTAAACATTAGAACAACTTACCAAGGGACATGGGGGATTCTCCATCAACTGAAATCTGTACATCAAGATTATATGTCTATCTTAAAAATATGATATTAATCACACATTATGGGGGGTGATATTGGAATTAAGGATGAAATTCTAGGGACTGTATAGTTTATCGCAATGTCCCTTCTTGGTTTAAAGTCTATGAATCTTGACAGAATGACAATTGGGTAAATTCAAGAGGAATTGCAAGAGTGGGGAATCTGTGTAGACAATTTTAGGAGGGAGAACCATCCTCTGCATTGTGTTGCCCCTGGCCACCTTCCATCTTGGAAGCACAAAGAAATTATAAAAAGTATGTGAGATTTTTTCCCTGTCAGTTCTTGAAAAGGTTTTTATGTACCTGCAGCCCCTCCCATCTCTCTCTTGCAATTGAAACAAATGGCTCATATTTCTGTGAAAGCTATTCTTACACACCAATTTTTCTTTAGCATAACTTGATGGCTTACTAACGGGCCCTTTAAGTTTGTTCATCTCCCGGAAAAATAGTGTATCTTTTCTCCTCTGGGGGACTGAGCTTTCCTTGTAAATCAGGATCCAGATACCACCTTTGCTAAATGTTAACACTGAGTAATGATATCTGTTTGCACAGCACTTGTCAGAATATGATCAATAACATTTAATATGCATGAATAAAATAAAGCCAAATTAAAACAACACAACACATAGGCCATATAAAGCTCTGATATCTAACTTAGTGGATGAGGGACACGGAAACAGTATATTCTAAAGAGGAATGGATATCTATGACCTTGCAAACAGATCAGTACAAGAATATTTCCATAAACACAAAGAACAACATGATCTTATGATTTGTATTCATAAGACATTTTTACACTTGAAAGAATGCATTAAATAAATGGGCCAAATGCATCCCTAGTTTAAGTATAGATTTAACTCAAGTTTGATCAACAGCAGGGCATAAAAGTGTATTCTGATGCTTTAAAATATATAACGAATTGATTAAGTTCTTAAATTGTTACTGCATACAGAGCTTTAACATTGCAAACAGATACATTAAAAAGCAATCTGAAAAGTTTTTGCTACCTGCTAATAAAGACTCCAGTCCTGCAAGATCAAGTGACACCTGAAGTGGTTCAAGAGGCTAAATGCTGCACCCAGATTTAAATGTCTCATCAACGCTTGCAGGGAAAGCATGGAAACCTGAATTTGAGTCCTACAGGCAAATACAGGAAGAAATTATTTTAAAATATATAATTCATAGCTGTATATTTAAATATTTTAAGGTGTACCCAGGTATTCTGTGATTCAGTCTCCTAGCTCCATTAGGCTCCTCTGAAAATCCCAGACTTACACTGTATTGTTTGGATGTTTTAAGCCCTTAAAATGTAAAACAGAAATGGAGTCCTGATGGCAAATCATGTCAGACTGATGAGAAATACTCATTCTGGCATCAGTTTAGGCACTGTAGGTTGTGTTTGTTGGGAATAGGAGTTTACTCAGTACAAAGACTGTCCCATTAATGACTTGTCTGACATTGGACAGATACCAAAGTTAACTTTGCACAGTCAACTCATCTATCAACCTAGCTGACAATATATTGTTACATTATAAAAAGGCTTCCATGTTAATTTAATGAGAGTGGGGAAACAGATTGGGTGCATGTGTATCTCAAGAGAAGTGAAGGCTATTGACAGGATTAGCCAGGACTTCAAAGGAGCAATGCAAATTTACATCAGCTGAGGATCTGATTCTAAGTATAAAAGGGAAAATTCCACCCTGACTATAACTCTAATTACTTATACATGGGGTGAATTTAGTCCATAGTAATTTCTGTAATGTCTGACTTAGATACATACATAAATTTCTAAGGCCAGAAGGGACCATTTTCCAGCAGTGGTTACACCAGTGCCAAATACAGAGGTAATCTCTCTACTCCTCCAGATTCCCCTGTTTATGCATCCCAGGATTGCATTTGCTCTTTTGGCCACAGAGTCACAGTGGGAGTTCATGTTCAGCTTATTACACTGGTCTACAATTTTTGAGAAGTCGTCTGCTTCAGAGATGAAATGTGCTATTTATTATGTATTTTGATGTGCTGAATTCAAATATGACAATTAAAACAACTGATTGGCTACTGTTTCTAAGATATTTAAGTTTTTACATTTTATGTCTATGTATATTGTGTAGATAGTAGAGTTTTAATCATAAATTGTAAACCTAGGTCTTTTCATGTGTTTATGGTTGCTTTACATGATAATATTTCACCTGTCCTGTTTATGTAACACTTTAAAAATCAGCAAAAGGGTTCTATAAATAAAATTTATTATGAAACAAAAGGCAAAAAACTATTCTGTACATAGTTTAGTCCTATTCAGTGTCTACTCGGCGCTTCTTGGCTTGTCTCTTGTATTCATTAAATGGAGCATCTCTTGTCACTGTCCAGCAATAGTCTGCAAGCATTGATGGGCTCCATTTGCCCTGATAGCGTTTCTCCATTGTTTCAATGTCCTGGTGAAATCGCTCGCCGTGCTCGTCGCTCACTGCTCCGCAGTTCGGTGGAAAAAAATCTAGATGAGAGTGCAAAAAATGTATCTTTAGTGACATGTTGCAACCAAGGCTTTTGTATGCCTTGAGGAGGTTTTCCACCAACAATCTGTAGTTGTCTGCCTTGTTGTTTCCGAGAAAATTTATTGCCACTAACTGGAAGGCTTTCCATGCCGTCTTTTCCTTGCCATGCAGTGCATGGTCAAATGCATCATCTCGAAGAAGTTCACGAATCTGAGGACCAACAAAGACACCTTCCTTTATCTTAGCTTCACTTAACCTTGGAAATTTTCCACGGAGGTACTTGAAAGCTGCTTGTGTTTTGTCAATGGCCTTGACAAAGTTCTTCATCAGATCCAGCTTGATGTGTAAGGGTGGTAACAAAATCTTCCTTGATTCAACAAGTGGTGGATGCTGAACACTTTTCCTCCCAGGAACCCAGGCAAAAAAGCGTGAAATGATTGTCTGCAGTTGCTTTCATGGAGGGAGGGAGAGGGAGAGTGACGACATGTACCCAAAACCACCTGCGACAATGTTTTTGCCCCATCAGGCATTGGGAGCTTAACCCAGAATTCCAATGGGCAGCGGAGGCTGTGGGAACTGTGGGATAGCTTCCTACAGTGCACCGCTCTGTGAGTTGATGCTAGCCACTCCGCCGACTTAATGCGCTTAGTGGGGACATACACAATCGACTGAATAAAATCGATTTATAAAAATTGACTTCTATAATATCGACCTAATTTCGTAGTGTAGACATACCCTAAGATATTAGAAGAGCCTGTCAGATGTATGCTATGTAAAACACCTGAAAACACATTTAACTAATTGTACATATATGAATTATGGGGGGTTTAGATTTATAAACTAGGGAGAATAGCTGGTGAAAGACAAACATATATAGTGTAATAAATAACTTGTGAGGCTAATGATTTGTCTTTCTTAGCACGGTTTTCATTGCCAAAAGGTTTCACTTAATTTCATAGTAATAGGATTTAAAAAAAAAAATTAGATGATTCAGGAAATTCAGAATATTGCTGTTCACCACAAGTGCTTTCTTTCTCTATATGGAGGTGCATATGCTCTATGTAGAGTGTATATGTTTTTAAAAGGACTGTGTGTTTATTATAATTTGCAATGTCTACCTGAATCTGCATGGCCTCTGTCATGTAATTCAAGAATCTTCCTTGTAAAGCAAGAAGCTTATCTTTCATTCTAGAAGTAATTAGTTGCAAGAGGAGCCAGGAGCATTATAATATTCAATTATATTTTGTTTTTCCAGCAAGAGAGCAGTAATTTGCAAGCCTGACAATCAAACCTAATTAATATTCACTGTCATCCATGGTCTCTCAGACTAAATTTTCAATTGACTAGTGATTTTAGGCACGTTAATTTGTGGGTGACCTATCTGAAACCCTTTGAAGGAAACTGATTTTCAGAAGATAGAGAGCACCCATGCAACTGAAAACAGGGACCTTCTGCTAACGGCTCTCAATAGTCAGTTCTGCAAATGTAGACTTGCCATCCACAGCATCTTCTCTGTTGGAGCAAACATTCAATTTTTCTGATCATGAAATCTGTAATTTAAGATTTGTTTTTTTTTTATCTTGACTTTGCATGATAAACATCCGTTCATACTACACAAACCAGTGTCATTTTCCCCAAAGAATCATTGGACTTGTTTATAGCATAAATTGCTAGATAATTACCAAAGCACAAATCAAGTATTCCTGGTTGATATTAGTAGAAATCAGTTTTTCCTGATGTAACAGATTGCCCTATTCTGGTTGAACTTTAATACAGTCAGGCAGATGGTTGAAGAGCAAAGTATGTTGTTAATTATTTACTCAATGTGTTTGCTGATGGACCTCCATGCTTCACAGATTCCACAATGTCACATCAAGAAAAAATGAAAATTAATTTATATTATATATTTTTAAGAGTGTGGTTTAACGCTTCGGACAAATATCTCATCCTCAGTAAATTGCACTGATGTACAATGAGTATATTCATCCTGAGGACCACCTCACCCCCATCCGCACTCCTTACAACATGTGATCTGGCTATGCTCCATTATAAATACAGCTCTCTCCTTCAACATAAGCTCTCTCCATTTTCTTAAATCTCTGCTAGCCCTCTGGCTGCCAACCTCATTAAACCCATCCTCACCCATCTGTTTTCAGCAACTGGTCTGCTTCTTCAGGAGAAAGCCACTGGGTGTTTTTGTGAAAATTAAAAAAAAAAAGTTATCACGTTTTCCCCCAAAAAAATTATTGAAAATTTTTGTTTAACGAAAACCACATTTTTTTGGTCAATGAAAAATGTCAACGATCATTTCAATAACATTATTCAAACCTTTTTTTTATTGAAAATGTTACCAAATTTTTGTACAAAATGGAACCTTTTGACACTGCCAACAATTTCTTTGTGAAAAAAGAACATTTCCCAACATAACAAAAAATGAATGCAGAAAATTTAAACCGACCTGTTGCCCCTCAATACCTCTGGAACCACATTCCACCTGAGTACCTGAGAAATTGGCACACTTCTCCATGTTATACCTCAGCATTTGAGGCACAGGATCTATCAGTCCTCTTCTAGTTTAAATGGGAGGAACCTGCTTGCCGGACAGTCTCAAGGAAGTGCCCTCAACTTTGGAACTTGATTATATTTGTACTGGTTGTTCTAATTTAGCAAACACAGTTACATATTGGAAGGGTTTATTTATGTACTATTTTTCTAATCACTGTTCTCTTTAAGAAGAGCTACAATAACTGGCAAATGTAGGTGGGGGTGTTGACTGATATTCTGTAGTGACACCCGTCCTTCTCTTGAAAGATTAATTCTGAAAATAGGGTAAATAGGCCCCCTCTTTTATTTTGGCTGTGCTGCAATAAAAGGGTGATGGATCAAGCTGCAGCATTCAATTATTTTGTTTCTGATGTTATCTCCAGGTAAGAAAATATAGCCCAGCTTAGATGGTTTCCGTGTGCTTCTCAGTTTTGCTCTTCACTGCAAGGGATGCAAAACAAAAAGAAGAGTCACAGAGGATTAAGAAATTATCACACTGCCAGAATAAACGGTGAAAATTGTTTCCTAGATGTGTTTGTCCTTTTATTGGAACTGATTTTTAGAATATATGTTTGCTGGAGGAAAACTTGCTAGTTAAGTATGGCAGACTGACACCTATGGGGAGAGTTTCAAAATGTGGAATGGGGATATAGCCATCTAGTTCCTGTTGAATTGGAGTCACACAGCTAAAATTCTATACCATGCTTAGGAAACTTATTCCCTGATGGGCTAATTGCTTTGATATAATTAAAAAAAACACTTTGCCTCGTTGTAAAAAATGCAGAGCACCCTGGAGATGCTTAGATGATAGACATCAAAACTGAGAACACAGTGGGATTTGTTGCTGTGATGCATGAAATGGAGAAAAATTGTGTCCCCTGATGTGAAAACTAAAGGATAGAGAACAAAGCAGCACTACTAATTTGGTAGTATCTATTTCTGTGGCACCTAAAACTTACTGCTATCAAAACTGAGTCCACCAAATCAGGTTCTTGAAACACAATGATAATACTCGTGCAATGGAATCCTAAATGAAAACAATCAGTTTCTCAAGAAGGGAAAGTCATGTGAAGGATTGGACCTGTATTTGTAATTTGTCTTGTTTACAGGACTGCTGTAGGCATGAGTTTTCATCTTACACCAGTGTTGTTTGTTTTTGTTGTTTGTTTGTTGGGTTTTTGTACTTCCAGATCTGGTGGGCTGGGAGCTCTGAAAAGGAAAGACTCATTCCTCTAGGACAGAAAGTTAGCATTGTTATGGTGGCTCCTTACTAACAACAATAGTGTGATCTCAGAACAGCTTCAGTGTTGTTGTGAAAGAAGAGCTCCTGGATAGCAGAGGCAGTGCCCGTCAGCTAAAGCCCTTGTTTTTATTTGGAAGCTGCCTGAAAGCAGGCCTCAGATTGGGCTGGTACACAGTATGGCAGACCAATACTTGTCTGAAGTTGCTGTCTTTTTCTTTAAAATCTCAGCTTTCATTAAAAAAAATTAAAAGGGGGGATTGAATTTTAGGAATAAAGAGACACAGATGAATCTACAGAGAGCCCGCAACAGTAGCTGTGAGAGGTGTGCACTGCCCTGTTCATCTCTGTTAAATATTAAGTCAGGTGCCCCAAATGATCATATAAATGTCAACAGTGCTAACTATTTCATTGCTCCAGTAACAAAGGAGGAGGAATCACAGATCTGCACAATATACTATGAGCGACATCTCATTTTAACTGCCACAAAGGGTGGCATTTGGTAGATGCCACCACTTTCCCCCCCCCCCTCCAATCAGAAAGGAACCCAGCAAAGCCAATGGGCATATTGAAGCCTGCAGGAGGGGGAGCCAAGCTCTAGGAGTCCAGAGGAGCTCAGATGGTAGCACATAATGCTATTTTAAACATCAGCCCAATCTACTGTGATCACCACCATTGGCTCTGCTCACATGGGCAGAACTTATATTGTGGGAAAAGCTTAGAATAGTACCATCACCTTTTTTTTCCCCTTTCAATTCAACCCCTCACTGAAAGATGATACTGAGAAATCAAACCACTGGCTTTCTCATGAGTTAGTAGGACAGCATCAGTAAACAGCAGAAGGAAAACGACAACCAGTTCTATAGAGAAAATTAACATTCATTTTTAAATTTGGGTGTGCGCGGCAAGGGGGGGTTGTGACGGGTTGGATCACAGAAACTCCCTTGGGAACTGCCGCCTGATGTGCAAAGACTACCTCTGCTCCTGTTTTCCCTGCCAGCTCAGGACTCCAGCACCCTGTCTTGCTGAGCCAGACACTCCTGTCTGCTCCAACACAGACCCAGGCTCTGAATCACTTGCCCCCAAGCTGCAAGTTTACCTGAAAACAGCTCACAGAAGTGTGCTTGTCTTTAGCACTCAGATGCCCAACTCCCAATGGGGTCTAAACCCAGATAAATCCGTCTTAGCCTGCATAAAGCTTATGCAGAGTAAACTCATAAATTGTTCGCCCTCTATAACACTGATAGAGAGATATGCACAGTTGTTTGCTCCCCCAAGTATTAATACATACTCTGAGTAAATTACTAAACGAAAAGTGATTTTATTAAATACAGAAAATAGGATTTAAGTGGTTCCAAGTAGTAACAGACAGAACAAAGTAAGTCACCAAGCAAAATAAAATAAAATGCGCAAATCTATGTCTAATCAAACTGAACACAGATAATCTCACCAGTTCCAGAATGCTCCCTTTTTCAGGCTAATCTCCTTTTAGCCTGGGTCCAGCAATCACTCACAACCCCTATAGTTACTGTCCTTTGTTCCAGTTTCCTTCAAGAATCCTGGGGGGGTGGAGAGGCTCCTTCTTTAGCCAGCTGAAGACAAAATGGAGGGGTCTCCCACGGGTTTAAAGAGACTCGCTCTTGTGGGTGGAGACCCCCCTCCTATGCAAAGTCCAGCTCCAAGATGGAGTTCTGGAGTCACCTGGGCAAGTCACATGTCCCTGCACGACTCAGTCTTTACAGGCCAAAGCCATTGTCCACATGGTATCTTGCATGTCTCCAGGAAGACTTCTTATGTGGATTGGAGCATTCCAAGATTCATTGTTCTCCAAGTGTTTCCTGATCAGGTACTTAATCTGGCGAATTCCTTCCTAAAGAAGCTGACCAAATGCCTCCCAAAGCTTACTTAGAAACCAAGCAAGCATACAGCCCATATTCTTAACCTCAAGTAGAAAATGATATATGTGTCCAAATAGGATGAATAGATATAGTAGACCATAACCTTTACCGAGATATATTAAATGGCACAGGCAGCACAAAACATATTCCAGTTATGTCATACATACATTTATAAGCACCCCCTCTCTATAAAGCCTTATGGGGTACACTGTCACAGAGGTTAGACACTTCTGGGGGTGTTTAACCTTTAAATGCAAAGTGCCATTTACACATGTTTCTATGACGGGCGAATCCCTGAAAGTGGAAATAAAATAACATGGAATAATAAGGAAGTGTTATTTACTCCTTCTCATAACACAAGAACTAGGGGTCACCAAATGAAATTAATGGGCACCAGGTTAAAAACAAACAAAAGGAAGTCTTTTTTTCACACAACGCACAGTCAGCCTGTGGAACTCTTTGCACTATTTCACTAGGAGGGTGGTGAAGCACTGGAATGCGTTACCTAGGGAAGTGGTGGAGTCTCCTTCCTTGGAGGTTTTTAAGACCCAGCTTGACAAAACCCTGGCTGGGATAATTTAGTTGGGAATTGGTCCTGCTTTGAGCAGGGGGTTGGACTAGATGACCTCTTCCAACCCTGATATTCTATGATTCTATGTTGTGAAGGTCAAGACTAGAACAGGGTTCAAAAAAGAACTAGATAAGTTCATGGAGGAGAGGTCCATCAATGGCTATTAGCCAGGATGGGCAGTGATGGTGTCCCTAGCCTCTGTTTGCCAGAAGCCGGGAATGGGTGACAGGGGATGGATCACTTGATGATTTTACCTGTTCTGTTCATTCCCTCTGGGGCACCTGGCATTGGCCACTGTTGGAAGACAGGATACGGGGCTAGATGGACCTTTGGTCTGACCCAGTATGGCCATTCTTATGTAACACATGTCCGCTGATTCTTTTTCTGAATAGGACATTGAACATAGGAAGCTCTTAAGTGACTTGTATAGGATTTTTATTTCTTCTTATGATTATTATTTTATTATTATTATTGGGACATAAAACTGGACTGGACAACCACTAGACAATGGATGGCAGGGAACAGTCCTGTATTGTCATGAAGATAGACTTATAATGACCTAACATTTTCCATCTCCGATAACTTTCCCTGTCTGACTTTTATAGCCTTTGTATATACTCTTGCAAACCCATCAGAATCTTCTATATGGGGACGTAAGCAGGCGCCCCTTGATTGTTTTGAAGACCCAGATAAATCCCAATGTCACCCTTCATGAGGTTTGAAATCTTCTACACATACTTCCTTTCCCCCACCCTGTGATGCGGCACCCCGTATTCTTCATAAACATATTGTTATATGATGAATATGGCATAACTATGATATATTTTATGCAAGATGGGTCATGTGAGATATTGAAAAGGTTATGATTTACTGAAAGTGATTATCCAATTTGTATGCATGTATCATTTCTGTATCTGAAGTTAGGGATATTGACTATGTAACAATTACAACTGTGTGTGTACTTGGGGGAACTCCCACCAGACATTAAGCAATCAGCCTGGATGGGCCATTAAGAAGGACAATAGAACTTTGAAGATACTAACCTCCCACCTTCCTGAGAAACTTCATGGGATGCTGCTTTGACACTACAAGGTCACATGATCATGTCACCTGGTACACGGTCCCATCATGAGCTGGTATTTTTCCACTGGAAGGGGGTAGGATAGGAAACAAAAGATACCCCCCATAGGTAAATCCTATTTAAGGCTGGGAAGTGAGGTAATCAGGGCTCTTCTCCACTGCCTCCCCACCCAAGAAGGAAGACTGCTGCAAACACCTGAAGAAACAAAGAAACTGAGCTGGGGAGGCGGGGGCTGAGTCCAGGTGAGAAAGGACAGCTGTAAAAGGAATACCTGAACATTTAAGCTGCAAGCAGTGCAGTTTACCTTCAAGAAACTCTGCAATCTGCTTGAAACAACATTTAGGGTGAGAAATTTATTATTTGTAGCCAGTATTCCTTAGTGTATTAAGCTTAGTTTGTGTGTTTTGTTTTATTTGCTCAGTAATCTGCTTTGGTCTGTTTGCTAACCCTTATAATCACTTAAAATTTACTTTTTGTAGTTAATAAACTTGTTTCAGATTTATTCGAAAAGCCAGTTTGTACAATTCATAACTGTGGAGGCAAAAAGCTGTGCATATCTTCCTCCACATTGAGGAAGAGGGTGATTTAAATTAGCTCACGCTATATAGATCTCCACACAATGCAAGACAGTATAATTTTGGGTTTACACTACAGAGGGTGTTTGCACAGGAGTGCTTGGCAATCCCCTAGCTGAGCTCTCCCACAGAGAGCTGACTGTAGATCAGTGGTGGGCAACCTGCAGCCCGACAGGGTAATCCACTGGCGGGCCGCAAGACAGTTTGTTTACATTGACCGTCCGCAGGCATGGGCACCCACAGCTTCCAGTGGCTGCAGTTTGCTGTTCCCGACTTCCCGCAGCTGCCATTGGCTGGGAATGGCAAACGTAGCCACTGGAAGCTGTGGTCGGCCACGCCTGCGGGCTGCCCACCACCAATGTAGACTGTGTGTGATTCTACAGCTGGGTGTGTCCCTACCTGTGTGTGTGCTGGAAGGGGCCTTGAGAGCCTGACACAGCAGCACAGAGTGTGGGGGACCTAGGCTGGTGGGACCAGGGCAGGCGCAACCCATTACAATTTGGGGGACGGTGACCGTGGCGGTATTTTGGCGGCGGGACCTTCTGCTGCCTCTGTGGGAGGCGGCATTTCAGGGCGGCACTCCTGGGTGGGACAGGCAGGCTCAGTGGGATCCCAACACATCAGGTGGCACCCTGGAAAGGGGAGGTCCAACCTGTCACACACCCCACTTTCTATTTTGTTGCTAACACCTTACAGCAGCAGCTACAGGGATTAAATGCTTCTCCTCTCCAAAGCGTCCCATGCATGTTCTTTGGCAGACGTGGGTGGCTACCTGCGGAACTGCGGGTGACAACCAGGGTGGGTAGGGAACAGTGTCGGGGCTCCCTTGTCAAAATGTGGTGTCCACTGACCCGGGCCTGACACCCCGCGCGGGGAGAGCCCCAGCCAAACATGCTTGCAGGTCAAGCACCGGAAGGGGTCTCCGCTGGAGGAAAGAGATGCACACATCCCTTCGCCCGCTTCCTAAGGCAAAACCCCGCCCCAAAACATGGGTTTACAGGAGCGGAGGCAGAAAGCGAGTATCCGTGGCCCCAGCACAAAGCCGACTTCATTCCCGGGCAGGGCTGAGCTCCTGCCCTAGGGAGGGGAGGGGTAGGGTGACCAGATGTCCCGATTTTATAGGGACAGTCCCGATTTTTGGATCTTTTTCTTATATAGGCTCCTATTACCCCCCACCCTGTCCCGATTTTTCACACTTGCTGGCTGGTCACCCTAGGGAGGGGGCGGTTTGCCATTGTCCTCAATGGGGCCGGAATCCCCCCCAAGTTACAACCCTTGAAGTCCGTAGAGCCAGCGTGTCCCACCGCCTCCCCGGGCCAGCGGGCTGCCGCACCTCTCCTCGCTCGGGGGGCTGCGCCACTTCGGCACCGCCCGCGCGCGCCCTCCCTTGGCCAGCCCGCCCGGGCCCGGCGCCCTGCGCCAGGTCTTGCCCCGCCCCGCTCGGCAGGGGGCTGCGGTGTCCCGGGGCAGGGGGCCGCGCCGGGCTGCAGCCGCACAAAGCCGCGCTCGCTCTGCGCTCACGTGCCCGTCGCCCATTAAGCGCGGCTAGAGGCCGGGCTGAGCCCTGCGCACCCCGGGCTTGCACCGCACCACGCTGCGCCGGAGGCTGCCCAGCCCGGGTCCCGGCGGCTGAGGATGGAGCAACCGCCTCAGCAGCGCCCTGGCGCCCAGATGGTCACCACCACCAGCAGCTCCTTCATCGCCAGCTTCTCCCCGGCCGGCGCCAGCACCCTCGCCTACGACAGGGAGTTCCTGCGAACCGCGCCCGGCGTCCTCATGCTGGCCGAGATCGTGAGTAGCCCGCGCGCTGCCGCGTCCCCTTGGCTTGCGGGGCGGGAGAGCCGCTGGGGCTGACTGCCGCTCCCAGGCGCTCTCAGCCGGGCAGGATTCCCGGGGACTTTTGGACTCTCCCTCGCACGCTTTGTGGCTTCTCTCCAGCAGCCTGGGGATGGGGGCTTTGCACAAGGACCTGCCTTTGCTTTTAATGTTAAAGCCCCTCGCGAGCCCGCTGCTGCTGGGGAGAAACCCAGTTGCCAGAGTAACCAGTTACAGGTGAGCTGATGATTCTGTTAAGTAGCGGGTTACTCCGGGCTGCGTTGTGAGCTCAGGTGCGGAGTGACTCCGGAGTAGCTGAGCTCCAATCCACCCCATGCATTTTAGCTCAGCCTTCCAGCGGAGTCAGAATCTCATCCCCCAAAGAAGTCTCTGCTGGTGAGGAGGGTGGGGAAGACTATCCCTGTAGAAACCTCCCTCCAGCATGCAGACTGTAGGAGGATAGCCCCTTTTACTTCAGAAGGACTTGTCCCAGTGTAGTGATCTGCCTGGGTGGAGCTCATTGCAGGACTGGGGGCTGGGGCCTATGCCTTTACACCACCTGTTCAAAGATGAAAATAACAAATTTGTCAAACAATGTTGTTCCGTTTCTTCATTCAAATATGCTAGCTTTCAGGTTCAGGACAACTGGAGGTTGAAGCATTTTGCAGACCAATGCAAAAAACAAAATAGTTTTTAATACTGAAAAGTTAGATACACTGAGCAAAAAGGGTGTAATGCTAAATGTTTTAAAATGTCATGCATTGAAGACTTGTAAATGCTGAGCCATAGTTGTAATTAACTATTTTAATTCAAATTATATTAGAATCTCTTGTGTGTATCTTATGGAAATGTAACATCAGTATGATGTCAGCATCAGAGGTTGTAAATCAATTTCAATCCAGCTTTAATTAAAGTTGAATAATCACCAAAGAAGAACTTCAATGTTTTAGTCTCTGAACCTGCAAACAAATCCATATGTGCAGACAACTATGCCCCCTTCTTCCCACCCAGCACCATGTGGGTCTATCCACACAGATCAGCTAGTGCATCTAAATGAATAATCTAGAAACAATAACTTTTCTATTCTCTCAAGGTTTGTTAAATTACACATTTTTACAGACAGACCATGGGACTGTTGAGAGCTTGGCCCCCAAAATCTACTCTTTAAGATCATCACAGAGAAGCTCATTTTATGTGGCTTTTAGCCTCCACCTAACTTCCCCCCCCCCAGTTCATTGACTGCAAAAGCTGCAATGCTTCCTGCACTACAATCAAAATTCCTGCAGGCCAGTGGTTTGGGTGCTTCTAGAGTACAATGCTTGTAATATTCTGTTTGAAATCTCATCAGTAACAGAGTATGTGACTTACCGGTAGGTAACAAAATAAAAGTAGTTTTAAATGATAAATGTTAAGTTCTTGTCTTGTAAAGACCCGTAAAACTTGATGACATAAACATCTACACAGAGCAGGGAATGTGTTCTTTTGTCTGTTTTAGTGTTTGTAATGTCAACAACTCTTGCAGGGGAAAAACAGTCTTGGCTGATCAGGACCAGATTTTCAAATATTTTGTTTTATGTGTTTATACACTGCATTAGTAATATTAATAAATTAACTCTCACAACACCCTTATAAGAAACTAAGTAACACATCAGCCCTATTTTACAAATGGATAAGGGATTGAGTCATCATTTCATTGCACTTTGTAAGTCAGTTGCACTTGCGCAGAGTTGTTCTAGTAGGGGGTTTCATGCTTTGTTGCTTCTGTAGATCAAGCTTATTGCACACACTAGGGATTCCTTATATTCCTTCATTTGCCTCCTGGCTCCTGCATGCCATCCTTCCATCCCCCTCAATTTCAGAGACTCTCTGGAACTCTCTTCACCCCCCACTTCATGTCAGGAGCTCTGTATGGGGCCCCCCCCCATTTTCCCAGTCAAGGGTCTCCTGTTCTGCCCCCATGGCAGGAGTTCTGTATGCACCCGAAGTGCCTCTTCTCCCCTCCCCCCGAGGCTCTGTGTGCACTCCCATTCCACCCCCTTCACCCTTTTACTAGGGACCTCCATTTCACACCTTGCCAGGGGCCCTGTGTGTCCTCTATTCTGCTCAATGCCAGTCTCCTACTCTCATCTCGATGCCAGGTGCTGTGTATGCCTCTACTCCCCCCCATTCTGGTTTTCCCTCCCATACCCCCATTTTCCCCTTTACCATGGTCCCCTGTTCTCCCCTATTACAATCCATGCCAAGGGTTCTGCGTATGCTCCTATTCTCCCCCTTCCCCAATACCAGGGTTCCCATTTACCCCCGCCTCCCATGGCTCTGTGTCCCCCATCAATCCCCCACCATTATTTCTCTGTTTTCTGGGAGACAAGTCATTCAGGGTGTCAAGAACTTGCCTCAAACATTCCCTGAACTTTTGGAATTGATTGGATGCGGTGTTCAAAAGTTATCACATTACATCTAAACTGACAGATGTCCAAACAGAAATGCCATCAAGTACAGTATAAGTCTTGCAAGCTCAGCCAAAAATGGTAACAGATGTAGTCTTTTGTCGTTACTTTGCACAGATGTAAATTACTATACCAGGTGCTAGTCAAAATGAGATTGTTGCTTGCTTAAGGCCAAGTAATAAATTAATGGTAGAGAAAGAATTAGAATGTGGGAGTTCCTAGTTGTTGGTCCTGTGTGCTGAATGATTAGACACACTGCCTTTCTGTAAACTAATTTGACTTTTTTTTTTAAGTCAGCCTATGTATTCAATTAATGATTAGGGATCTTAAACATTTTTTAAGCATTTCAATCCACCATGTAAGTTTCTGCTTGACTATTTTGCTTTGACGATGGTTTGTGGAAAGGTTACTTATTTGACCACATTCACTTTCAGGGGCTGAGAATATAACTATTCTAAACTTCCAAAAGTCTGACCCAGCAGTGGAGTAATTACCTTATCCATTATCATCAAAGCAAACCAGCCAAATGGAACTCCAGGCTTATGTGCAGTATGGATCCTTAGTGGACCTCTGGCAGAAACAGCCAGAGAAGAATCATGTTACAAGATACTACCTAGTATGAGGAAGTAGTAGAAAGTAACTTCTGTTACTAACCAAAATACTTTCATGGAGCTGTAATTATTAGATATTGTCAGAACAATCCAGAGTGCTTAGGCACCTGAAATGTAAACAAATTCAAGTTTTAAAATATTGGGAACATTCCAGTATCAACATTAGGGCAATTAAAAAAATCAAGCTATAGTCACTGTAATTGTATTCAAAAGAAATGTCACATTCCTTCCCATTGCCTTTCCACTTCTTATTGCAACAAGGTTCACAAGCCCACTCATGCTTTCTCTGATATGAGAAATCTGAATAGGTTAATTGGAACCTCAGTAAAGTGTGATACAGAACTCATGGAAGGTACTGTATGAAGTACCTCTAGCATAGGTACAATGGCATGACTTCCATTTGAGACTGAGATTATAGTTAAACTTAGTCGCTTGAACAATCCACACATACAGGCTCTTGTGTAGACTTGTGGATGGGAATGTGCTTCTTAGTCTTTGCTAGCCTTACAGAATGGTTTCCATAGGCTTTCTGTCTAAATAGAGTCTAGAGATACCTGTTTTTGTCCTTACATTAAATTTAGCAATTTATGACCTTTGGAAAAGAATTTCAAAATGATTTTAGTGCCACTCTTACCAGCTTTGACTTTCTTAATATGAAACTTTAAAACAATGTTTGGTACGTGCTTAAGTGGTGTTCTGCATCAGGGTCTAAGATTGTGGTCATGTGTGCTGCAATAAGAAATTATGTATCAGCCTGAAAAATAGTACCTAAAGACCACTACAGATGAGTTCTGAGTCGTAGCTAGTACTGCTGGTTCTTAACTCCACCAATTATGTCAGAGCTACTGAAATAGAGGTTCTTTGAGGTTTGTTTGTTTTTGCTTTTCCCCCCTAACTTTATAGAAGACAAACAGTTGAAATAAGGATTATGACATTAAAACCAAAATAGAGCTCAGTGTGAAAAATAAGTACTGTCCCAGATTTTGGTCAAACCCTGCTCTTCTTTCCCCTCCTCCCAAGAAGAAATGCCTCCCAAGGCAGTGTACCTGGGCATGACTATTTTTATACAGGATCCATATATCAAAAATGGCACCAAATCACTGGTTAGCTTCTACTTGTCCTGCTCATCCTACATACCAAACTCACTGAAAGTCCACTTTAAAACTAATCCAGATCCCCTAATCAGGAATTCTAAAAGTTCTGTTTTATTACTATGTTGCTGCATAAATTATTAGTCAACCACATACCTGTAGCAGTGAGAATACAATTAATGACTTCTAGTTCTAAAATTACAGATCTCTTACCTGGGGTGAGGTAAAGGAAGAATTCCACAGGTTCAACTAGCAAAGAGAATGGATACGCACTTGAACATGTATCAAAATTGTACCAGTTAGGAATATATCTTCACTGCAGTGATAGGCCACGCTGTTAGTTAGGTGTTGCCCCTAACCCCCACCTCCCATTCACACACACAAACACACACACACAACCCTCTCCTCTGAGTATAGTGGTGCTTTAAACCGTGGCTTGCTTGCACTGCTGGGGGTATAAGCGAAAGTTCAGATAACCTGGACACAGGCTAAATCCCTCCAGTGATGATAGTTCTCCAGTGCCTTCCCACAATTCTCTTGTTTGTGGACAGAAGAACAGATGGGTTCTCCCACAATTCACTGGGAAAGAATCATAGAGCCGCTTGGCTTATGGAGATCAAAGAACTATGGGATAGCCCCCAGAAGTCTAGCAACACACACAGATGACCACAGACAGTGAAGACAAGAGTAACTTCAGTGTGGCTTTTTCGTGCAGCTACTCAAACCCAAGATAAGCTATACTTCATACTCAAACCCAGCTGCTGATTACCCAGACTCACTCTGCAGTGAAGCCATACCCTGGCCTAGTAGAAGGCAGTGGCAGATATTCCTTTAGTATAACCCCACCAAGGTATCATGTTGCATCTTCAAAGAAGTAAGAATAACAACTTCCAGAGTTGTCCAGAACAGAAATATCCTCTCAAAAGACAAGATGATGGCTTAGAAAGACATGTTTGTCTTCTCAGGAATTTTATGGATCAGTGAAACAATGACTAGAAGTGCCGCCTCAGAGTACTAAATCAGCTTTTCAAGCCAACTCTTATGGAACACTTCGCAGGAGTGGAGAATTTTCTGGTTGCTAAGCATATAGTTATAAAAATATTTACTTTGAATAATGACAGTGATTCCTCCAGGTTGTTGCTGCTGAGAAACATGTTGCTGAACACAGTATTCTTTTTTAAAATTTGTGTTAGTGCATTTAGTCTTTATGCTGGATATTTATTTTAAACAAATACAGCTTAAAGTATTTAGGAGATTGTTGTGGCTGCTGCAAGTGGATAAATGGGTTGGCATTCTTTTTACCAGATTTGAATAGTGTGACCAGGCTGATCACTCACTTTTTCACATATATATCACACCCAAACACTCTGCAGGGTTATGTAGTACTTATGAATCTACATCCTTATTCTGGGTTTTTCATTAACTTGATCATTCTTGCAGTTCTGCAGCTATACAGGATCTTGTTTCTAGATTGCATTTCTGAGCAATACATCATGATTATGGCTCAATTAAGACACTAGGTATTTATTTATTTTTTTTATCCCTGTCCAAATTTAAGATGTCTGACTCTGGAGTATAATTCAGAAAGATTCCCAATGAATAATCTCTCATTCTGATGGTATAGTGAGTCTCAGATTAAGTAGGTATCACGTGTACTTGGTTCTCTTGATAAAACTGGAGGCTCACCACAGTACTAGAACAAAAAGATCCAGAGTTGTGGGAAAGCGTTTTTCTAACACGCATCCCTGAAACATCTCTTCAGTTTAATAGAATTCATCCTGAGAGGCACACTGTCTTACCAAATTCTAGCACTGTTCCGGTGAATTAGCTAGTACTAGGAGGGATGAAATAAATAAAATAGTAAGAGCTGTGGACAGGAATGACTCAGTGAGAGCCTTTACTTGGGCAAGTGTAAAACAGTTTTACTCCATTTTAAAAACATTTTTATTGAGCGCAGCATCTCCTCATTGGCCCTATGCTTTGCACATCACATAGCTGAATTATCAGGGCTTGTTTAAGGCAATGACCCTATTTTCCCCCCTCCCCCCAACTTGGAGTGCCCCTTCAGAGAGGCAGAGACAGCAGCATTAGCCCCCCTCCTTTCTCCCAGGAGTAGCAGGAAATCTACCCTCCAGCTTCTGGAATGGCAGGACTCTCAATACTTCCCTCAGTAACTGAGCGCATCTGCTTAGGTGAAGTCTATGAAACTCAAGCCCATTCTTAAAGTTAAGCAAGTGCTTTGCTGAATAGGGATGGACTTAAGCATATGGTTAAAATTAATCACTTATTACTGAGTGAAACAAATTACCTCTGCAGCAGTCAATAACTTCAGAGATTCTTTTTATACACACTGAATGTGAAAATGCATGGCATGAATTCTAGGCCCAGTCCTGCACTCCTTAATCAGGCAAAACTCCCACTGAAGTCAGGTTTCAGGCCACACTGCATTTTAGACTGTTAGTCTATCACCCCACTAACCACCACTGCTTCAGCAGGTATATACATATAATTTCCATCTTCCTTTGGGATCACATCATTGTTTAAAGCTCTGTTTCCTGAAAGATCTGTAGTTTCCTGGACTAGATCAGTGTATTTCCTTGGAACAAGAGGACTATGTGGGTGAAATACAAGAAAACTAAGTTTGAAAGGTGATGTGTGGAATGTGCCCCGAGCATGAACAGAAACAATAGTGGGATTGACAGGGATGTGTTAGATAACAGAACTTGAAATGAATGGAGACACTTTACAAAAGTTCAGGAATGTGAGAAATTCCCAATACCTCAAAATTTAAGGTAGAATTTGTCTCCAATGCTGTTACTTTGTCATGAGAAGAATGCATTTAAAAACATTCATAAACATAAATTCAGCCATTGGATGGGTAGTGAGTCTAATCCAAATTCCTGTGCCTCTTCAGTGTCAGTTTTGAAATAATTCTTGTTGGCATTTATTCTAGAGATGAACAGTAAAATCTCTGCAGTAATCTTTGAATGCTTTAATTCTAATTAAAGTACAGAGCTGGATTAGGGGTCTTTTGTAGCTCACTCAGAAGCCCAAAAGAAGGCTCTATGGTACAGAGGGAGCGGATGGACTCTTGTTCATTTCTGGAGTGCGGATACCAGTGTGGTGCTCTGTTAGGGAAGAAGTAATTTATAGCTCTGCTAGGCTCCCAGCAGTTCCTGTGGAGTAGATCCAGTCCCCTGCAGCCCTAGTTCAAGGATGGTGCAGTGGCTGAGTGTACAGTATACGTGAGGAGGGTGACATCGGAGGCTGTTGAGGGGTGCTCTGTTGCTGGGTGGTGTGAAGGCTTGTCCAGGGGAGTTGGGCTTTTTTAAAATCCACCACTGAAACTAGACTGCTAGTGAAGAGACTGGATAGCAGTATTGGTAGAATTACAACACAAGGGATGCAGATTCCTTACCCTGCTGTTATGTTAAATAGAGGGCTAAGACAATAGTACAAACTCCTGGACTTCCTTTCTTATTGGTGCATCCTCTTCCATGCCTCTCCTTCTCATCACCGCCTTTCCCCTTGATCACTGTAAACTTTTCCTTTTTTCAATCCACAAATTAAAAAAATAAAGTTGGTTAATAAAAATTCCTTGTGCATCTGTAGGGCCCTCCATTTGAGGGTCTGAGTGTTTTACACACATGAATGAATTAGCCTTACAGCACCTTGTGAAGTAGGGAAGCATCATTACCCTACTTCACATTGGGGGAAACTGAGGCACAGAGAGGTTAAATGGCTTGCTTCAGATCACACGCAACTCTGGCAAAGCTGGGAATGGAACCCATGTCCTATGACTCCTAGCCTAGTGTATTAACCCCGAGACAACTCTTCCACCCCAACAGCAGCTGCCTTCCACTGCTGGTGAACATCCCTTCCTGCCCTGCAATTATGGGAGTTCTTCCTTCACTCCTGAAGTCATAATTCACACACATCACTCACATGCAAAGTGGATAGCAAAAGGTAGAGTTAAAAGCAGCACTTGCAAAAGCTCTCACTACTGGTATAAGGGATTCTTCTTAAAGATTAAAGTTTCAAAACAAACACACAAATTCCTCACATGAATTCTGAGACCTTCAGAACTGAAAAGGTACCAAGCATTATCCTTGTCTGTCCATTGGCATATTTTCCTCTGCTGGTGCGCATGCATTCTCATTCAGCCTGTTGTTCTCTGCTGGGAGTAACACTGCCATAAATTCAGGTATCAGGTTTGTGTATGTGTGTGTGTGTTATACTTTTGGATAAAGCTAAAAGAAAAATAGGGTACAAAGCATTACAATGTGATTCTCCCACACTCATTCCTACTCTAATTTCAATAAAGCAGTAGAAATTGTGCCTCTGAAGGAGCACCAAGCGCTCTTTACTAGGGTCAAACAACAAATAAATTTTATAACCTATCACACATTCTAAGGAACAGCACTGCTCAGTAAGGGTAGGAGCCAATTCCTGTTGGAGTCACTGGCCCTGATTCTTCTATCATGTAACGGAGTGACACAGATGTAAGTGATGCAATTTCAGGGGAGCAACTCCTGGTTTACACAGAGTGATAGGAGAATGAGGTCACTGCTTTCAGCAGGAGTTGGATCAGGTCCTAAGAGGGATTGGTATTAGACTTAAACTATGAAAGTGAAAGGGACTAAGAGAACCAGTTAACTTGGAATTATTAAAACTAACAAAATGTCATCATGGGGACTAGATTAACAATCTGTTTACACATCCCAGTCAAATACACTCTCTCTATTGAAAAATCCTATAGAACTATTGGGAGTGAAATGTGTTTGTGTTTTAGCTGATGACTTGACATGCTCAACTTAAAAGGACCCTTATCAAGGACCTCTGCGTCATACTAAATGCCTGAATACAAGACTTACCTTTTTAGTCAACATCCCTTTCCATGACTGCTTTGTCCAGGCCAGGATTTAAGGAGACTTCTGGTGAGGCTCTGCAGCACAGACTGTGTTTATGTGTTTAGTCAGAGAGTTAGACTGCCAGAGAATACAGAGGTGTGCAGTGTATGTGTGCATGTGTTATACAGAAATTTCAGTAACGAATCCCCTTTATATTTATTTTCTTCTCTACTGTGAGTGACATTCCCAAGACTGCAGTGCTGCAAACAGTAAACTGCAAGCTCTGAGCTGTGTGTGTCACGCTGCAGAATAGCTGTGACTTAAGTCTGGGAAAGAGTAGAGGAGATCTGACTGGACAAAATGTTGCATCCAGGAATCAAGGAGTTGGTAAAACTCCATGATACTGTTTGATCGGTCTTTGGACTTCTGAGTTACTTTCTCAGACTGAGGACCATGGTAGCACAAACTCTAGCAAGGGTCAGGTGAGGTGAGGGTGAATCCACGCTTGAATGCCCATGACCACGGCTGTAGAAATAGAATGTAAAAACAAATGCACTATTGTCCTCTGAATGCTCGGAATCCAACTGTTAAAAGATGACAGTATTTTTTGTTTCAAATATTTTACTGAATACAATATATCTAGATCTGTTGTTAGTCTAATGTTTTAAAGATCATGTAAACATAATGCATCTTACTACAAGTAACTTAATTGCTTGCATCAAGATCATATACATATATTATACATGCAACTATGTTTAAAGACATTATTAAAGTTGGAAAGTCAAGGATTCAAAAGTTAGAAGGTGCCAGAATTAATGTTTCTTGTACAACCTTTGCTCAGCCCCCTTGTACATATATATTATCATGCAATTTTTACAATTGCATCATAATATAAAATTTTGCAATTTTCACAAGGTCCCCTCCAGTCCTACACTTCTATGATTCTATGTCTTATGCATTTGGCAGATAAGAGAGGCTCATTTTGTAAAATCTGCCACTAGCTGGGAGTGGTCAGCCAGGAACTGTGTTTTTGTTACAATGGCACCTTATTTATCTCCAAACTCCTAAAATAATCAAGCTGCAGGGGATTTATACTATTAAAGAACTCCAGTAGAAAAAGGCAAAAAAGTTCTTAGCCATCTTAATCACCAGCAGGTTCTTTGATGGAATTCCAAACATTTTTGTATCTGGGTGTATAATGCATTCATTAGGTGCAAGTGTAGAAGAGTGGTTATCTACCATTGCTGAAGCAAGAGACTGGTGATTTTAAAAATGTTGGGTTTTGAATTACAAATGTTGTCAATCCTTTTGTGTCAGTGAATAAACTGATCACCAATTGACCTTCAAAAAAAAAAATCTCCTCTTCCCTATGGGATTGTATTGAAGTATATTACAGTACAAGTAAGCGCATAATAGGTGTTCTACATCGTCCTCTAATGCAAGGGGAATTGGCCATTGTCAGGGACAGGATACCAGGCTAGACAGAGTATTTTTTTTATTATTATTATTATTTTGTTCTGGTATATGCTGTGGCTGTTTCTATATTCCTGTAAAGTTTCCAAGTGGGAAATACTCCTTCTAAAAATAAATGTTGTAGTAACACAAACCACACCAATTCCAGTAAAACTGACCTTTGTTTAGGGTTGATTCTTGCATTGACACAGTTTGACTCGAGAGGGTGATGGGTGGGAGGAGATTAAAGTTATCCCTTGATTAAATGATCCAGTTTAATTTATACATGAGGAGATAATAGAGAATGGAAAGTCCCTTTAAGTCCTGCTGACCAATGCTTGGGGAGTTAATGTACAATGTGAATGTATACATCTGAAACAGTAAATTTGTAAAACAGATACATCTTTGTATTAGATTTTATTTTATGGCAAAAAGTTAACCTTTTCAAAGACTGTGCAAAACTAGTATTAGGTATGCTACATGAACACACAAGAATCTATAGTTCATGAGACGGGAATAATAAAACAACTTTTTAAGTCAAGTTGGTAATTCATCTATGTTAATACAAGACAGAGGGTATCAGATACATTTTTAAAAATGAACCACTCCTGAAAATCTCTCTCTCCTTATTTGGTATGTTACAGCTGGGCAGCAATCTGTCTTAAGCATATGCTTAACTTTATGATTCTGAGAAATCCCAGTGAATTCATTTAGACTACTCAGGTGAACAAGGGTAAATACATGCATAAGTGTTTCCAGGATTCAGGGCCTTACTCTTAATAAGATATTATGCTCATGTCGTGTTATTCTTCAGAAGGTAAAGTAGTTTTACCAAGAGGAAATTTCATTTCATATTTAAAAGATTTTTCCACTTTTTTTAAAATTTTTGTTTCAAAGGCAAGAATCATTGAGTCTCTACACACTAGAGTAATCTATCCAGACTTTATTTAGAATGTTCTATATAATGTTTTAATAAGCTCTTTACCAAATTCTGGAAAGAAATCTCTAATCATAAAACATGACCAGACACATTGTACAAAAGACAGGTCTTCTGTACAATGTGTCTGGTCAAGCAGACACATTGGTCTGCCTTTTCATGCAGTAAGAGACTTTTTTGGCAAATATTTGCCTTGGATAAGCAGGGCAAGATAATCTGTTAAAGGTGAAGGGCGTTCTTAGAAAGTCTCCCTTCAGGCTGAGTTAAAATTCAGTAGACCACACAAGCAATAAATGAAACAGAATTCTTTAAGCTTGGTTACATTTATTTTTCACGTTCTTATCAATCTAGATAATGGAATGTCAGCCTCAGAGTTGATCTGTCTAGATAAATAACTTTCATTTTAAAGGTTAAAAACCTGCATTTTCTATTGGTTTTAGGGGGGGTGTTGTCAACTTTAATTTAGATCTCCAAAATAAATGTTTTACAAATTATGTAAATGGAAAATAAGTATGAGAGAGAATTCTCCTTTAACATGCTGCTTTTCTTTTTTATCATAACACTATACAAATGGTGCATGCAAACAAGATTACCAAATAACTGAAGGTACAGAGAGCGTCCAAATCAGTTATTGAAAACAAATCCAATCTAAGATAAGTTGTATGTCTAGTGCATTCATTACAAAGATGTGATTATAACAGATCAGCTCTTGATTCCCAGGAAATCCATAACAAATCTCCCATTGACTTCAGTGGGGCCAGGATTTTCCCATAGTCTCCACGTACAAAATAAAACAAATGCATTTTGAGAGATAAGGACATCAAGGAGTAGTTGGAGAGGAATTTGGGTTTAGTGATCAATATTGTATTATTTGGTTTTTATGAATCAACAGTTTCTTCCCAATAGATATTTCTGGTTGTTTCTGATGTGTTTGCCCCTAAGTATTTGGTAGAAGATATCAGAATGATGAGGAAAGACTGTTTTCAATGGTTGGAATGAACATTGCATGTTTTTTGGTGTGACTTGGCTGCACACAAATAATGTCCTAGTTCAAAATCCTAGGCTGAGTTTTCAAGATTTGGGGTTAGAAAAATACAGCTTGTAAACAGCATACTTGATATGGGAATGATTGATAGGCTGAGGGTCGAATCCTACAAATGCCATTTTTATATTCAGAGCTAAACTTACTACTGGGGGAATTCTGTGCCAAAAATTTTTGCACACGATATTTTAAAAGTCTGCATATTTTATTTGTCAAAGTAACACAATATAATCACACCAGTTTCAATTATTTTGGTAATTTATTTCAAAATACCTGTCAGCAAGTATGTCTATAATAATACAGACAAAAAAAATTCAGGAAATTTTTTTTGGACAAATAGATTCCTTACTATGCAAATCAATACAGAACTTTGAGTAATTCATTTAAACTACAATACAGAAACTTATTTCCTGCACTCCTCAGAAGCAGTGCAAACACTTGGAGGAGTCAGGGTAACAGAGGAGCTGAGGGGGAGGAAAGAAGCCTGGGAGTGAACCTGGAGAGTTGCTGGGTGTGGGTGGGAAAAGTATGGAACAGGGTTTTCGTGTGTGTGTGTGTGTGTGTGTGTGTTGGGGGGGGGGATTGTTGGGGAGCTGGGGAGCCTCCCCTGTGCAGACCCTGACTGACCCCTAGTCTGTCCCATTCAGTCAGGCATGTGTGGCCCCACAGCCCTCCTCCCATTCAACCATTGGTACAGTGCTGTCAGCCCACTAACTCATGAGCCTGCCCCCGCCCCCACTAGCCCTTCTGAACCTCAGTTTGTGACCTACTCTGTCTGTGTCTCCTGTCCTCCCCCCATATCCTGTGCCTCCTAACCTGGTTCTGTGGGCAGGGTGCTCTGATGAACACATCTGGCTGCTGGCTATTACTGCCAGTCAGCCGCTCACACGGTGCTGCTGTCCTGGTGCCACAGCAGCCTCTGGTGGGCAAAAGGGGGAACTGCAGCACTTCTCACGCAGAATGTATTTTCTGTACAGGAAAAAAAAATTCTGCGCCAGACATGAATTATGCATGTGCTCAGTGGTGCAGAAGTCCCTGAGGAGTATAAACTGCACTTTAGGAAATGTTACTAAAGTGAATTAACTTCAGATAACATTTTATTATTTGGTGGTATTAATAGATTACATGAAGCAAACACAAGCTACCTGTAATAACATTCCTTAATTGAAAATGTACAAGACTACTGTTTAGACATCTATTGGACTTGAACGTCTCTTATCCATTGAATGGAACCACCAGAACTCAAGAGTGAGTCCTGAATCAGACTTAAGTAATTGAAATAAGCAAATGGGGGGGGAAAAAAACAAAAACTTGTAACACCAATTGTATCTGTAACTGTGTAACTTTTATTTCAAGAAAGAAAAAAAAAAAAGAAGCCATCTTTGGATCAAATCCTGAGATATGCTGAGAACCTACAAGTTCTTTTGGCTACAGCTCCCACTGAAGTCATGTGCAACACTTAAGGATGTTGCTTTTTATTGGACTTGAACATCCTGGAATTTTGACATGGGATTTGCTGTGTTGAACTGTGGGTTTGTGAGAAACATTCAGCATTGTTACCGCATGATTTAAGGCTGCTTTTTTGGCAACCCCAAATGTTCAAAAATCATGAGTCAGGCCTCAAGAAATAATCCTATTTACTTCAAGAGAATGAGATTTAAAAAAAAAATAATAATACACATTGATTTCTTATTTGCCTTGTAGTTTTTGAGCCTTTAGGGTTCACACTTTCAAGCTTTTCTCTGCAGCCATGAAGGCTAGAAATGTGTTGGTGGGTTTTTTTTTTTTTTTAATTGAAAGCTGAGTTTCATTAAATCACGTGACTCCAGGAGCTAGGGCCTAAAGAAAATAATCAAATACTCATAATTTTATTATGAATCTTTCAGCGTTGGCATCACTGCCATTGACTGCACTTTTCAGCTCCTCCTGTCTGGCCTGAGAAAAGGATTGAGCATAGAATCCTAGGACTGGAAGGAACCTGGAGAGGGGGTTGGATGGGTTGGGGGTCCTGAGGGGGGCAGTCAGGGCAGTCAGTATCCCCATTTAATGCTTTGGACTAGGCGTTGTACTTGACTTCTTGGAGCTCTGTATGTACTGTTTATTGAAATTGTGCTTGGAGATGGATGAAATCCACTGCGTATACCTCCTCACGAGAGCTGGGGACATCACAAGTTGATTAATAACAACTGGATTTCAAGTAAACCGAGCATGCCACTGACAAGGTCAACACTGTGTATGATGGAGGAACTGGAGGAAGAGGGTCAGATTTCAGGAGGGACTTAGTTTGGTGTGTCACCAAAAGGCTCAAGGTGGGCCAAGCTACCACCAGAGAAATGTAACAATGGCTTCTATACATGCTCAGTAAAGATATCTTTCCTACAAATGCCTGATGCCTGCCACATGACTTATTTCTAATAAAACATGGTGACAGTGATTTGTCTGTAAGAAGCTGTGGAGCACAGCAGGTAGCAGCGTGAATCAGCATACATCACCACCCCCAGGTGCCCTTGATTATTGCAGACAAGAACCTAGCCCAGGTGTGGACCTGAAATAAGCAGGTGTTTGAGCTATACACAGATCTAGCCAACCACGATGAGGAGTAAAGGAAGAAATTAATCTTGCGTTATCTCGTGTGGGAGCATGGTAGAGAACTTATAAGCCAGACTGAAGCTCACCACTGCCTCAGCAGTACCAACAGTACCTCAGCAGTTCAAAGCTGTAGAGACCATTGTTCTCCCAAGTGCAATGAAATTGTGGGGTTGCATAAGTTCTTCACAAAGGACAAATATAAGGGGGAAGGAATATATCCCTATGTGACAGCATTATGGATATCGGTGACTATGTGCAATGCTGGAGATTTGGCAGACTCCCTCTCTTGGGCTGAATGGGTTGTGGCACAAGGGACCACTGCCTGCCTGAGCTGTTGCTCCAAGAGGGGATCTCATCTCAAATAGATCTCTGGACATGGCCTGTGCAGCAGAGGCCTCAGCACAGGATAGAAAACCGTCGGAGTTCAAGCACCCACAGTGGTGCATGCTATGAGATGGAAGAAAGGAAGAGCAGACCAGGGCAGTCAGGGGTCTGTACCCATAGTGAGTTGCATTTACTGTGGTAGATAGCCTAAGTGGGCGAAACAAAAGTGCCCTGTGCTCAGACAGCATCAGTGTGGGGAAATGGAACAATTTTTTAGCTGCATGTGCAAAAACAGAGTCGGGCAGTGGAGGGATTGCAGTAGGGGTCATACAGAAAATAGAAAACTGCAGAATGGAAATGATGACCTGTCAGAGGAAGCAAGTGACACAGTACAACTGCTTAGCCAAAGAATTACCAGCTCTGGAAGAGGGCACTCCAGAGTGGATCCAACCTTTGGAAAGACACAGGAAAAGATGAACTAATGGAGTTGTAAGTAGTGCACTGGCTCCCAGATCACATGAGGTGAACACTCAGTAGGGACAAGTTTTATGACAAAACTGCGAGCATCTACAAACCAACAGATAGAGTGGGGAAGCGCAGGAAATCACTGCATGTGAATCATTGAAATGCTAGAAGTACCAGAGAGCATAGACGCTGAGACTAATTCTGTGGACAATCCTTTAGAGTAGGAGGAGAATCGAGAGAACCAGGTTGTCCGATATGGGAAAGGGTGAAAGAGGCAGAAGTAGTGTGGTCCAGGTCTGGTCACCTTTGAAGAAACTAAATTATCTTGGGAAGTATAGGCCTAATTGAGTCTAAGTACAGTAACCTGTGGCCTACAAGTGTTTTGTGGAAATAGAATTTCATTAGCTATTGTGTTAGTTTATAAAATGGGGGGGGGGGTGAACGTAGTATGAGTAAATCAGAAAAGGAGGCTCACGTTGCTTAAGATCACACAGGAGTTTGGTGGGACACCAGGGACTAAGGAGTACAAGCTGGGGCAAGCTGATACTAAACAAACACTGGCCACTCAGCTGGTTACACAGGCCTCTATACATGCTTAATAAAGATCTTCTTCCTACAAATACCTGCTTGTTGGGTCACTTACTGCTAATGAAACAACTACCAACCTGTGCTAGAAATATAGTCACATTAGCTAGTACTGCTTAGTGTTTTTGGGGTTACATACGTTAGGATCACCCTGCACAAGAATAACAAACTAATTTCCAAGGTATGCCATTACTCCTAGTAGGTCATCTCCAGGAACAATGTTTTTGAGAACGACACTGTGACATACGACTGTAATCAGTGGTGTAGACAGGTTCTAACATCAGGGGGAGCGAACACATTAAAAAAAGGCGCCACCCGACATCAAATTACCAATTACATACTTTTAAACTGGTTATACATATTTATTTTGTACTTAAAATAAAAACACAAGAATGATCCGGCCACAGAAGGGTTTGCACAGCAGACATTTTGCAGGAGAACTTTAGATTATACTTAGATATACTTTAGATTCTAGAAAGTAAATGACAGATTACAGTAGTTTATAATTGTCACAGGTTTTAAAAAAAATACTGGCCATTTTTTTCCAGTTACTAATTTCATTTTAAAAATCAATCAATGAAATGCACTTTATTTATAATAGACCGTAATACTAAAGTCACCAAAAAGGCATGACAAATACAAGTTTTATGAGAATTGGTGAGCAAAGATCTCATAGTTTTTTTGGGGGTTGGACAAAGCAGTAATTTCCCTTAAAGTACCTTTATTCATGGGTGGTTTTTTTTTTTTTTTTTTTTTTTTTTTTTTTAACAAAACAATCTGACACAGGTTGGCAGTCTAACATTTTTGAAACACTGAATACTGAAAGTTAGGATTTTTAACCAATTTAAGCTGTACACACACACACACACACTGCTTAATCTGTGCAAGGGTTTGCCAAGGCTGAGTCCCAGCACCTGTAGGCTTGGCAATTTATAGCCCTGGTACCTTTGGGCTTGCTGCGTCAGTTTTGAAAGTTTAAAAAACAAACAAACAAACAATTGCTTGAGCCCTGGCATCTTTCATTACGAATTAAGCACTGATCTAGCGACATTTATTTATTCTTTTTAGAGCCTCACCTCGTAGAGGCCTGTGAGAATCTCTGCTTTCATTAACAACAACAAATACAAGATACTAGCCCTCATGGGAGAGGGGCAAAGCTGGAAAACAGGAACCCTAAAAGCTCAAAAACCAGAAGGCAAATAAAAAGAACCCCAATTGTATTTGGCTTAAAATCATGAGATTTTAAAATATATGTCGGGATATTTGGGGGCTTGCCTCATGGTTTTTTGAGTACGTGGCATTAGCACTAGTAAGGGAATCACCTGCTTTTCAAGGCCATCCAGGATATATCCCTATGAAAAATCAAGGACAAAGGTTATTGTTGGGAGACCTGGCACTATAAGACGTTGTGTGGTAAGTCACAGGCACTGCTTGGAAACCAGGAAAGGTGAAATCCTGCCCCTTCCCCTATTGAAGTCAAGGGCAAACCCTGCATTGATCAGCACAGAGACAGGGTCCCCCCAAGCGCTGGAGCTGGTCAAACCCTTGATGGGCAGCAGCATCCTAACGCATCACCTCGGTGCAGGACTTTGGGCCCCAAAGAGTGCCCCTTAATACAGGCCAGGTGGCCTGGGGACGGAGTCAGCCCAGCTCCCCTCTCCGCTGACCCTACCTGCGACCCCACCAGCCCCGCGCAGATCAGAACCGAGTACCGTGGGAGCTGTTTCCAGCAGGAACAGGCCGGGGGAACGTGCTCGGGCGGCAGCAGGAAGGAGGCTGCGGCACGGGGTGGGGAGTGCGGCATGTGCAGGGACCCGAGCTGCCCCGGTCCCGGCTGAGTGTCCGAAGCCCCTCCAGGCAGAGGCTGCAGGGTGAGTGGGGGAGCAGGTGGCGCAGAGGCTGCAGGGCGAGGAGGAGCATGGCAGGCAGGCAGGGGGTGACCGTGCAGACGCTGCAGGGTGAGACCCTCAACAACCTGCAGCGGTAGCGAGCTGCCTCCATGAGCCTGCTGCTCCTCAGCCCCCCTCCTCCCCCGCCACGCTGGGGGGCTGCGCTGCCACCCCTTCCCCTCCCTGCAGAGCCCACCCCGCCGGGGCTCGGCTTAGCGAGCCGGGCAGCTGCAGGCGGGCAGGAGCCGCCGCTCCTCGCCAGGGAGCCAGGCAACCAGCCGATGCTGCCTGCAGCCCCAGAGCGAGTGAGCGAGCCGGGCTGGGGATGCAGGAGGGTGGTGCGGAGCGGAGAGCCAGCCGACGGCCGCATGCGAAACCCGGCTCCGGACTAGTGCTGGCTGTGCAGAAAGGTGCCGCTTTTGGAAAATGTCCTCAGGGGGAGCGGCTGCGCCCCCTGCTCCCCCTAGCTATGTTACTGACTAATGTGTCATTCCCATAAATGCCTCTTTTTCTAAAGACATTAATTAATTCAGAGTGCAACAGTTCAAGTATCTGTAGATATATAGGAGGGAAAAAGAGTATGGGTAAATGGCTGCATTTCAATTTATTTTTTCTAATCCTGGTTTTCCAGTGCAATTTGTCTAATCCGTGTTTGCTTGGGGAAAAAACAAAAACCCAAACGTTGTGCTAGCAGGTGTTGATTCTGCTAGGAAAAGGTAAAATGGACACTAACTCATTGAGGTGGGTGTCTCATGTCCTCACCCAGATGTAGAGAGAGAGGACCTGTAGCAGCAAAAGCCAAAAAGGAAGGTCTGAGCTGAACTTTGTGTTTGTAATTTCTGGGTTAATAAAACCAAACCCCGAAAGTGGGTGAATGTTAGGAGAGCAGGTTAGGAATGTTAACTCTTTGCATCTTCACTTAGCTGTGTTTCAATGCCCGAGAAGGCATATCTAGACCACCGTTGAAAACTGACTTTTAGGGTACGTCTACGCAGCAATTAAACACTCATAGTTGGCCCGGGTCAGCTGACTCAGGCTGCCTGGCTGTAAAATTGCTGTGTAGATGTTCAGGCTTGGGCTGGTGCCTGAGCACCGGGACCCCAGGAGGTGGGAAGGTCCCAGAGCCCTGACTCCAGCCTGAGCCCAAACATCTACACTGCAAGTTTCTAGCCATGCATCCTGAGCCCCCACAATCCTGAGTCAATTGCCCAGGCCAGTCATAGCCATGCCACAGGTCTCTTATTCCAGGGTAGATATTTATTTGATTTGCATTCTCTTGACTGAAGTTTCTTCTTTGCGATAGAAGGTTATTTTTATAAGCTAAGTGTTTAGTTCTTCATCGACACAAGGCTCACGGAAGCTGTTGCAGAGCATCTCACACGCACATTACTGATTTATGACTTTGCTCGTGGGATCTTCAGTGTCAAGTATCCCATTGAGCTTTTCTTTGTTCTTCTATGCTAGATTGACGACTCTTGTATTTATCACAGAACAGGCTGGTTGGGCGGGTTCTTTGAGCTTCCCATTTTGCTTTTTTTCTTTGCAACTATTTTGGTATAAAAATCAAATTATGGGGCACTGAATCAAGAAGGTCCTTAAAAGCATTACTGAGCTGCTATGCCTGGAGTTTATTTATATGCCTGTCAAGTCTGTCTAACTAGTTTTAACTCCTCTGCATTAATATTTTGCACTTACATAGAACCTTTTATCCCAGAGGATCCCAAAATCCTTTGTAAACATAAATTATGGAACTGTGGTAGTAGTTCTTAATAGCTTTCCACTAAAAGCTCAATTCCAGTCTTATCCTACCTGTCTTTTCTCAAAGTACACCCTTTTCTCTCAAAAATCCACATTTATGGTCTTTCCGAAGCTCATATTTTAATCAAAATTTAAGGTGAATGAGGGGAGAAAAGGTTTGAGATATGAGACTTTGAAAAATGAGATGTAATTCACTTTTTGAAAATTATTCAATAGTTCCTAGAAGCTCCAAGTGCTAGACACTCTATAAACACATAGGGAGAGACGGTCTCTGCCCCATCTAAATAAGGCTTCTAACACTGGTTAATCCATATATAAAAAACTTTTGTCTCGATTATTTTACATTTATTTTAGTCCTATGATCTTATCCAGACTACTTCAGATAAAATTGGATACTTATTTTAGGAGTTACTTACTAGTACTATAGTTGGGGTTTTGTTTTGTTATGCTGTCAAATAAAATAAAAATACTATTAACCCAATTTTACAGTTGGGGAAACTGCGGCAAGGACAGATTAGGTAATTTGCTTAAGGTCATGCAGGAAGTTTGTGGCAGAGTTTGGTATCGAACCCATGTTTTGTGAGGCTAATCCTGTGCTTCATTCCCTTTTGAGAATGAAGGCCAATTTAGAGCTGGTCAAAAACCAAAACTTGATTGGTTTTTCAATCTCTAAAAAGTTTTTACAGAAACTTTCATTGAATTACTGTGACTTTTTTCAAAGATTGAATTTTAATTTTTTTTTTAAATTTCATCAGAATTTTGAAAAATTGGGGGAGAGAGATTCATTAGTCTATCTAAAGAAATAAGAGAGCGAGAGATTCATTAGCCTCTCCCCAAATATAAATATAATTACCAGCTCCAGTCCATTTGTGTCTTGTTAGCTGTTCTAATCAGGTTTGCCCTTGGTACAAATCTACTATCTAATTAGTCTTAATCTATCAGAAAGACATGGTGGCAAAAAGGCCTGATTAGAAGATAAAGCTAGACAAATTCAGACAAGAAATGCATCTCAGGTTTTTTAAAATTAGGGTAGTTAACCACTGGAACAATTTATCTGAGGATGTGTAGGTTCTCGACCACTTGCACTCTTTAATTCGAGACTGGGATATCTTTCTAAAAGACCTGTTATCTCTTAAACAAAATGTATGGGTTTGATTCAGAAAGTACTGGGTGAGGTTCTTTGGACAGTGTAATGTTGGAGGCGGAACTAATTATTATAATGGCCCTTCCTGTCCTTAAAATGTATTCATCCAAATTACTCCAGGAAAACAAGTACAAATATAGAATGTGTACAGCAAAGCCACCCATCCCCACCCTTCCTATGTTGTCATTTAATAATCCTCAATGTTTTCGTGAAGGAAAACAATCTTTACAGGTGATGGCAAATAGTTTTTCAGTTATGTATTTTTATGGCATGTGAATTGCAATATAAGCGATGACAGTAAAGATTTATAATCCTGAGCCTGAAGCATCATGAGCATGGTGCCACCTTTGAGTGGCAAGTATTTAATGCTTGTCCTAATCTCGTCTTCATGGAGTATTATGAGAATAGATCCATAAATGCTCAGATATTTCAGTTATAGGGACATATACAAGTACCTAGATAGGCAGGAATAGGCCCATATCCAGACTCGCTTTCACATTTGTTCTCTCGCTTTATATGTAAAGCTAGCTTATTTTTTACAAGGGGAACTATGAGCTTTTGGGGTGATGTGATTTCCTTTTGCTTGGGACAGCAAGTCTATCTATGGGTTAGGATAAAGAGAGAGAGAGATGATCTGGAAAAGGAAAGATCTTTGTATTTAATCACACTTTAAAAAGCAAAGTAACAAATTATTCTAAACAAATCATATTTTAAAGGTAGAATATGATAGGCTTCATTAGCAGATCCTTGCATTTAATTTTCCATTATGTCATAGACAGCTTTGTAGGGATAGAAAAAGAACAGTTATTCCCATAAAATATTTGTACAGATTCTCCTATATTAAGAACTGTTGAGGTCCATGAAACAATACTGGTTTCCGCTAAATATAGGCATATCTATTTACATGGCCTAACAGGAAGGTGGAGATTTAAAAATAACAAAGAATCAGTGACTTCATTAACAAAGCAGCTGTATAGAGCATTGTTCTCTTGAAGAAAGTTTTAAATATTGTTTAAACAAAGTTGATTGCATAAATAAAGCTCAGGTCTTCAGTCACAAACCACCATTGTTAGGAATTCTTTTTAAAAGAACTGTGCTACTGTATATACAAACACGTAATGGCAAAACTACGGCAAAGAGAGAGAGAGAGAGAGATCCAAAATAACTATTGCTGGAAGAATATAGTGGGGAGGGAGGGGATTGGAGAGGGGAAGAAGTATTATTGCTGTAGTTATTTCTCAATCTAGCATCAGAATAAGTGGAATAAGGAGCAGGGGGAGCCAGCTTTTCTTGTAGTATATACAAAATCTTTAAAAAAAAAAAAAAAAAAAAAAAAAATCTAAACTATTTCTACCACCTAATTAAGAATGCAGTTGTGATTTACATCCCAATGGGAATTCAGTATCCTGAATATGCATACGGGTGGGGAGGGAGAAAGAAAGAAAAAAGTTTTATAGCATAGGCTCTTAACAAGGAAGAGGAAGGTGGGGACGACAGCCAACAGCCAGATGTAACAATGCCCGACAGCCAAAATGCTTCTGAAATAAATGTAGTCAAACTTTACTAATTCTGGGTCACTGAGAACGAAAATGGTGCTTAAAATTGTTGATTGGCTCTAGTTTTCAAGATATGCTATTGGGTCAGTATATACGACCCTTGACTTGGGAATGGCAGAGGATAAGTGAGTTATAAAGGGAAGGGATCTCAATTTAAACCAGAAATGACTAAAATACATCGTTGACTGGATCTATGAATAAATCTATGACTGGGTTTGGACAGTACTTGCTTTTTAGGCAAAACAATGAATGATGCAATCTGAAGCTGGTATTGCGTCATACATGATATGAATTGCATCATGTTATTCCTAGAAGTCATGGATGATGCAATCATAACAAAGCTTACATCACTCTGCTGAACAAATTACCCTATATCCGCTCTAGAAATCATACAGTGTCGTGCTCTCTCATTTGTCAATGTTTGATTTTTGCAAAGGGACACATTTCTGTTTAAAGTGAGCAGAGATGCCTCATACTTGTGTGAACAGTGCAGATAACTTCTGCTATGTTTGTGGTGAAGTGACTTTTGCATCACAAAATGCAGTATAATCACTATGGTTAAGAATGCCTATCACCTTTAGTTTGGCTGCAAAATTGGAGCTCAGGACAAGAGGTGGGCCCCACACATATGCTGCAACACTTGTGCAACAAATTTTCACCAGTGGTTGAACAGGAAAAGAAAATCTATGCCTTTTGCAGTGCCAATGATTTGGAGAGAGCCAACAGATCATACCAGCAATTGTTACTTCTGCATGGTGCCTCCAGTTGGGAAAGGTGTGTCAAAGAAGAAAAAGTGGACTGTGCATTATCCAAACTTTCCATCAGCTATATGCCCAGTACCCCACGGAGAAGGACTGCCGGTTCCTGATGCACCAGAATCATTCTCACTTGAGTCAGACGAGGAAGAGGGAGAGGATGAAACTTCTGGTCCTGAACCATCAGTGTCACAGGACCCACATTTTCTCCCATCCTCCTCCTCTGAACCACACCTCATAACACAAGGTGAACTGAATGACCTTGTCAGGGATTTGGAACTACCCAAGAGTAAGGCAGAGCTGTTGGGCTCCAGACTACAGCATTGGAATCTCCTGGCAGGTGATGTTAGGGTTTCCATGTTCCGTGACCGTCAAAAGGATCTTGTCCCATTCTTCTTCATGGAAGGTGATCTTGTAGCTTGCAACAACATCAGTGGTGTGATGGCAGCCCTCCACATCATTCACGATCCAGATGAGTGGAGACTGTTCATTGATTCATCGAAGACGAGTCTAAAAGCTGTTTTACTGCATAATGGCAATGTTTTGCTATCCATTCCAGTTGGTCATGCAGTCCATATGAAGGAAACCTCTGACAACATGAAACAACTTTTGAGGTGCATAAACTATGACCAACATCAGTGGCAGCTTTGTGGCGATTTGAAGGTTGTTGCTCTCTTGCTTGGTCTGCAGACTGGATACACAAAGTACTGCTGTTTTCTCTGCGAATGGGATAGTCGTGCAAGAGATTCCCACTACATCAAGAAAGATTAACCACTACGACAGTCATTGGAGCCTGGGAGGAAAAGTATTCAGCATCCACCACTTGTTGAATCAAGGAAGATTTTGTTACCACTCTTACACATCAAGCTGGGTCTGATGAAGAACTTTGTCAAGGCCATTGACAAAACACAAGCAGCTTTCAAGTACCTCCGTGGAAAATTTCCACGGTTAAGTGAAGCTAAGATAAAGGAAGGTGTCTTTGTTGGTCCTCAGATTCGTGAACTTCTTCGAGATGATGCATTTGACCATGCACTGCATGGCAAGGAAAAGATGGCATGGAAAGCCTTCCAGTTAGTGGCAATAAATTTTCTCGGAAACAACAAGGCAGACAGCTACAGGTTGTTGGTGGAAAACCTCCTCAAGGCATACAAAAGCCTTGGTTGCAACATGTCACTAAAGATACATTTTTTGCACTCTCATCTAGATTTTTTTCCACCGAACTGCGGAGCAGTGAGCGACGAGCGATTTCACCAGGACATTGCAACAATGGAGAAACGCTATCAGGGCAAATGGAGCCCATCAATGCGTGCAGACTATTGCTGGACAGTGACAAGAGATGCTCCATTTAATGAATACAAGAGATAAGCCAAGAAGCGCCGAGTAGACACTGAATAGGACTAAACTATGTACAGAATAGTTTTTTGCCTTTTTGTTTCATAATAAATTTTATTTATAGAACCCTTTTTGTTTATTTTTAAAGTGTTACATAAACAGGACAGGTGAAATATTATCATGTAAAGCAACCATAAACACATGAAAAGACCTAGGTTTACAATTTATGATTAAAGCTCTATCTACACAATATACATAGACATAAAATGTAAAAACTTAAATATCTTAGAAACAGTAGCCAATCCGTTGTTTTAATTGTCATATTTGAATTCAGCACATCAAAATACATAATAAATAGCACATTTTATCTCTGAAGCAGACGACTTCTCAAAAATTGTAGACCAGTGTAATTAGGAGGGACAAGATCAAGGAAAAAGAACACCTCTAGGTAACTGTTAATCCTTTCCAGTTATACACATTTACTAAAATATGCCATATTCCCTCAACAAACAGGAATTGAATACTTTTAATATTCCGAGTTTTGTAAAAGCCAGATGCAGCCAAAAGCACATTATCCCATTTCCTTCAAGGAGAGTGAGTTGCAATTTTAACCTTCCCCACCCCTTTGTGGCTCTCCTTTTTTGTTACACCTGGACCTTTTGCCAATGATGTTACCCCACTGGGCAAACTAATAAAAGGCAGTGGCTCAAATGTCAATGTTGGCCGTCCCCCAGCTTGCTGTAAAGGGTTTTCTGCTAGCCATTGAATGTCCACTGTCACTACCATTGCAGTGAAGCAGCTGTGTGAGCTCTTTCCCTCACTGCCAGTGAGGAGCTGATGGAGCCCACCAATATACCACCCTCAAACATGCATTATACTTGTATTGCATGGATATATTTAAGAATTAGTGCTGATCCTGAACAAAATCATGTGATATAGATTGAAGTCACTGAAGATGGGAGTAATGACAAGTCAGCTCACCAAGTTGAAATATGTGTTTTGTTCTTTGGAGAAACCAGCTAAAACTTTAGAATGAAAATGATAATGCATTTTGGAGATTTATGTTAAAAATAAACAAATTTAGGTGCTGCTGCTGCTGTTTTTTACTTCAGCTGACTTTTTTTTAACCTGAATTTTAAAAAGAGAGAACCTCTGATGCACAATGCCTTTCCCCCCTCAATTTTTCTTAAGACTGAAGTTGTTTGTACCAAATCTTTGTTGCATGCTTTCGTCCATCAAAATCACATCAAGAATATGTACAAATACAACACTTTTTAAAAATATAGACATTGCATATTTACATATGGCGTATGTATGTAATACGCTGTAGAGTGTGGTAGGTGGGTGTCTAAAATCTACCTTTGGAACTTCAGCACAAGGTAACTGAAGGTTATTTTATTTTTAGGTCTAATATCCCTGTCTCGCTTTAAATGTGTTTCTCTGCTACTAAAAAGCAAAGCATAACAGGAATTCCAGTGAATAACTCCTGAAAACTAAAAGTAACCTATCATGAGTGCAGCCCACAATATTTGCCTTACTAATGCCATTTCACCCAAGTGTGTCAGGAAAATGTAGCTACGCTAAAAGCTGAACTCTAAATCAATAAGATTACTTAACAAGGAGAATGTGCTTAATCTGCAAATGAGACAGGGGAGGGGGGTTGTAATTCCCATAGCGACCCATCATGGAGGTGGAAGGAAAAGGGAGGAGGCACTGTCTTTTATTCACATCTGTCATGATCATTAGAGAATGGACCAGACAATCGCCTTGTAATAAGGTCAGGTTTAGAGATTAATGGGGATGGAGGCCACAGCATTCTAAATGTTCTACCACCAAGTGCCCTTCCAGAGGGAGAGTGGGGAAGAATAGTGCTTTTCCCTATGAAGTTGACAGTTATTCATCAGCAACATTCCACCCCATCCCTCTTGCTTTTTGCATTCAAATGTGTCATAGATGAGTGTGGTGTTGATGGCAATAACAATTCACTTGTAATCAGTCAGCTGCAGTTTATCCTTTCATATTAGAAAATGAACTGCTGTCAAATCTAAATGATCTGTGAGGACCCATTCTTTATACTCCCCAATTGGAAAAATATTTTGCTGGATATTGAGCTCTTTGGGGTAGAGACCAGGACTTTAGTCTTTATTTTGAAAAGGAGCATGAGTGTCCTATCTAAATATTTAATAATTAATACTGTAATGTTATCTAAGGTCTTGTTAAGTAGCCAATCAAGAGACCCCCCCCCCATTGCAGAAAGCTCTGAGGCACCCCATGCCCCTTAGCAAAAATAATTGCTTCAGGATTTTGATGCATGCTGATGGGCTGGTGAGGAGGGACTGATTTACAGCACTTTTTGAACTGTGAAGTACTTGTATTACATTTCACTTAACAATAGACTGATTTGTATGAGACTTAGAATAGAAGATGGATAGGCTGAGCAATTGCATCACTGTAGCTGATTAGGAAAGTATCTCAATGTCATATAATTGACTCTGGAACTCTCCGACACTGCTCCAAAAGAAGTGTAAATTAAATGTATCCTTCAAATTCCAGAAGGAAAATTTCTTAAATCTATTTTATCACCTGGTTTTTACTGTACTTAATTTAATTCCTGAAAGCTCTTTTCTCCAAGATAATGACTTGATCAAGCTCTAGACTGATCTCTGGTTCATTTATCCAGTATGGGCAGTCTTTCATCCACATTTTCTCAAGGGAGATTATATATAATCTCATGCTCCCATGAGAAAATGTGGATGAAAGACTGCCCATACGGGATATATCCAGTTCCATGAAGGGACTTAGGTGCTATGATGCTCAGCACTGAAATGCCTAACTTTCCGGCACCTAGAAAATCACAGGAACAACGTGATCCACAAAGCCTGAGTTAGGCATCTAGGCTTCCTATACACTGAGTGGGGCAAGATAGGGTGCCTTAGAATGCAATCCACAAAAGCCAGCACTGTAGGTGGGGAGCCATTTAAGCTACCTGATGGGAGATGCCAGCCAGAGGGGTGTATCTTAAGCTCTGATCCTCTCATGAAATCACCTAAGGGTTGTGGGACTTGCTTGTTCCTGCTTAGCAAACCACAGACAGGAGCCTGTCTCCTGGAGTCAGGTGGCTTAAGCGCTTAAGAATTGCGGGAATGTGGCCTTATTTGGTTGTATCTATTTTTTTGATCTACATACAGAAAGGGTCATACAGATATGTAAACTGCCACTTGTATATTACAAGTATTCTAAGAATTGGCTCTGAATTTTTATACAAATAATTCCAGTGTTTAAAGGAGTGTTTTTTCTTTTAACAGAGGAAAGAAAAACTGTCACTCTTTCACTGCTATACTAAAATGTTCCAAAATCTTTTTTTAAGACAGAGCAGTGATTGTGCTCCCTCTAGTGGCTAAATAAGTTGTTTTTATGTTACATACAATATCAATAGGACAGTGGGAATTGGATTCAAAAACCCTCGTTGGAGAAGCTATTTAAATAGTGTTTCTGAGGGAAAAAACACATCTGAATTATATTATGGTTTTGCAGGAAAAAAACTGTTATACAATATCTAGCACACACCTGCCTCTCCCCACCACCCAAATGTCACAGGTATCCCTCCTGTGTCCCATCTTGTATGAAAAATACAGGGCAAAGGTGTTTTGTTTTGGGAGGATGGGGCTTAGGGGCAACATCCCACAAAATTGTATTCGTGGTACAGGATGGTGTGTATCAATGTCTGACCCATTATGTTAACATTGATAGGAAATCTACTCTTAAATCAGATCAAATGCTTCCTGTTGGATACGGGTTGTGTGGGATGTTTACCACGAAATAAGGGAAGTCCCTGAAAATGAAGAATTGGTGGTCACCCTGGCCAACAGGGATCTTTCCTCACCATGTAGTGGCCCAATGGACTTCAGACTCTCTAGTCCTCCCCTCCCCAAAGGCCAGAAATATGGACCGAGGGTGCCACAGGGCAACCAAGATGAGCGGTCATTCTCTGTCGCCAAAGGGAAGAGGAGGAGCTACCAGGACTTCCTGCATCCCTGGGGAAGGAGCCTGGGGAAGAGGAAAGGGGAGTGGGAGAGGCAGATTAGCTTCAGCTGATGAGGTGGTATCAGGCCCCTGCTGTGTCTCAGCTGGCAGATTTGGTCTCAGGAAAGAGATCTGGTGCCTCATTTCCTCCCTGCTAGATTCAGGCCATGTCTAGGTTTCCTGCATGTGTGCAGTTGCAGGAAATCACTCCTCCACTGAATGAACAGATCTGCTGGTAGCACTTTCAGGTTCTTTCCATTGTGCCTCTGTCCATACTAGTGCCAACCCTGTACGTATCCCACAATGCACCTGCACATGGGACCCCTTAAAGGACCCCTTGGATGCACTTCTGTGGTGGAAAAGTGTGATAAGTTTCAGGCAAATGTGCCACACTTTTCATTTTATGAAACTAGGTGAAACTAGGATTTTTCCCGAGGTCGCCCAGAGGATTCAAGGGGCCTGGGGCAAAGCGGGGGAGCGGACATAAAATTTAAGCAATATGTAAAGGCCCCCTAGGTGCCTTGGTTACTATCCTCTTTATGGTATTATGCACCTATCAGTTATTGGTGCATAATACCATATGCAGAAATTCTATACTCCTAACATATGTGATAGCGTTTGAGGATAGTCCAGCTCTCCCCAGCTGAGATTTGTTATCTAGTCAGCAGGAGGAACTACAAAAGCAAAGCATTCTGTGCTTTAGCAGAAGCATGAGTGCAGCCAGTTTCTAACCAATCCACTGAAAGAACAAGTGCCCCAATGTCAGGGACAAACAGAATATTATGAGACAGGCTTGCATCATTGCGGAAACTCTTAACTACTTAGCATGCTGAGCTCAATATGAAGACTGGTAACAACGAAAGGGCTTGTTCTAGTCTCTGTACTATATGTCTGTGTTGTTTTGACTTCTTAGATATTTTGCTAGATGCTGACTGCCACCATGAACTCAACCAATTTACAGTACCAATCTACATCTGCAATAAACCCATTTGCTGTATAACTTAACTAAATAGAGTTATGGTTCCCAGTGTGAGTCAGTGACCATGAAATAGTCTGACCTTTTCAGTTCTAATCTAGACATCTGAAATACTATTTCAGTCTGTCAGCTCCTATAATATACAGTAATAGTCTCCTGATCCAACTAAAAATGTCAAATATACTCCAATACATTAATTATTGTCATTCTGATTAATATGAATAAATAACCTTTTAGAGTGTATATCTTACAAGTTTCCTGGAATAATATCTGTTCTGCATCTTAATTACTACTTAAACAAATTGCTTTACCACTGATGGGGACTAGCAAAGGAATAATAAAATAAAAATTCAAAATCCATTCTTTGAAATGCATGCCAAACAAGTATTAAAATGCACATGTTCCTGAGAGAAGTGAGTAATATCTATTAAAAATACTGCTGGAAAAACAGTGATCAGCCAAAAAAGAATACAAACTAGCTAATATGTTTTGCTAGGTGCATTTTGTGATTGCACAAGATTAACCTCCTCGATAACCTGAAAGAAGTTTTTTAAATAATTTACTGTTTGTGTGTATTTTTTTTGTTTAACCATAGCACAAATGATTTTATGTAGAAAATGGGGATCCCATTATTTGTCATCCTATGTATGTTGAATTAGGCCTTAGAAAAAAAATTTGTAAGAAACAAAAATATGCAAAAAGCAGTAAGGCCCAGATCTGCAAAGGGACTTAGACATTTGCTGAGCATTGTGGTGCCTAGAAAATTGCAAGAACACTGTGATCCACAAAGCCTGAGTTAGGTGCCTAGACTGCTGTACAATGAATCGAGAGAGATAGGCACCTTAGAACAAGATCTGTAAAATCAGCACGTTTGTTGGGGAGCTGCCTAAGCTAGCCAATAAAGATGCCAATGAGAGGGGAATGTGCTAAGCTTCATCCCTCGCAGAGATAGAAGCTGGTTGGCTGGGGCCCCCGATGGGTGGCACTCCCTCCCTCTCCCAGGTGGGTGGCTGACCCAGGCAGCAGTGTGCATGCCCAGAGGCAGAAGCACAGACATCTACAGGGCTAGGCAGCAGCTAGGGGGCATTTTGCAGATCAGTGATGCCTAAAAATGGGATGCAAGTGCTTTAAAATGAGACTTAAGGTGTGATCCATGATTGTTCTTAGGTGCCTAATGCCTAAATTAAAAGCTGTCAAAAACTAACACACTTTTGGCAAGTAGATAATGCTGTACTCTTATCAGTTTTTTTGGTCTCTTCCTCAATATTTTTGTTCTTGGTATGTTGCCAATAATTAGGTCCATGTTAAAATGGGGTTCAGACAATTACTTGTTAAACCTATTTCCCAATTATTTATTGATACAACTTTTATAGGTAATAAATTTGGAATAAAGTGATGACTGGACAAAATAAAAATTTTGTACCCCAAGAAACAGAAGCTGATAATGAAATTTAATTGGCTAAACAAAGTGGTTGCTGTATTAGCATTTGATTGTTGGTATTAATGTAATCAACCAGTAGTTTGTGCAACTTGAGGCTTTAGATAACTGAATTTCTGCAGCTTGTAGAATGTTGTCAGAACTAGAAGTATGATGAACTACCTGAAACCTTGATATTCAGCTGGTAACGTTTATAAAAGGATATAGCTATAAGGTGACCAGATGTCCCGTTTTTGGGGACTTTTTCTTATATGGGGCCTATTACCCTCCACCCCCTGTCCCGTTTTTTCACAGTTGCTATCTGGTCACCCTATAGATACAGATTTAGAACTATTCTGTTAATAGAACAGGAGTACTTGTGGCACCTTAGAGACTAACAAATTTATTAGAGCATAAGTTTTCGTGGGCTACTGCCCACTTCTTCGGATGCATATAGAGTGGAACATACATTGAGGAGTGTGTATCTCCTCAATGTATGTTCCACTCTATATGCATCCGAAGAAGTGGGCAGTAGCCCACGAAAGCTTATGCTCTAATAAATTTGTTAGTCTCTAAGGTGCCACAAGTACTCCTGTTCTTTTTGCGGATACAGACTAACACGGCTGCTACTCTGAAACCTGTATTCTGTTAATGCTGCTTGAAATGCTTGTTGGGCAATGCTGACCTCCAGTGGTAGGAGAGGCTAATCACAGGTTGTTACATCTTTCTTAGAGATATATTCCAGGACTGAGTACAGTACTTATTTAAAAGCCACTATGGATGTAGAAGCCCTCTACACCAACATTCTACACAAAGATGAGCTACAAGCCGTCAGGAACAGTATCCCCGATAATGGCACTGCAAACCCGGTGGCTGAACTTTGTGACTTTGTCCTCACCCACAACTATTTCACATTTGGGGACAATATATACCTTCAAGTCAGCGGCACTGCTACGGGTACCCGCATGGCCCCACAGTATGCCAACATTTTTATGGCTGACTTAGAACAACGCTTCCTCAGCTCTCGTCCCCTAACGCCCCTACCCTACTTGCGCTACATTGTTGACATCTTTATCATCTGGACCCATGGAAAAGAAGCCCTTGAGGAATTCCACCATGATTTCAACAATTTCCATCCCACCATCAACCTCAGCCTGGACCAGTCCACACAAGAGATCCACTTCTTGGACACTACAGTGCTAATAAGCGATAGTCACATAAACACCACCCTATACCGGAAACCTACTGACCGCTATATTTACCTACATGCTTCCAGCTTTCATCCAGACCACATCACACGATCCATTGTCTACAACCAAGCCCTAAGATACAACTGCATTTGCTCCAATCCCTCAGACAGAGACAAACACCTCCAGGATCTCTGTCAAGCATTCTTAAAACTACAATACCCACCCATTGAAGTGAAGAAACAGACTGACAGATCCAGAAGAATACCCACAAGTCACCTACTCCAGGACAGGCCCAACAAAGAAAGTTAACAGAACACCACTAGTTGTCACCTTCAGCCCCCAACTAAAACCTCTCCAGTGCATCATCAAGGATCTAGAACTATCCTGAAGGACTATCCCTCACTCTCACAGATCTTGGGAGACAGGCCAGTCCTCACTTACAGACAGCCCACCAACCTGAAGCAAATACTCACCAGCAACCACACAACAAAAACACTAACCCAGGAACCTATCCTTGCAACAAAGCCCGTTGCCAACTCTGTCCACATATCTATTCAAAGGACACCATCATAGGACCTAATCACATCAGCCACACCATTAGAGGCTCGTTCACCTGCACATCTACGAATGTGATATATGCCAGCAGTGCCCCTCTGCCATGTACTTTGGCCAAACCGAACAGTCTCTACCGGGGGGAGGGATAGCTCAGTGGTTTGAGCATTGGCCTGCTAAAACCAGGATTGTGAGTTCAATCCTTGAGGGGGCCATTTAGGGATCTGAGGCAAAAATCTGTCTGGGGATTGGTCCTGCTTTGAGCAGGGGGTTGGACTAGATCTCCTGAGGTCCCTTCCAACCCTGATATTCTATGATTCTAAAAGAATAAATGGACACAAGTCAGATGTCAAGAATTATAATATTCAAAAACCAGTCGGAGAACACGTCAGTCTCCCTGGTCACTCAATTAAAGACCTCAAAGTCACAATACTCCAACAAAAAAACAGACTCCAGTGAGAAACTGCAGAATTGGAATTCATTTGCAAACTGGACACCATTAAATTAGGCTTGAATAAAGACTGGGAGTGGATGGGTCATTACACAAAGTAAAAAGTATTTCCTCATGCTAATTTTTTTTTTCCCCCTGCTGTTACTCACACCCTCTTGTCAACTATTGGAAATGGGCCATCTTGATTAACACTACAAAAGTTTTTTGTCTCTTGCTGATAATAGCCCACCTTAATTGATTACTCTCGTTATAGTTGGTATGGCAACACCCATTTTTTCATGTTCTCTGTGTGTGTATATATATCTTCCTACTGTATTTTCCACTGCATGCATCCAATGAAGTGGGTTTTAGCCCACGAAAGCTTATGCCCAAATAAATTTGTTAGTTTCTAAGGTGCCACAAGTACTCCTCATTCTTTTTAATGAGAATTCAACTGTTCTTCTTCGAGAGATGTCCCTATGGGTGCTCCACGCCAGGTGTTGGTGCATCTCTGCGCCTTCGCTCGGAGATTTTTACAGTAGTACTCGTACAGGTCGTGCACACACAGAGCCTGTCCCTCCCCCTCCCCCCTCTCTGAGTGTACTTTAATAGTACACATGTGCACCTGGTCTCCTCCGTTCCTTCTCTACTGTTCCCAGCCTGAGACAGAACTCAGCAGACTCGTTAGAGAATTTCTTTTCTCCCTTGTTCAACTTTTTTCTCTTCTTAGTTTAGCTTACCAGTAGTAGTTAGGTACCCTTTTCCCTTCCCTTCTCTTTAAAGAAAAACAAACTTACTTTTTTTTGGTTCCTGTCAGTGCAGCCGTTTCTGACATGCCTGGCTCTCCAGGTTTTAAGCGTTGCTCTAATTGTAATGATGCCATCCTTTCAGATGGCCACTCTAAATGTATTAAATGTTTGGGGGAATCCCACATCCCCCAAAATGTGCTCACTGCAGCAAGTTGAAATCCAGGGCACGCAAAGACAAGGAGCTGCGGCTAAAACTGCTCCTGCTGCAAAAATATCTCAGACCAGCCTCAGACCCGGGCTCTGACTCTGCTGTACACCGCAGCCCCCCCACTTCAAAGAGACAAAAGAAAACTTCAAAAAAAATCAGTCTCTCTCACCCGCAAAGGGTATTTGCAGGGACAAGCCTTCTCCGGGTACTGCTTCCCTCCCCGCGCTCCCCGGCTGAGTACATTTGCGCTGGGCTCCTCTGGCGCCGCACAAAACCCACCCGCAGCTGTGGCGGTCACACTAACCTCCAGTGCCGAGGCTTCAGGCTTTCAGTTGCCTGCCTTTCACACGACACCGTTCGCGGTGCCGACACATACTTGGCTGCCTGACCCCCCCCCCCTTTCCCCCCCCCCCCCCCCCCCCGCAGGCTCCTCTCACTCTCCCGGCACTGTCAGCCTTTGAGCTAGCCGGCAGTGACAGAACGCTCAGGACTCTGGTGCAGAGGAACCCCTCCTCACAACAAATTCCTCTCACTCAGCCCTCCCCTCACAGAGGCACTGCGGCACCGCAGTTCACATACTCAAGGGACCTCCTGGTGTCAACTATCTTGCAGTCACCCCTCCTTAACACCTACTTCTCTCCGGACACTCAGGCAAAGTCCGCACAGCTTTCCTCCAGTGATGAGGAATCTGGGCTGCAGGGAGAATTTTCACCTTATCAGATCTCCCGTCCACAGACCCCAGTCGAGAGGTCATAGAAAAGCTGCCTCATCCTGCCCCATGGTGTGTGAATCCCTGGATGGCACTACCCAGGCCCTTCCCACCACAATGGCAATATTGGGTTCCATGGGCTCTGTATACTCGGGACCACACGCATTATACCAGGTTTCAGAGTAGCAGCCATGTTAGTCTGTATCCGCAAAAAGAACAGGAGTACTTGTGGCACCTTAGAGACTAACAAATTTATTTGAGCATAAGCTTTCGTGGGCTACAGCCCACTTCATCGGATGCATAGAATAGAACATATAGTAAGGATAATACACACAGACACAGACATATATATATACACACACAGAGAACACAAAAAGGTGGGAGTTGCCCTACCCTCTGCCATGTACATTGGCCAAACCAGACAGTCTCTACGCAAAAGAATAAATGGACACAAATCTGACATCAGGAATCGTAACTTTCAAAAACCAGTAGGAGAACACTTCAACCTCTCTGATCACTCAGTAACAGACTTAAAGGTGGCAATTTTGCAACAGAAAAGCTTCAAAAACAGACTCCAATGAGAAACTGCTGAACTTGAATTAATATGCAAACTAGATACCATCAAGTTAGGCTTGAATTTAGGCTGAGCCATTACACACATTGAATCTATTTCCCCATGTTAAGTATCCTCACACCTTCTTGTCAAACTGTCTGAAATGGGCTATCTTGATTATCACTCCAAAAAAATTTTCTCTTAATTAATTAACCTCTTGGAGTTGGTAGGGCAACTCCCACCTTTTCATGTTCTCTGTGTGTGTGTGTGTGTATATATATGTGTATATATATATAATATATATATACTTACTATATGTTCCATTCCGTGCATCCGCTCTAGCCCACGAAAGCTTATGCTCAAATAAATTTGTTAATCTCTAAGGTGCCACAAGTACTCCTGTTCTTTTTACTCATTATACCAATGCAGCCAGGCGTGAGACCTGCTCGGTACCGCCAGCTGTCAACCCTGTCACTGACTCCAGGCAGCCCTGTCACAACCGCAAGAGCAAGCATGGCTTATCTCTAACCCAGTAGAACTAGTTGTTCTGCCTAATGAAGCATTGCTTCCTCCGACGTTTTTCGACAACTTCTCAAAATTTCAAGACCTGTTTAAAAGAGTTGCCAGTGAGCTACGAATTAACCTGGAGGAAGTTGCTGAACAGCAGCATGAGCTAACCAACATCCTGCAGCCCTCTTCTTCTTCTAGAATTACATTACCTATCAACACAGCCCTTTTAGAACCTGCCAAGGCCATTTGGCAAACCCCAGCTGCAAGCCTGCCTATCTGTAAGTGAGCGGACTGAAAGTACTTTATTCCTTCCAAGGGCTCGGAATTCCTTTTTACTCCCCCAGCGCCAAACTCGCTGGTAGTAGACGCAGTTAACCAAAGAACAAACACTAGTTTCCCCGCTCCACCCCTTCCAACAAGGACAGTAAGCGATTAGATCTGCTCGGACGTAAGGTATACGCTTCTTCCGTGTTGCAGTTTCGCATTGCTAATTATACAGCCGTTCTAGCAAGGTATGACCACAAAAATTACAATAAATGCATGGACTTTATTGATCACATTCCAGAAGAAAAGAAACAACAATTTACAGTCATAGTTTCCGAGGGACAAATCCTCTCCTGCACTGCTCTTCAAGCTGCCCTTGATGTGGCCAATACTGCGGCATGGTCCATTGCCACAGCAGTTGTGATGCGCCAAGGGTCATGGCTCTCATCCTCTTCCTTTCCCCAAGAGGTCCAGAGTACGACTGAGGATCTCCCCTTCGATGTTGACAAACTATTCTCCTCCGTTACGAATGACGTACTCCACTCCATGAAGGACTCTAGGGCAACCCTCCGGTCTCTAGGAATTCAAACCCCTATGACCAGAAGGTGACAATATAGATATCAGCCTTACCGGTGACCACACTACCCCACATAGACCCAGCAATTGCATAGCTCTCACGAGCAAAAGCAACGCCAGAGACCCAGATACCAATGCCGCCGTCCCAACTCCTTGGCAGAGTCTCAACCCCCTCTGACCAATAAATAAGCAAATTTGAAGCCTTGGTCGAGGGTATAGAAAACAATATTCCCACTTCAGCTCTTACACCACCTGCCCCATCTTTGGTCACCACCTACGCCCATTCTCCCAGCAATGGCAAAATGGGGAGGGATAGCTCAGTGGTTTGAGCATTGGCCTGCTAAACCCAGGGTTGTGAATTCAATCCTTAAGGGGGCCACTTAGGGATCTGGGGCAAAAATCAGTACTTGGTCCTGCTAGTGAAGGCAGGGGGCTGGACTCGATGACCTTTCAAGGTCCCTTCCAGTTCTAGGCGAGAGGATATCTCTAATTACCACTGACCAAGTGGGCTTTAGAGCTCATCACAGTTGGCTATTCTATCCCTTTCCTCTCACCCACCCACCTTCCCCATTCCTCTTCAGGGACCCCTCTCACGAGCAACTGCTCCTCCAAGAAGTGCAACATCTCCTTCAACTGGGGGCAGTGGAAGTCATGCCTAAACAACACAGAGGGAAAGGTTTCTATTCCCATTACTTCTTAACAGAAAAGAAAACCAGGGGATGGTGACCGATCCTCGACTTCAGGCAGCTAAACAAATTTATCAAAAATCAGAAGTTCAAAATGGTTATCCTCCCCACCATAATCCCAGCGCTGGAGCAGGGTGATTGGTTTTCAGTCCTCAACCTACAGGACACTTACTTTCATGTAACTATTCACCCAGTACACAGACGTTTTCTTCGTTTTACCCTCAGTTCGACACATTTTCAATACAGAGTGTTGCCCTTCGGCCCATCTACCGCCACCCAAGTTTTCTCCAAACTCCTAACCGTGGTTACTGCCCACCTCAGGAAACAGGGTTATAATATTTCCTTACCTCGACAATTGTCTCCTCAAAGCCTCAACGTTTAATGAAGCTCTTTGATCCATGCAGCTTACTGTCGCTTGCTTGGTTGGCCACGGTTTACAGACCGAATGTACACGCCTCTATCCATATCCTTCAGAGTGAGACTCCCTCCAATGGTGGACAGTTCCCTCCAACCTCTGCTTAGGAGTCCTTTTTCTCCAGGACTCCCCATCATTCATAATGACTACCCTCACGGGATGGGGAGTGCACATGTCCCACCACACAGTCCAGGGGCTATGGTCTTCCACCGAACCTCCCTACACATAAATGTCCTAGAACTGTGAGCCATATGCAATGCCTGCCGTCACTTCCTCCTATTTGTTCAGAACCAACATGTTCAGATAATGATAGACAACATTGCATGCATGTTCTATGTCATCAGGCAGGGAGGGGCTCAATTTCACTCGCTTGGCACATAAGCCATGAAGCTCTGGAATTGGTGCCTCGTGAACAACATCCAGATATCCCCCACCTATCTTCCCGGGGCCCTGAATACCATCGCGGACAAACTAAGCAGACATTTTCCCTGGGATCACGAATGGGAGATAAACGACATGATCATACGCAATATATTCCGTGTTTTGGGGCTATCCAACCCTGGGCCTCTTCGCGACTGCGAAGAACAAGAAATGTCCCGAATTTTACTACAGAGCAGGACTGGGCAAACATTCCCTAGGAGATGCGTTCCTGATCTCATGGGCTCAATATTTAATGTATGCTTTCCCCCAATACCGGTTCTCCACAGAGTTCTGACAAAGATACACCCAGATTGGGCCACGACGGGGCAATCAGAATTACTGTGGCACGGACAACCATGGTTTCCATTCCTCACCAGAATGTCAATTCACCCACCGATTTCGTTGCCCCTCACTCCGAACCACCTATCACAGCAACACGGCCGATTTCTTCACCCCAACCTGTCCATGCTTCACCTCAAAGCTTGGTTCCTACGTGGTTCTCCCAAAACGAACTAGCATGCTCTGAGCAGGTTCAAAGAGGGCTCCTACATAGCAGAACACAATCTACTCGCATCACATGTCTCCAAAAGTGGAAGCGATTCACCCACTGGTGCTCAACTGAACAACTTCCTTCTACTTCTGCACCTCCTCCACCCATACTTGACTACCTATTAGACCTTAAAGCAATCTGGCCTTCCTTTCAGCTCCATCAAAGTCCACTTAACTGCTATTACAACTTTTCATGACAAGATCGACGATACCTCTGTTTTTGCTCATCCAATCACCAAGCGTTTCCTCAAAGGGCTCCAATCCCTATACCCAGACACTAAACCTCCTACCCCTCCGTGGGACCTTCACCTGCTTAACTAAACAACCATTCGAGCCCCTAACCACTTGCTCCCTCTTACACCTCTCCATGAAAACAGCATTCTTAGTAGCAATCACCTCCGCCAGATGTGCAGGAGAAATAGCAGCTCTCATGGCGGACCCACCGTACACACTATTTTTTAAGGACAAGGTTATCCTCTGACTACACCCCAAATTTCTTCCAAAGGTGCGTTCGTCATCAATGAGCCAATACACCTACCAACCTTCTTTCTTAAACCACATGCAAACTCTTTTGAATCCACAATGCATATGTTAGATGTACGCAGGGCTTTGTCCTTCTATTTGGATAGAACCAAGCCCTTTAGAAACTCTTCTAGACTCTGTCTCCATTGTGGAGTACTCCAGAGGGACACCTATTTCTACCCAGAGACTTTCAAACTGAATTTTTGAGTATATCTGACTGTGCTATCAAATAAAGAAAGTTACACCTCCTGCCGGCATCAGAACTCACTCCACTAGATCTGTGGCTACCTCTGTGGGTTTTCTACACAAAGTTCCTCTGGCTGACATCTATAAAGCAGCCACTTGGACTTCTGAAGACACATTTGTTAAGCATTATGCCCTTACTCAAGGCCCTCTCTCTGATGCACAATTAGGCAGAGCTGTATTATCTACTTCATTCCTACCAAATCCGAAGTCCCTACTTCCTTGAGGTCCACTGCTTTTAAGTCACCTGGAATGGAGCACCCACAGGAACCTCTCTCTCTAGAAGAAGAAGAAGTAGATGAGTGTCTCTGTGGGTGCTCCACTACCCATCCTCCTCCCCTCCACTTCAGAGTTGGGATAGCCCCAGTTGGAGAGAAGGAACTGACGAGACCGGTCGCGCACACTTACTATTAAGTACACTCAGAGCGGGGTGGCTGGCTCTGTGTGTGTGTGCGACCGGTACAAGTACTGCTGTATAAATCTCCGAGCAAAGGTGTAGGGATGCACCAACACCTGGAGGGGAGCACCCACAAGCTGGAGTGGATCACCCACAGGGACGCTCACCTCAAAGAACATCAGTTACTGCACAGGGTGAGTAACTGCCTCTTATTAATCAAGCATGATTCCTTCTATCTTTTCAAATAGTAAGTACAAAAACTGGATATAAAACACAGTAAGAATACATAGGGCATATAGATTAGAATACAGTACAAAGAAACAAGATGGCAGATTTGAAGGGGTGAGTTTAGCTTGGATGATGATTTGGAGGATAAACTGAAGTTATCTAACGTTTTCAGAACTAGTAGATAGAATAAGACTCTCTGTGTTTTGAAGGTCAATAGGGCAGTGTAAATTATAGTGGCCTTTTGTTTGATTTTTAGCTTTTTTTTATCTTATGACCTACATGATGATGAGAAATGTAATACAAGTGATTTTATGGACTCAATCATGCACCATTGAAGTCAGTGGGAGCATGGCCACTTAATTGCATTGGAGCAGGAACAAACCTGATGGAAGTGAAACTGTGGCAAAACTATCTAATTCTTTTGCATTTTTCCCAGTTGTATAAACATGCAATAGGCAGGAGAACCATCATCTTGTTCCGTTTCTCCCTATTAGGTGACTTGCACTAGAGTCTGAGTGGTGTGGAACAGGGAAGAAATCAAAATTCTTGTAAAATATAAGAAATTTAGGTCCAGATTCTGGCCCTGCTGAAATCAATTATTTACCATTGTGAAGAACTTAAAATTATATTCTTCTCTATAATTGAGGTTTTATCATTTATGAGCAACTCGCAAAAATGTATAAATAAAAAAAATCTCAATACAAGAAATGTCACTTCACTGATATTGTTACTATAACAAAACGTACATTGAACACTAGCTTATTAGCTATAGTGCACCAAACACAGTTACTAACATTCATCATAATGCTGTCTCCCATTATTTCTGTGCAGGAATGTCTATCTGTCTCCTCTTCCCTATTCTGGCTAATATCACACATCAGCCTACTCAGGTTTTAGTCTCTTCAGTTCCATAAAATACTTTGAGAAATTTACTCCTTTCCATTATTTTAATTATTGCCAGGAGTGACTTCAATTACGTTCCGTTTCCCTGCCTCCTTCACTTCTTCCCTCCCCATCCCCCAATTTTATTGAAAGGAGCAATTCAGAAAGAAATTAACCATCTCTTCGATAGCTACAAAATCACATTAACTCATGCTTTCTTTAAAGGATGTTTGTGCCCATATTTCTCCTACACAACATCCAGTCCAATACATCTCTTAAATAGAACTTTTTATTGTTGCATAAAAGAGAAGGGCAATGCCTTTTCTACTGTACAGTGTTGACTCAAAGGTCCTTAGGGATGTTTGCTTGAAAACTGCATTTCTAAAAGTGGATGGGTGTGTGTGTTCCTGTTCTAAATCTGTATGATCTTTTTTTCCCTCTACAATCTTTACAGGTGCTAGGGCTGCTGGTATGGACACTGGTCGCTGGAACAGAGTATTTCCTGTATCCTGCCTTCGGCTGGGTGATGTTTGTAGCCGTATTTTACTGGGTTCTTACTGTCTTCTTTTTAATCATCTACATGACCGTGACCTACACTAGGATTCCCCAGGTGCCATGGACCACGGTGGTAAGTATGCACAATCTTTGTTGCTGCAATTTTTATTATTGTTGTTGTTGTTGTTTGTTTACTGTGTTCAGGAGAGAGGAAGACATTGATGTCCTCCATAATTGTAGTTAAGGAACTATAATGTGCTTTCACACCTCCATTTTTTTATTTATAATTAACATCTATCCATGTTCCTGACACTGGCTGTTGTCACATAATTAATCTAAAGCTTGGTCTACTACAAAACCCCTTTTCTCACACCCAGACTAGGTAGGGTGTACCCTGGAGATCCTTCTGTCTTCATTTTAACTTCTTCCCATTCCTAGACTGCAACACCCACTTTCTCACGCAAAAGACCAGGGGAGTAAATTCACTCTGAAGTTATTGCTACTCTTATTATGTGGACTAACCAGCAGGAATATCAATATTGTGTAGTACAGTGTCAGGCTTTATTTGCCTAACCATCATGGTTCCTTTAACTCATTTCCTTTTGGTCATTGGTCTATCCAATGTCTTATTTTCCAAGAATGGAAATGTGTACCTGTTACACATGCTAATACAATGTGGCTCTTTGTTCCCCTGTAGTCGCTAGACCCCATATGGAGTTTTGATTCTGATGGCCTCTGAGCTAATGGACCTGGCTCTGTAGGTAAGCCATAAAGGACCCTTGTTGAGTCATCTATAGGGCTTGAACCTAGAACCTCTGGATCTGAGAGCCTGAGCCTGCACTTTTTGAGCTAAAGGACCAAGTGATGGACTCCGAGGCAGCAGCAGACTCATAAACACGTATATGTCTAGCCACTAGAGGGGGACATACTGCTGCAGTGTATTTGTGTGAGCTATTTTAAATTGCATGCCAGTCCAACCTTCTCTCATTAAATCCTTTCTATTAGTAGTTTATCCTGGTCACAGTAAATCTTGGGCAGATAGCAATTTAAAAAAAATCCTGAATACTGCTGAAATTCCTGGGTAACTGAAATCCAGATCCTAGTTTGAGCAATCCCTAGTAGAAATGGCAGTATATTTGTTACAGTCAAGACTTCCATGACAAAGACACTTACTTTAAGGAAAACAAAAAAAAACCTAGAAGCCTTTGTTGCCTCAACCAACCTGCTACTCACCATGACTCTTTCATGAAGTATTATAATTTATTGTTGTATGTGTCTAATATATTATTTTTATACTTAAAGATCATTAAACAGTTTAAAACCATTTTATTGTAATATAAAGGATATTTTACTTTCACATGACAAACAGCTTGCTATTAATTAAAATATTGTGTGCCATGACTATTAAAATGTTAAGAGTCAAAGTATTACTTTTTGCCATGACTTTCCGATTTGTTGCCATGAGAAATAGCTTGCTGTAGCAATACGGGTCTGTAGAACTAGGATTATATACAAATAGATTTTATATTTTCAAGTTTCATGAGCAGCACTTGCCTTTACAATTATAACACTGTTACAGTACTGCTGTAAAATAATCCAACATTTTTGTATCTTGATGTGTTTAGAGGTTTTATTTTTTAAATTACATTTGGCATGAATGTAGTCAAAGGTAAGACAGCTGCCATCAATTTGGATCGTTTTGGTCACTGCCTCCATTAGTTTTATCTATTAGCAACAGAATCGGGCAAGGTAGCAGCTTGCAGATCAGCAGAACTGATCTCAGATATGTCAAGTTGTCTACCACCTAGATGTCTCCACTTGTTTATAGAGCCAAGTGTTTCTTGCTGTGAGAAGTTTTCAACCTGCTTTACAGATAAGATTGTTCGATGCAGATCAAAATGGCAGCCTACTTCCATGACCAAAGAACCTTAGGCCTTGGCTACACTTACCAGCTAGTTCGACGGCTGGAAATCGAAGTTCTGGGTTCGACTTATCGCGTCTAGTCTGGACGCGATAAGTCGAACCCGGAAGTGCTTGCCGTCGACTGCGGTACTCCAGCTCGGCGAGAGGAGTACCGCGGAGTCGACGGGGGAGCCTGCCTGCCGCGTGTGGACCAAGGTAAGTTCGAACTAAGGTACTTCGACTTCAGCTACGTTATTCACGTAGCTGAAGTTGCGTACCTTAGTTCGAATTAGGGGGGGTAGTGTAGACCAAGCCTTAGAGGAAAGAAGGCGGGGCAGGGGACAAATGCAAATGCTTGGATTCCCCCTTGTTTTGCACTGTGGTACTAAAAGAGCTTTGTGATATGACCTATGAATTGATTAGACCTATGCCACTTGTGGTTGGTCAGGAGGAATACAGTCCTGGATCTGCTTCCAGTATAAATTAACGCCTCCCTTTGGGAGGGCAAGATGCCAGAATATATCTAATTAGGTAGGTTTTTGTTTTTCCCTATACTCCAGAAATTGTCTCCTGAGAGGATTGTTAGCCCAAAGACTCATTTATTGTATGCAGTGTCTAAACTTTAATATTGATTCCTATTTCATAAATTAATTCCTTGTAGGGTAAGTACATCATCTAACCATATAAGACGCAGTTACTTTACTGCAAATTAACCTAAAGACACCTGCTCCAAAATTGTCTGCCATGTGTGTGTGTTCTTCACCAAGAATAATGAATGGAAGATTTTAAACTGTGGTGAATTTGGATTTAAGAAGCAGGTGGTAACTTTAACAGGAACCCGTTGTTTTGGATAATACATTGGCAATAGGGGTACAGTAAACTAAACTTGCGTTCAGCTCCATTCTTCCCCACAATGTTATTTCCCAAAGCAACACTTTACAAAAATGATGTTCTTCCTTCCTTTATACATGACAAGATACTGCAGGGATTTACAGTTTTCTAGGATAATTGGGTCTCTTTGGAGGAAAAACAAAAAACTAACGAACCAGCTTTGAAGAGTTGGAAATAAAGGGCCACTTCATGAAATTCCACCTGAGCCTGATGATTCCTGGGATCCAGTCATTAAATTAGTACCTTGATACTGTATTAGTGCAAATTGAATGCATCTGAATAAGACAAGCACTAAAACAAAGAAGATTAAATGTTTTACACATTTTAATTTTATCCTGATTAATTACATTCATTTAATCCTAAATTCTGGGCCCCAGGGCTCCACCTGAGTGGCCAGGCTGGGCTCTCTGCTTAAGTGTGTGGATAAGTGCTTCTTCCCCATCACCCCATGGAATGGCAGCAGACATTCTGCAGCTGTGACTTGTACTGCAATTCTGAGGCTGCAGTAGCTTTTGTGAATTCTGCCAGTGTCAATGACTGGTGAATTCAGTAGCCTCTGCCCTCTCCCCAGCCCCTATGACAACATACAGGGAGCTGCAATGGAGTTGGGCTCCACAGTGTGCAGGGGCGCCCATGTAATATTGTGCTCACGCAAACACTCGGCCATTGGAGCCACACCAGATGTATCTGGGGACATCTTTGACTATGGTTGAGGGGACAGGATGTTCACAATAACATCTTAAAATGCAAATGTACGGCCTAAAAGTCAATGGGAGTTGGGTGCACTCAGGATGGGTTCTGAAGAGACTGCTTGGAACTCCCGCTGCTGTGAATTTACATAGAGTACATCGTAAGAATTCCAATCCAATATATCATCAATTAATTAGAAGGACAATATCTAGATTGTAAAAGGGCTTGTTCATTAGCCTTGTATAAGTAGTGTTTTCTTACAGGGCTTAACTTCCTGTAGTAGTGATCTTGAAATACTGAGTACTTAAATGATAACAAATTCTAAAAACACCCCCACTTTTTTTTTTCCCCTCCCCTCTCAATCTGGAGTAACTTTCATTGCTTAGTCTCTTGCTCTGTGAATCGGAACTTACTGTGGGCTCTGTGGGTAGAGCAAAGTAGCACACTTTGTTTTTAGGATGAGGAAGTGTCTAGGTTGCTACCTTTCTAAAACCTAGCTAGCCAGTCTAGCAGTGTGAGGAGGAGTACAGCCCAAAAGGGATCTCCCTTCTGTCCAGGGGCAGCCCTAGACTACCTGTCAGCAACTGGCGCCCTAGGCGAACTATGCAATTGGCGCCCCCACGCCCCAGGGCAGATCTAGGCTGAGGTTTTCGGTAAACTGGAAAACATTTTGCCCCTTTTTTTTCCTTTTAATGTTTTTTAAGCTCCGATGCTTAATTATTCGGTTTGTCCGTCTGTCCAACCAATGTTTCTGAGATCAGATAAAATAGAGACATGAAATTTTCAGAATAGATTTGTACACGACCGTTAGATGATATTTCAGTCCGATTTCAAATAAAAATGCATTAAAAATGTTAATTATAATTTTTATTATTACAAATCCAAAATCATCTATTACACTATCCTGCTTTAACTGCCATTATCACCACATCCAATATAGAAAGAAATAAGAAAGTTCTTCAATGAACTTTAACCTGTATTTACAAAACACTCTGAATAAAAAACACTCAGTTGCTCTTAAAATGTGACTTCTCTTGCTTTAAGTTTTGAAAATTCAGTCACTAGTTCTTTTAGATCCAGTTTTCCAGCTATTTCATGCTCTATTGACATTGTGGCAAGTCCAACAAGTCTCTCTTGCACCATTGTTGAACGCAGATATGTTTTTATCAATTTTAACTTTGAGTCACTACGTTCCCCACTAGCTACGGAAACTGGCAAAGTTAAAAGAATGCGTAGCGCTATAAAAATGTTTGGAAAATTGTCTGAGTTTATTTTCCCAAACAAACTTCAGTACTTCTTCAGGAGTGGAATGTTTCTTAACTTGTCTTGAAAAAGCCTGAAGCTCACTACACAAATCTGTAGCATCGATGTCTTTTGAATTTTCATGAGTCAATGCCGACTCCAGCATTTTCATGAGTCAATGCCAACTCCAGCATTTGTAATTTATACAAAATTATCTTATCTGTTTTGTTGTTTTCTTTTGTAAGCTGTGGAGATAATTTAGAAAGCCAAATACTGACTCTAGCTGCTGCATCTGTTGAAATCTTTCATCAACCGAGTGACTAGCAGTATCAAGGACTGCGAAGTACAAAGGTTCAAAGTGAATTTCTTTTGGGTTCTGAATGGGTGTGTCTCGTCCTTCACACGAAAACTGCTGTTTCTTTTGCCGAATATGAACTGGCTCTGGTTCAAATTCTGTCAGAAAGTCTATTTCTTCAGCATGCTCGAGAGAATCTACCAGTGTTCTTTTGAACCCTTCATCACTTCTGAATTCCTCCAGAATATTTTTAGTTTGCTGCAGTTTTTGAATAGCAGAATGTATGTTCAAGTTCTTTTCCTGAAGCTGCTTACTGGTGAGGTTAATCTCGAAAAGGATATTATACCACAAAATGAGTGAAGTCACAAATTTGAACTAGGAAAGGCCATTTGCAAGAGCTTCTGCATCTGAACGTGCCATATTGCCAGATGATCCAATAAAGGTAGTATCATCAGAAATTTCAATTAGGGCATCATAAATGTTTCCAGGTTCATAGCAAAGAGGCTTCAAGCATCAGTGTGACTCTCCCATCTTGTCTAAGTGGTTTTTCAGTTAGAGAATTCACATGCTGAGTCAGAATCTCCCAACGGCGTGTTGAGCCTGAGAAAAAACACACAAACACGTTGCACCAGGTCAAAGAAACTTGCCTCCAAACAGCATTTAGGAGCAGCATTGACAACCAAATTCAGAGAATGCGCACTGCAAGGAATGAAAAAGGCCCTAGGATTGATTTCCATCATTCTCGTTTGCACACCATTGTCTTTACCCTTCATATTACTCCCATTATCATAGCCTTGGCCACGTAAGTTTTCAACAGATAATGACATTGTTTCAAGCTCTTGTAGAATAGTTTGTCATAAATTCTCCAGTCGTCTCCTTTACTGGTATGAAACCCAAAAAATGTTCCTTTATGAGCACTTCAGCATTATCTTCATCTGCAGACTTTTCCATATCCACAAAACAAATGATCATCGTCATTTGTTCAACATAACTCACATCTGGTGTACAGTCCAGTATTATTGAAAAGTAGAAACTGCCCATTCTGCAAAATACAATTTTCTTTTTAATGGCATTTGCTAGGATTTGACAGTTCATTCTGCATATTTTTTCCTAAGTAATGAACCTGTGTTTCATGATCAGTTATTTTACGTAGATGCTCCTTCATGACTGGATCAAACAAAGCGAGGTATTCAACAAGTTTTAAAAAGTTTTTCCATTACCTGGAGTGTATAATTTTTTTTCATTTCTACCATGGCCACGGAATGCTAAATTTTGCCCACCAAGAACTCTCACTAAAGCAATCAGACACTCTAATATTTGTTGCCAATATTCTTCTTTTTCTTAGATGACATGTAATTTTTCTTCGATAGTTTTTCCTTTTTTTTTCAATCGTAGTTCAAGTTCTTTCCAATTTTGAAAACATTCCAAATGTTCTGTACTACTTTCGTGTGAAGAGAGAATTGAAGATATGTTTTTCCAGTCCTTCAAACCATTTTCAGTAAGTGATGTACCAATTGCTTGATTTCTAAACAACTTGCAGCAAAAGCAAAACAGAGTCCTTTGACACTGAATATTGTAACCAGTTTCGATGAATTTCTTCCCCATTAATGAGTTTCCTCTTGTAATGCTGAGCAGAGAATTTTTCTTTTATTTCCATCCTTGGGGAAGGGAAATTCATGAGCTTGTTCAGGTCCATGTTCCACGAGAATTTGCTGCACACTGTCATCAGATCTGGGCCATGAAGCTGGGTCCCCATACTGTAACTTGTTTGTAGCTTCCTCATCCTTTCTTCCTTCTACTTCATTTACTTCAATTTCTGCGTGTCTCTCTGAAGGTGAATAAATTTTCTCCACTTCCATATCAGTCTGATGCTGTGAGCTGCCTTCATCTAGAAGTAAGTTTCCATCATCTTGAGTTTCCAAACTGCTTTTTTGTGGATGTGAGCTACCCTCATTTCAAAGTAATATACCTTCATCTTGATGTTCCAAACTGCTTCCATATGGATGTGACCTAACCTCCTCTCCAAGTAAAATTCCTTCATCTGGATGCTGTGAACTGCTTCCATCTTTATTTGGATTAAAGAGAAGATATTTCAGGAAGGATCCCTGCTGTTTTGCTCTGTCCTTTTCCTTCTCGGCCTTTCATTTACAATACTCGGCTCCTGAGGGTTTTCTTTTTCCTCTTTCTGCCATGGGGCATTTGACTATTGTTATGTACTGTGCTCCCAACTGCAAGCATTATAGCGTTAAGGATGGCTGACCACATTGCTGACCACATTAAACCACATTGCAGCCATCCCAACACATCTTTTCACTGCTTAAAGATTCAATGATTAGTAACATACATTCACCTATTAAAACAGTTACAGCATTTACACGGAAACAAAATGACCTTTTTCGACATGATAACCCGACATCTGTTGTTTGGAAAGTAATCCCCGTCCTCACTGTTACCCACTTGAAGTGTGGCATCACTTTCGTAGTCTATTAAGCATTAATGCTGTTACTTTTATTTTGTGGACCTTATTTATTACACATGAACCAGTTATAACAAAGAAAAGTTCATAATTATATAGCCCGATAATAACGCTAAGGTTTAATAACGCTTAAAGATACTCACATTTTCGATTTATAATGCTGAAAGAAGTTATTCTTTGGCATCAAAAAAACACAATTTTCCACAGTATTCACTCGATTCTTAACCATCTACCTGCAACGTGTGTTAAAATGACTGTTTAACATGTCAACTCGTGATATCTCTGCTCCACATGAATTTTCAGCTATGCGACCTTGATGTATATTCGAGTTAGGTGTCACTAGAATTGCAGATCTTGCCGCTGGCAGATGTGTTTAATTGTGGCTGAGTTATTGCTTACCAAAATTGCGGAGTGGGTCATCTTGACCCTCCATCGCAAACTGAAAAAAAAAATTTGCTAAAATTTTATTTATTTTTGCAGTAAATAAAAGATTTGGCATATTAATAAATTCTCAGAAATGTAGAGAAATGAATTATAATTCATATTCCCTCTGTACACACACAAGAATTGAAATAATGACATCCTAGTTATTTTATTTGTATTTTTTTAATTGTTTCCACCACACCCCCCTCAAATTTGGTACCCCATTTAATTTGCACCCTAGGCAACCGCCTAGTTTGCCTGCATGGACGGGCCGCCCCTGCTTCTGTCACAGGAAAGGGGGCCAGACTGCATGATGGGAGACTTCATCTTGGAAGAGTGACTCCCTTCCCCACCTGACCTCCCCAAAAATGGAGGAGCACAAAACTGTGCAAGCATTCTGACTGTGGTTAATTCATATGCAGAACTTTCTTCATGTTTAGAAACTTAATCAAGTGGCTTTTTATTTTATTTTATTTTTATTTTTTTTGGTGTATTGGTATTTGTATTTCTGTTGCCTAAAATATTGATATAATAAAGCCTGATTCTGCCTTCATTTTCACTGTTGGAAATCCACGGACTGCACTGTCTTTAATGGTGTTACTCTGGATTTATTATGATGTAAAGCAGTGGTTCCCAAACTTGTTCCACCACTTGTGCAGGGAAAGCCCCTGGCGGGCCGGGCCGGTTTGTGTACCTGCCGCGTCCGCAGGTTCGGCTGATCGCGGCTCCCAGTGGCCGTGGTTTGCTGCTCTGACGATGGGAGCTTCTGGAAGCGGTGTGGGCCAAGGGATGTACTGGTTGCCACTTCCAGCAGCTCCCATAGACCTGGAGCAGCGAACCGCAACCACTGGGAGCCGCGATCGGCCGAACCTGCGGATGCGGCAGGTACACAAACCGGCCCGGCCCGCCAGGGGCTTTCCCTGCACAAGCGACGGAACAAGTTTGGGAACCACTGATGTAAAGGAAAGCAGAATTTGGCTCAATAGTTGTATTAAAGTACATAAAATTTGACTGTGTTCTTACTAATATCCAGAGTTACAAAGTGAAACAATTAAGATTACATTATAGTTATAACACTGTTGGGTTATTTTAATTACAGCAGTAGTGAGGATAATTGGGAATTGTATTTCAGCTACATGGTGTGGGGGTGTTCACACGAGAGGCCAACTTCTCCTAACAGTTGCATCAGTGCATCCCCCCTGAATTCAGTAAGGTTTTCAGATATAACTGAGAGGAGAATTTTTCCCTGTAGTTGTAGCACATGGCAAGTAGAAGTATGTACTCAATATCAAATGTTGTTTAATTTTTTTTTTCCCTGTCCTGGCCTAGGGTCTATGCTTTAATGGAAGTGCCTTTATTTTGTACCTCATTGCTGCCATTGTAAATGCATCTTCAGTTACCAATGAGCAGAACGGCCACAATTACAACAGCTGGGCAGCTTCTTCAGTGAGTTATTTAAAAAAAATAATTAAATGAATATATTCTATGTATAAGAATGGAATTTTCAGAAGTGTGTGCTGAAATGGGAATATCCTGTTTTAGGTTTTGTAAATCGACAGAGCTCTCAGCCCCCACGTGTGGCCTTCACCAAGGTCTCAGCCCTCCTCCCTCTCACCCCTCCCCCCCGCCAGGGCCATGGGGGGGCTGAGAGCAGGGAGCAGGGGCAGGGTTTCAGCCAGAAGAGGCGGGGCTGCAGTTGGAAGAGATTAGGCAGGGGCTAGGCTCCACAATGGGAAACATCACCCGCCACCCATGTGGAGGACCTCTTCTCTCTCACCTCCCTGGTGTTTAGTGTTTTATTTCCCTCTTGGCACCTCATAACTAAAGGCCTGTCACTCAATGGGTGTTGCTTTTGGCAGGAACTTGTTTGGTGCTATACAAGTTTCTGTGCTGATTCGGGTCTTTAAGCAGAATGCATTAATGCTCCACAGATCAGTCAGATCATCTGAGATGTCCTGGGACCTCTTCGATAGCTTTTAGTACTACTTGCACATAATGCTGTTTAACTGCTAAACCTGGATTATTACTCTGAGAGCTTGTTAAATGTTCCTCCATCCCCTGCTTATTCCTAAAAAGAGATTTTTAAGAATTCAGTAGTAACAAAATCATCTCCACCCAACATGCTCTCTTAACTAAAAGAAAGCATTCAGGTTTTTGTTCATGAGCAGTTCAGGAAAGATTCAAAACTTCCCAAAACTAAGAATGCAACAACATTCTCATGGTGTTATATATTAACCATATTTTACACCAATTCCTACAATTTGTTTGGTGCTTCTGATTAAACAAAGCTCACCAACAGATATTATATACTCTTTAGCATCATTATACAGGTGTCTAATCTGAGCCCTAATTCTTCTACCCTTATACATGTTCAGTGGTACTTTGCTCTAGTAGTAAAGGTGACAGAATCAGGCCCATGACAACATATAGAACCAGATACATTGTACCTGTTAACCCTGGTTGGTCCTAAATTTTTATAATTGCTTAACATAAGCTGTCTATTTTAAATAACTTTCAGTGATAACAGAAGCCTTACCCACTGGCACTGGGTGGTATTAAAATATATAGAATAGCTGATGTGCAGCTATTCGAGTAATACATAAAAAGTTTAAAGGAGAAGGGGGAAGAAGTATATAGTGTAAGAAATTGGGACAAGAACAGTAAAAGCTTGCAAAAGTTAGGTACTGTATTTACAGTAATGGTCTGACTCTGTCACCATATTCACTTTGAGTAGTGCCTTCCTCCATCAATATGGTCCTATTGGAATAATTAAATAAGTTGCTTCTCTTTGTGAGTTAAGTTGGCAGGATCAGATCCTAAATGAGCACCATTTTTATTAATGTAACTATTTCTCTTCTATCGAATCCTTTTCATAAAATTAAAATGCTCTAAAAAGATACTATTTTTTTCTAATGTTTGTTTTTTCTTTTCCCTCTCTCTATAGTTCTTCGCCTTTGTGGTTACCTTCTGCTATGCAGGAAATGCCTATTTTAGTTTTATATCTTGGAGATCATGGACCTCACAGTAAATATTTTGTTTAAAAAAAAAAATGTGGATATAAGATCTCAGGAAGATTGTACTATGTGACCGAAAGGTTGGGGTTTTGTATACTACTTTTCATTAGAATTGATGAGAAAATTATTTAAGCTGTAATTAAAATGGATACTTATTTATAAAATACTATTGCCTTTAGTGATGACTAACAGATTTTCTCTGTATTGTATGATAAAGTAGTACAAGTAGCAAAATTTCATACTGTCTTTTATCTTTTAAAATTAACATGGTATTTTCCTAGAAATTATATAGCTATAGTAATCTGCTAATAAAACCTACTCAGATGATGTGCCAATTTTTTCAAATTTAACTATTTTTAAATGTCACGGCTGTACTTTCTGAATAAATGCCACAAAATAAAAAATGAGACTTTGATATTATCTCATTTTTTGTGTGCATGAAAAACTAAGCACAAGAATGCTTTAAAATAAATGTCCTGATTTTGAATGTATTCAACTTTTTTGCGGGGGGGAGAGACCCTTTTCTTTCATTCAGATACTATGCAAAACCCTGATCTTCCCAATTTGTGTATTCCATTCCATCTACAATCACCTTTCTGCTCTCCAACGAGGAGGGCTGCAATAGAGCCTATTAACTGAGCTCCAAAATTAGCCAGAGGGACTGTTGCCTCCAGAAGCTGAGCACATTACCTTTGATAGTGTTCTTGTACCCAACAGGCCTAAGGATCACGAGATGTGGAGCCAAGAACTGAGCCCAGGTCTCTTGGTTTTTTCATTTGGCTTAAGTTGAACATATTGAGTATATCATCGAACACCTACTGAAGATGTTGCCTCTTGTTTGCCAATGGGCAAACAAATCTATCCCACCTGCCAAAGGGTCACCTAAATGCTAGTAAATAATATAAATGTGTTCTCTATAGGGTAAGCGCCAGAGTGGAGGTGGTAAGCATGAAGAATTCCCTCCAACCTTCCTTTGCCTACCACCAGCATCTCCAAGATGTTAATTTGTAAATTACCCTTTTTTACTTTGTATCTCTCATTTTTTACATATCTTTTGCATTGGTGAAGTAGAACTGCAAGTGAGTGACTCATAACTGACAAAGCTCTGCTACCATAGCCCCAGGGGTTGCTTTTTGTCAACGTAGCTAATGTTTGTTTAAGGAGGTGGTGTTCCTACACTGACAGAAAAACCTCTGCCAGCATAGCTATGCGGGTGCAGTCTTCGTAATATAGACACGCCCTCTATCCTGATTCACACCTCCTTAAAGAGCTAGGTTTCCCCAATCCTATACATCTAGTCAGGGCCGGCACAACCCATTAGGCGACCTAGGCGGTCGCCTAGGGCCTACAATTTGGGGGGTGGCGACTGCAGCGGTATTTTGGCGGCAGGACCTTCTGCCACCTCTGGGAGGCGGCATTTCGGGGCGGGACCTTCTGCTGCCTAGGGTGGCAGAAAAGCTGGCGGTGCTCCTGCATCTAGTACTATTGTAACGGGTAAATCCCTTCTCCTGACCTTCAGAAATCTTTGACCGTTCCAGCTGTTGAAAATCTAGTTGGCTCAATATTAAGGTTGATTTTTGTCATTGGTATTGTTAGTAAAAACCATGGACAGGACATGGGCAATAAACAGAAATTCACAGAAACCTGCGACCTGTCCATGACTTTTACTAAAAATGTGGCGGGGGACTAACAGGCAAAGCTCCAACCTTACCCCGGGCAGCAGCTCCAGCCAACAGACATGGAGGTCCATGAAAGTCATGGAATCTGTGACAAAATCATATCTTTACTCATTATAATTTGTATTAGGGAAATCTGAGGGTTAAAGGAATAGAACCTGTTTTGAAGTACATATTTCTCCCCTTTAAATAAGCTAACTACACCTCTACCCCGATATAACGTGACCCGATATAACACGAATTTGGATATAACGCGGTAAAGCAGTGCTCCGGGGGGGGGGCTGCGCACTCCGGCGGATCAAAGCAAGTTCGATATAACGTGGTTTCACCTATAATGTGGTAAGATTTTTTGGCTCCCGAGCACAGCGTTATATCTGGGTAGAATTTTAATATGCCTTCTCACATGTTTCAAATGTTGATCACACAGCTGATGTATCTGTTGAGTGGCAAAATCCTTCAACATAAGGGAAGCCAAGTTATTTAAATACTTGCATTTATTATATGTCTGTGCAGTAAAGATCAAATACTGGACTGCCCCCTGTGGTGGCAGTGAAGACAAATGCATAGTTGTTGGCCTATCTACACAGATCAAAGATTTTTGTCATTAAAATTTTATAGGATCTTCTGGTGGTTGAATAAATATCAAACATCTAAAAATGGTCCAAATGATAAAACTTGTAAATATGCCTTCAAATGTAGCTAAATTCAAAAACCTTATCAGTGATTTCCCATCAATGGCTATAGAAATCTAATAGAAATTCACTCTCAAGTGTAATTGGATTTACAAAATCTCAGCCCAGATGTATATATGCTCTTTTCCCTCCCTAATTAAATATGGATGAGAAAATTAGTTTGGATTCTGTCATACAAGTGCTAAAACAGACGTGTTGTGGCTTTAGGTACAACTGTGCACTCCTAAAGATAGAAATAAACTTTAACACCCCCCCTCCAACCATTATGTAATTAGCTTATTAGTAAAATATTAACTTTGTATCTACTTCATCAATATTTTATTAATATTTTCTCCATTTAGTTTTATATTGCAAATTTAAAATACTTTCTATTAACGTGTAACAAATTTTCACTGTAAAATATCTAGACTTCTACTAAAGTTAAGTGCTTGTATATTGTGGGATGCTGATGTCAATTTATAGTCACCAGGACTCATTTTACAAAAAGCTTATTTACAATATCCCTTATTATCCTATGTAAAGCATGTGACACGATGCAAGTAAATCAAATCAAAAAAATTATAACCAAATGTTAAACCTAAAACTCAATACAGTGAGGTTCCGCTACCTATGTTCTAGAGTGGGGAATTTGTACCAATCTTCACTGTAAGCTGTTGCCTCTATTCCTGTGCATGCAATAGGACTACATGCATTACTTAATCAGCCTTACTGTGGTGATGATACTGTTCTACAGGGACTGAGCTCAACATAGTGGTGCACCAGTCACATGTGTACACCCCAGCCACTCATGGAAAATGGGGGAGAACTATGAAAACTGAGGCAGTGGTATGGAAATCTCCAGATTCCCTAACAGAAAGAGGAGAAAAGCCACTACTAGAATCTTCTTCCAAAGGGGAGGAGAGAAACACACACCCAAGAGTACTGAACTTGCACTCTGGAGAGAGATGGAGAAGGAAGAAATCGTCTTACTGGTCAGCAAAGAGTAGAGGGGATATTTTCCTCCTATGTAAACTCTTGACTTTAATCCATGATCCATGTTGAAGCCCCATTAATGTTGTGAGGTTCTTTCTTTCTACAACCATTCAAATCTCTCCTCCCCAACTAGCCAAGGAAATCTCTTGAGTGATCAATCTCTTGCACAATGAGAAACAGAGGGCCAGTGCTATAGTTGTAGTAATTAGTCACATGAGTATGAACAGCATATGCCAGAGGTGCCCAGCCTGAGCAGGAGCCAGAATTTACCAATGTACATTGCCAAAGAGCCACAATAATACGTCAGCAGCCCCCCATCAACTCCCCCTGCTCCCAGTGCCTCCCAACCACCAGCAGCCCCGCCGATCAGCGCCCTCCCCATCAGCTGTTTCATGGCATGCAGGAAGCTCGGGGAGGAGGGGGAGGGGGGTGGAGTGGGGGCAAGGCCTGTGGCAGAGCCAGGGGTTGAGCAGTGAGCACCCCCTGGCACATTGGAAAGTTGGTGCCTGTAGCTCCATCCCCGGAGTTGGTGCCTATACAAGGAGCCACATATTAACTTCTCAAGGCCGCATATTGTTGGAACAGGATTTTATAATGTCCCATAAGAATTAATGTATGATTTGATTTCATTCTGTCAGCCACCCTTTTCGAATAGCAGAAAGAAATGACAGACCAGAACGATCCTTATGACTGATTATGGTCACCTTTTTGTTTTAGGATAAGTTATAATGTCTACTATGGTTTCCTATATGTATTACAAATTAGGCACTCTAGTTAAATATACATTTCTTTGTTTTAAGGTTTTAGTAAGTAAGAGACAGGATCTTGTATTGTATCTATGTTAAGGAGATTAGAGGAATGTTGAGGGCCTGAAGCCCCAATGTGAATTGTTTTAGTTATAAGATTTAGCAAGATTTGATTTATAATGTATTCTGCTAAATATACAATACTGCTGTCTGTATACCTTTGAAGGTTTCTGTAAGAGATTGTTTGTGTGAATGAGGAATGCATGTATCAGGAAAAGATAAGGTGTGAAAGCCACCACAAATGTCCAAATGGTCAAGAAGAAGTGAGAGACTTGGAAAGACCAGGAGACTTGGAAAGACCTCCATTGTATCCGATGCTAAACATGTTAGCAGCATTGATGACCTCAGAGGTGACCCCCGAAGGCGAGACAACAAATAGGAGATAACGATGGGAAGCCCGATAATAACCATCAAATGATAACACCACTTAAGGACTAATGATGACAGGGTGACATTGCAAAATGCATGGACTCAAATGGGCATTTACAACTATAAAGCTGGGGTGTTTTGCCATGGAACTCTGGGTTCAGTCTGCAAAGCCTCAGAGCATCGGATCACGACCAACAAGAGCCCAGCTCCACACTCGTGCTCAATCTAACTGGCCATTAGATTGACTCGAGCTACAGCAGACTGGTAACTATGAACATCACTGACAGGACTGTGTGTGTGTGTGACTGAAAAGCATATGCTAACTGTTGTATTTTCAATAAATGCTTCGTATTTGCCTTTCTCTATAAAGATCCTGTGTGCTTTGTATGAGCATAACAATATGGCTCCAGAGCTACAGGTTGGCCAACCCTGGCATATGTCATGCAGAGAGACTGGCTGTTCCCTTTTCTGAGGTATGTCTGTCTTTCCAAACCAGATAACATATTGTGATGAATCACACAGAAAATATGTTCAGAAAAGAAAAACAAGCATGTATTTTTAAACATGAGGAAATGTATAGTTTCCTCTTTTGAGCTTTGCTAGACTTTCTGCATGAATTCATTCCAGCTGTGTGGGTGTTACAATGATTTGAGCTTTACATTTTATTGGTTTCTGTGACCATTTAACACTAATGCTTCCATTTTCCAAACTCATTTGTTTTGTGAATAACAATACATTAATCAGAAAGTGTGCTTTTTGTTAGCATTAGTCTTCCATGAGAAGCTAGAGTATTACCTGAAACTATGTTTCAAGTAAAATATTGAGAGCACCCTCACTGCAAGAATATCATTTCAGCATATAACAGTGTGCCATGTGCACTTGGGGATCCATCCAAAACTTGCCAGTGTCCAGTGCACTGTCTTTTGGGAAGTTTTGCCTATGTATGCTAGGACAGAAAAGAGTCACGCAGAGGAGCAAGGGGTCAACTTCCCAGCAGGCAACTTTCTCCATCCCATAATGTCATCCGTATCCCATAATTGTTGCACCTTTTAAAAAAACAAAAAAACCCAAAACCCTGTGCTGCCCTCCTTGCTGTCCACCATCTCTGACACTATTGTCAGGAGTGTTGCAAGCACAGGACACGCTCTCCTCCAGTATTTGCAGAGGTGCAAGAAGAACCAAATCAGTGGGGAACATGCTGATTCCATGCAGGACAGATGTCTGTGGGACATAGCAAAAACCAATTCAAGGTTAGTGGTGGTGTTCATGGAGCAGCTGCAGAGGGTGGAGCGCCACTTCTGCACCTGAGAAACAAGCACAGACTGGTGGGATCACATCATAATGCAGGTTTGGGATGACAAGCAGTGGCTGCAGAACTTCTGGATGTGCAAGGTCACATTCCTGGATCTGTGTATCGAGCTTGCCCGAGCTTTCCAGCACAGGGACATCAAACGGAGAGCTGCACTGACAGTGGAGAAGCAAGTGGGGATTGCACTGTGGAAACTTGCAACACTGGATTGCTACCAGTCAGTGAGAAATCATTTTGAAGTTGGAAAATCCACTGTGGGGGCTGTTGTCATGCACGTATGCAGAGTCATTAATCATCTCCTGCTAGGCAGAACTGTGACTCTTCGCAATATGTAGGACAAATTAGAGGATTGGGCCAAAAGAAACCTGATGAGGTTCAACAAGGACAAGTGCAGAGTCCTGCACTTAGGACGGAAGAATCCCATGCAGTGTTACAGACTAGGGACCGAATGGCTAGGAAGCAGTTCTGCAGAAAAGGACCTAGGGGTTACAGTGGACGAGAAGCTGGATGAGAGTCAACAGTGTGCCCTTGTTGCCAAGAAGGCTAGCGGCATTTTGGGCTGTATAAGTAGGGGCATTGCCAGCAGATCGAGGGACGTGATCATTTCCCTCTATTCGACATTGGTGAGGCCTCATGTGGAGTACTGTGTCCAGTTTTGGGCCCCACACTACAAGAAGGATGTGGAAAAATTGGAAAGAGTCCAGCGGAGGGCAACAAAAATGATTAGGGGGCTGGAGCACATGACTTATGAGGAGAGGCTGAGGGAACTGGGATTGTTTAGTCTGCAGAAGAGAAGAATGGGGGGATTTGATAGCTGCTTTCAACTACCTGAAAGGGGGTTCCGAAGAGGATGGATATAGACTGTTCTCAGTGGTACCTGATGACAGAACAAGGAGTAATGGTCCTCAAGTTGCAGTTGGGGAGGTTTAGGTTGGATATTAGGAAAAACTTTTTCACTAGGAGGGTGGTGAAGCACTGGAATGGGTTACCTAGGGAGGTGATGGAATCTCCTTCCTTAGAGGTTTTTAAGGTCCGGCTTGACAAAGCCCTGGCTGGGATGATTTAGTTGGGAATTGGTCCTGCTTTGAGCAGGGGGTTGGACTAGGTGACCTCCTGAGGTCCCTGCCAACCCTGATTATTCTATGATTCTATGACATAGTGGATAGATTTGCAGCAATGGGGTTCCTGAACTGTGGTGAGGCAATAGACCACCTTGCTCTAGAGTATATCAACAGAAAGGGCTACTATTCTGTGGTTATGCAAGCATTGGTGGATCACTGGGGGTGCTTCACCAACATCAGTATTTGCTGGCCAGGGAAAGTGCATGACATGTGCATCTTTAAGAATCCAGGATGGTTCAGAAAGCTACAAGCAAGGACTTCCTTGATTGGCAGATTACCATTGGCTATGTTGAAATGCCAATAGTGATCCTGGGGACATAACCTACCCCTTGCTCTCCTGGCTCAAGAAGACGTAAACCGGAGACCTTGATACCGCCAATGAAAGATGCAATGACCAGCTCAGAAGGTGCAGAATGACAGTTGAATGGTAAAGTGAAGGGATGCTGGTATTGTTTACTCACAAGACTGGATCTCGGTGGAAAAAACAGTTTTGGGGCCGATTAAGAATTGTGTGGTGCTTGGTGTACATCTATGAACGTAACACTGTTAATGCACCTACTAATCTTGTGGTGCTTGTTGTATGTTTATGATTATTATACTGTTCGTCACTGATCCTATTGCTTGTCATACTGTACAATAACAAGTCAGTGGGGATTTCAGTACCACTGGGTACTCTACAGCATATGGTGGGAACTAATGAAGATTAATTATTTTCCAAATGGAATTTTACTGAGTGACAAAAATACTGCAAAGAAGAAGTCTGTGCAAGTTAAAAGCAAATACATTAAAAATTTACAAGCGACAAAAAGTCCTGTGGCACCTAATAGAGGCACTAACAGAGGTATTGGAGCATAAGCTTTCGTGGGTGAATACCCACTTCGTCAGATGCATCTGATGAAGTGGGTATTCACCCACGAAAGCTTATGCTCCAATACGTCTGTTAGTCTATAAGGTGCCCCGGGACTCTTTGTCGCTTTTTACAGATCCAGACTAACACGGCTACCCCTCTGATATTAAAAACTTAATAAATCAATAGAACAAAACTTAACAAGGGGACAGAACATTCTTGTACATTTTAGTGACACATACAGCAACCGTGGCTCTCACAGGTAAGTATGTAAAGCTGTGGTTGTCCTTACTATCCACCTACTGTGGAGTGGCAGGGGTACGGATGTGGCCCCTTAATGCCACATGAAATGTTGAGGGGGGGTATAAGGAGGTGCTGTAGTGCAGTTCTCCATGGACTGCAAAGGGAGACGAGCCTCTGATAGTTGAACCTGTAGGTCCACAAGATCCTGCAGCCTCTGTGTTTGCTGCTGGAGAAGCCCCATTATGTCCTGTGCATCTCCCTCCCCTCTTCCTACTGAGACTCCTGTGCCTTTCTCTTCTCTGCTCTTTACTTCTCGATGTAGTCTGCAATATTTAGGCCCTCTGCTCATAGTCTGATGTGGCCCTGGCTTGCAGGATCTCACTGAACATGTCATCCTGAATCTACTCTTCCTCTTTCTTAACTGACTCAGGCGTTCTGCAGGCGTGTAGGGGGAATCCCTCAGGGCCACAATGGCAGCAGCTACAGATAAAGCACACAGAGGTACCATTGTTTGTATAGTCACAATGAAAAGTGAAAATTAAAGTTCAGAACTCCCTTCCCTTGCTCTCCTACAGTTTTAAATATGACGTGCTTATTGACACTTCTGCTCAGGCGTGCTTGTGCAGGGCACCACTCACAGCACCAGCTACGGTGAGTATGGCCTGCCAGGAGTGAGGGAAATGAAGAGGGAATTGCCTGGTTGCATGAAACTATGAGTACAGGGCAATGGCACATAATACTGGCACCATTTTCTACAGGTGGTAGTGATTTTAGCTGATATCTGACTCCTGAGGGTAACAAAGGCACAAGAGAGAACAGCTGCTGTCCTGCAGCTGCCCAGGCCTACCCAGACACTAGGCTGTTTATTGCAATGGTGTCTGCCAAAGTTTTTGCTACCTAGCATGGAAAAGTGTCCTACCACTCAGGAAGAAACAAAGTTGCCATCCTTAGAAACCTTCAGGGAGAGGATTGCTGAGTTCCTCCATGAAAATTTCATTGTGATCTCTCAGGGGATTCAAGGGACATCCCTGTGTACATAAACTGTTTCACATGCCCCTTACCCCCACCTAACTGTACAGAGGAATGAAAAGCAGATAACAACTCTACCTCTTTTTGTTGTACTGCTACCTCTTCTAGTATGAGTAAATTAATGAAAAGTCAATAGTTGTGTCCTGTTAAGTTGGGGGTGCCATCAGTATATTCTTGTAGCAGGAAATACATTTACGCACTTACTCAAGGCTCCTTCCCCTGCATCCATGATCAACTGCCCCGATGGACTGGACTGCAGTGGAGGCTCAAACAGGCAGACCTAGACCCCTCCCCGGTTGCATGTTCCCCATCCTCCTCCTCTTTCTTCTCATTGTCCTCGCTGTTCACGGCAGGTGTCTGTGTTTCAAGATCCTGGGAGGTATCCATAGTGGGCTGCGGTGTGTTGATGGGGTCTCCACCAAGTATGGCAGGCAGCTCTTCGTAAAATAGGCAGATCATTGATTTGGTACCAGATGGACTGTTCACCTCTCTGGCTTTCTGATATGTTCCTTCACTTTCACGTGACACTGCTGCTGATCCCTGTCATGCCCCTTCTACTGCATGCCCCATGCAATCTGCTTATAAACATTCACATTTCTACATATGGTCTTTAGCTGTGCCTACACAGCCTCTTCTCCCCACAGGCCCAGGAGATCCAATATCTCCTGTCTACTCCAGGCCAGAGTGCATCTGGAGCATGTAGCTGGCATGGTCGGCGCGGCAGTTGCAGTCAACAATGGAGTAGTGCTAGGCATGCTCACTAAGCTGGACAACCAAGAATAGACCTTTCAAAAATTGGTGGGGGCTTTAAAGGGGGGAGGGGGCTTCCAGTCTCCGTGACCACGGGGCAGTGGAGTTCACAATTGTAACCAGAGCAATCTGTGTCAAACTTTGTGGGACAGCTGCTGAAGGATTGTTAGGTCACACACGTGTCTGCAGTCTTGATGCGTTGACCTTAGTACAGTGGTTCCCAAACTTGTTCCACCGCTTGTGTAGGGAAAGCCCCTGGCGGGCCGGGCCGGTTTGTGTACCTGCTGCGTCCGCAGGTTCGGCTGATCGCGGCTCCCAGTGGTCGCGGTTCACTGCTCCAGGACGATGGGAGCTGCTGGAAGTGGCAACCAGTATGTCCCTCGGCCCAATCGCCAGGGGTTTTCCCTGCACAAGCGGCGGAACAAGTTTGGGAACCACTGCCTTAGTACATCGCCTGTGGCTCAACACTGCTCCAGAAGGTGGTGTTACTACATTGCTGTAAAGGGGCCTGGGAGACAAATGTAAGCATAGACACATGAACAACGAGGTTGATGCAGGGCTGCCTAGAGGATTCAGGGGGCCTGGGGCAAAGCGGGGGAGCTGTGGCACTTGTACTCACCCAGTGGCAGTACGGGTCTTCAGCGGCATTTCGGCGACGGGGGGCCCTTCAGTCGCTCCACGTCTTCGGCAACACTGAAGGGCCCCCCGCTGCCGAAATGCCGGCCGAAGACCTGGACCGCTGCCGAGCCAGGGCTTGCAGGACCCCTGCGGGGCCCGGGGCAAATTGCCCCACTTGTGCCCCCCCCCCCCCCCGGGTGGCCCTGGGTTGATGCCAGGCAGCTAAGGTTGACCTAACTTTGTGGTGAAGAGCAGGCCTTAGTTTCCCAATCTGGAAAATGGCAATGATACAACCGCTCCCAGTACTGATGCCAATTGCAAAATGCTTTGAGTGGCTGGCAAGAAGTACTGGTAGGATGAGGATTATAAATAACAGAGAGACGCAACAAGGGATCCTCTTTTACTGTATCTTATTGTCTATCCCGGACTCATCGAGCTGGGGCTCAGCCAGCTGTATCTCAGTCCTGGCACGCACCCATGTGCCTCTCCCGAGAGACTCAAGGCCGGGTTGCGTGTCCGAGGGCCGGGGGTGGAGGGTTCCTGTGGTAATTGTCACATGAGCAGGCTACGGGCAGGTGTGTCGGGTTGGGGACGCCGCAGGGTCTCCCTTTCCCTCCCCCACTTCTGAGGGCTGGGGCGGGGACTTCATTTCGAAAGCCAAGCAAGTGTCCCGTCTCTGCCCGTCTCCTGTTCAGCGCTGAAACTTTCTTGTCCCTGGAAAATCCCAGCCCACAGCCACGTCTCCCGCCTTTAGCCTTGCCCGCCCCTCACCCAAAGCCCCCGCGCCGCCGGCTGAAGGGCGGGGCGCGCTGCTCTGCCTCCTGCCCGGGGGCCGGGCCGGGCCGCCTGCCCCGCCCTCTGCGGGGTGACCAGCCCCGGAGCCAGCCGCCAGGAGGAAGGAGCCGTCGCCGCTTGAGCGCGGAGCGGGGCGCGATGTCTCACGGGGCCCGGGTGATCCGGACGGGCTCCAGCAGCGGGGGCCCCGGCAGCTCCTCCTGCCCGCCGCCCCCGGGGCCGGAGCCCGGGCTGCTGGACGGCGGCTACGCCCGCTCCTGCTCGGCGATACTGAAGGTCGCCCAGATGGTAAGGAAGGTGCCGGGCCGGGGAGCAGCGGCCCCCGGGAGGGACCCAGCCAGCGGGCTCGGTTCCCGCGGAGCATCCCGAGGGAGGCGCCATGTTCCCCCCTCTCTCCCCCTGCAAGCCGGGGCGGCTCCTGCTGTCTCCGTGCCGAGCCCCAGCGACTGCAGCTCCGCTGTGGCTGGGCTCAGCTGGGGCCCCTCGCGCCCGCGTGGTTTCTCGTCCCCTGGCCTGCCCCGGCCACAGCCTCAGAGGCGAGGGCAAGAAACCCGGAACGAGCAGCCGCTGGGGGAAGTTTCTTCCTGAGCCCGGGGACTAACTTGTGCTGTGGGCTGGAGAGTGTAAATGCAATAAGTCATATTCCTAGCTACCCTACAATTGCAAACATGCAAAATGGGAACTGCCTGCCTAGGCAGGAGTACTGTGGAAAGGGATCTGGGGTTACAGTGGATCACAAGAGAAATATGAATCAACAATGTAACACTGTTGCAAAAAAAAAAAAAAAAAAAAAAACATAGTTCTGGTATGTATCAGCAGGAGTGTCGTCAGCAAGACGCAAAGTAATTCTTCTGCTCTATTCCGGGCTGATAATGTCTCAGCTGGCATATTGTGTCCACTTTTGGGGGCCACCTTTCAGGAAAGATGTAGACAAACTGGAGAAAGTGCAGAGGAGAGTAACAAAAATGTTTAAAGGTCTAGAAAATGTGACCTATGAGGAACAATTGAAATTCCTGTGTTTGTTTAGTCTGGAAAAGAGAAGACTGAGGGGTGACAACAGTTTTCAAGTACATAAAAGGTTGCTGCAAGGAGGAGGATGAAAAATTATTGTTGTTAGTCTCTGAAGATAGGACAAAAAGAAATGGGCTTAAATTGCAGCAGGGGAGGTTTAGGTTGGACATTAGGAAAATCTTCCTATTCCTGTCAAGGTGGTTAAGCACTGGAAAAATTGCCTAGGGAGGTTGTGGAATCTCCATCATTGGAGGTTTTTAAGAACAGGTTAAACAAACACCCAGTAGTCCTGCCTTTACCTAGTCCTGCCTTGAGTGCAGGAGACTGTACTAGATGACCTATCAACGTCTCTTCCAGTCCTACATTTCTATGATTCTATGTAGCAGGAGAAGCATCTCTTGGCCACATAACTGGCCGCTCCTTCTCTCACCCCCTAATTGCCTCCTTTGGATGGTCACTAGAAATGTTCTGTTGCATTTAAAAATCCAAAGCCTTTCAAATGCTGTGGGGTTCACACACTCTGCACGTAGTCCTGTTTGGGTCTGGATTCCGAGCACTACAAGATGGGGTCATTTTCAGACTCTGGTTCTGGAATCCTATGCCTCATTCCATAGATCCTCAGCCTCCCTTGGACTTGAAGAAAACCATTTGGGGCTCTCACTGTTGTTGTTATTAACTTGCATTTTTGTGGCACCTAGAAACCCAGTCATGGACCAGGACCCTGAAGTGGCCAACCCTTTTACAGAATTCTTGTTCCTAGGCATTCAGCTGTAAATTTAGCTGAGATAATGAGGGATTATTTTTTAGTTACTCTTTTACATATTTGGAAATAAATTTGTGTTTGTTTATTTTGTTACTGATTCGCCTGGGTTGTTATTTAACTACAGGATATTGTGTGAATTTTTATTCTTGGTTTTATAAAGAAAAAAAAGATGTCTTGTTCTTGTGAAACACAAATTTACTGTCAATTAAAACAGTCTTTTTGATTTTTCTAAAGCATATGATACAAAGGCATATTCAGATTATATACCTAGAATAGCAACATTTATGAACAGTGTTTTATGTTCCACCTAACGTCTTGGCTAGAATAAGTTTTTAGGAGATGAAGTGACTTGCTGAAAAACACAGTGCTAAATTCAAAGTAAAAGCTAAGAACTGTAATGTTCCATGTCACGGCAGAATGAAATCAAAGCAGTGAGTTTGATTTTCAGAAGTAATTTGAGCATTCAACCTCACAACTCCCATTAATTTCAGTGGGAGTTATGTAGCTTAATTTATCAGTTGCGTTTGAAAATTGCAATCTGTAACTCAGGTTAAACAAACTCCTGTCAAGGATGGTCTAATTATGCTTCAGTGCAGGGGGATGGACTAGATGACCTCTTGAAGTCCCTTCCAGTCCTAGTTCCAATTTTCTATGATTCTGTATTGAGACAGGTAACTGAACATTAGTGGGGCATATATGTATTCAATGAGTATCATACCTTGGTCACTAAACTCCAAAGTCCTCTCCCACAGTGAGTTGGGATCACTGTATAAGATCTGTTTTCTAGTGCACTCTCTTTTCTTTGGCTTGTTTTCCCCAAACTCTGATAGTGGGGGTTATCCACAGGACATGACGACGTTCTTTGCGGGTTATCACGGTGTACAGTGGCTGAGACTATCCGAATTAAAGCAGGCAGTTTGCTGCAGTGACTTTAACAAGACGCAGCAAACCTTCTTGGATTGAAAGTGGTGTCATTTATCACTCTTGAGGTAACTGTGAAACTACCAAGTTAAAGAAAGTTCAGTTGGCTTCCGAGCAAATCATGAAAATGAGCTGTTTCTATTTCCTTCAGACGATTTGCTTGTCAGCTTCGCTGTTAGTGTGAGCGGTAGAGGTGAGCTCAGGTATCTATTGAGCTTCGGACAGTTGAGTCTCTTTCTGAAGTGGTGTCATGATGCTAAATAAACTTGAATCCATTCTGTTGAAAGATTACTTACTAGGGCAGGGGTCGGCAATCTTCGACACTCGGCCCATCAGGGTAATCTGCTGGCGGGCCGCGAGACAGTTTCTTTACGTTGACCGTCCGCAGGCACGGCCTCCCGCAGCTCCCAGTGGCCGCGGTTCTCTGTTCCCGGCCAATGGGAGCTGCAAGAAGCAGCAGCCAGCATGTCCCCGCGCCGCTTCCCGCAGCTCCCATTGGCCAGGAATGGTGAACTACGGGCACTGGGAGCTGCAGGGTGCCGCGCCTGTGGACAATCAACGTAAACAAAATGTCTCGCGGCCCACCAGCAGATTACTCTGATGGGCCATGTGCTGAAGGCTGCCAATCCCCGTGCTAGGGTTAGAAATAACCAGAACAATCTGTTCTGAATGAGCAACTCCAGCCAATGAAATATTCTCTCTGCTAAACTTTTTTTTTTTAAAGTCATATTATCTCGTCTCATAAAATAGTCCCATTGTGCATAGGCGTGACTCTGTGGGTGCTCTGGGGCTGGAGCACCCACGGAAAAAAATTGGTGGGTGCTCAGCACCCACCGGCAGCGCCCCGCCTTCCATGCTCCAGCTTACCTCCGCGAGTGCGCCACCGCGTCCTGCTTCTCTTCCTCCCTCCCTCCCTCCCAGTGCTTGCACCGCGAAACAGCTGATTCACGAGGGAGGGGGGAGAAAGGGGAACACGGTGTGCTGGGGGAAGAGGCGGGGCCAGGGTGGGGATTTGGGGAAGGGATCCAATAGGGGCAGGGAGGGGCGGAGTTAAGGCAGGGACTTTGGGGATGGGGTTGGAATGGGGGCGGGGCCAGGGTCAGGGAAAGGATGGAGTCAGGGCGGGGTCAGAGACGGGGAAAGGGGTGGTGGGGCACGGGCATCCACTGGCGCTGGAGAAAGTTGCCGCCTATGCCATTGTGTCCATGAAATTATTCATGATGCCAATTAATTCACGCCGTAGTAAGTTTTTGCAGGATTAGGACCTGAGTTTGTAAAGCACTGTATACAGTGGAGTGATATATATTCCTTAATTAATTATACAGGGATAAATTACAATACTGGTATAGTAGCAGTCTGTTCAGTGATAGAAGTGTTATGCCATTGGAGGTGAAAGATGGGTATAATGCCCTATGGGAGCACCATGCTTACTAGCAGCACTTGCTGTATCCTTTTTGAAGGTATACCACAGGGGTCTCAAACACGTGGCCTGTGGGACTCTTTCGTGCGGGTTGCCAAGCTCTCTACGCCCTCCCCACCCCTCTGCCTACCCTGTGGCGCTGTGAGTAGAGGGCTCCGTGCTCTCGCTTCCAGGCACTGCCCCCTGCAGCTCCCATTGGCTGGGAAAGGGGAACCGTGGCCAATGGGAGCTTTGGCAGAGGTACCTGGAGGAGCAAGAGCAGCACATGGCGTCGTTCTCTCCCCCTTCCCCCCGGGACGCTGGCTGCTTCCTGGAGCGGAGCGGGGCCGGGCCAGGGCAGGCAGGCAGGGAGCCTGCCCTGGCCATGGTGCATGGTGCTGCCACCCTGGAGCCGCCCTAGGTAAGCGGCGCCGGGCCGGAGCCCGCACCTCAACCCCCTGTCCGGAGCCCCATGCCACACCCTGCACCCCAACCCCGTGCTGCACCCCTCACCCCTCCTGTACCCCACACCCCAATTCCCTGCCCTGAGCCCCCTGCCGTACCCTGCACACCTCCTGCACCTCAACTCCCTGCCTTGAGCCCCCATCACACCCCGCACTCCTCCTGCATCCCCTGGGGGCAGGGAAGGGGCAGAGGTGGGGTGAGGACTTCGGGGAAGGAGTTGGAATGGGGGCAAGGAAGGGGCGGGAAGAGGTGGGGCAGGGGCGAGACCTCATGGAAGGGGTGGAGTGGGGGCGGGGCCAGGGGCAGCAAGGGGTAGGTGTCAGTGATGTGGCCCTCGGGCCAATGCACTAGTCCTCATGCGGCCCTTGTGGTCATTTGAGTTTGAGACCCCTGGTCTACCATGTGCACTCCCACTGACTGGCCCTCTGAATGCTGGAATTTATGCAATGAAAACACAGCTCTGGCCATGTCTCTGCTTTGCCAGGCACTCTTCTCTGGACAAAAAGTAAACAAAATGAAAAGGAGAGAGAAATGTGTACTTTCATTTTTAATATACAGTAACCTTGTAATGCTCCTTGTAATGCTAGCAAGGAAAAATTCAGAGAGCAGTAGTGTGGTTTTTTTTGTTTTTTAAGATTATAGTGTCTCTTTAATATATATAAAATAATTAAAAATAATTCTAGTACATCACCTGAATGTGCTGCAAGTCATAACACACTGGAGAGAGAAGAGGGACCCCTTTATGGCATCCCTCTGCCATGTATGCTTTTTCAGCTGTTGCTTTCTGTCAAAGATTTTAAAACAAACCAACAAGATCAGGTTTAATAGAGGTTTGAAAGCCTGATTGGCAATCTGAATATTATTACATTGTTGTGACTACTGGCTTGCAGTCAATTTGAAGATAAAGGATTATTCTGCTACAGGTCTCAAAGCACTCATGGTCATCTGTGGTGGTTAACCTGGACTGAAATCGGAAGTAACAAAAGTGTGTTTCCCGTCTATAAGATTACTGGAAATTGTGCTACTTTTCCACTATATAATTTCTCTAATCTTGCAAAAGAATTACAACTCCAAAGAGGGAACAAACATTGTACAGTAGGTCCTAGATTTTTGTTGTTTAAAGGGACATTCTACAGAAATATACTTCTACTTGAAAATCTTTTACCTTATGAGTATTACATGTAACATTTTAGGCCCTGATCCTGTAAGTTTATATTCATGGATGGTCCTTGTTCTGCATGGAGTCCCTGGGATCTGCCCATGTGTCTGAGCTTTCAGGATCATGGTCTAAAACTGATATAACTGAAAGAGAGTAAGGGGGAAATATTTCTCTATTTTTCAGTTTGTTTACTTTGTGCAGTTGACAGCATTTTTTTTTATAGTCAGTTTCTCTTATATGGTAAAAAAAAGTCAGTTTCCTGATATGTAAAAGGCCCATCATTTTTTTGTGATGGGCCTTTTACACATCAACAGGAAAGAGAGAAACCCTTTTTTTTTTTTTTATTTTATTTTAATATGAGCATGTGATTGTAAAACCATGAGTGTTGAGAAGGGAACGCTATTCTTTTAAAAGTGACCAGATTCCATACTGATGGTGTCACTTTAGTAGAAGTTTATATCCAAAAGTTAATCATGAAAAAAGCAGATTATAACTTGATGGTGGGGAAATAGCTCACATTCTAAATAGCTGGATTTTATATTTTTTACATCTCAAAATTGCCAAGACATCTTTGGCAAAAGTGACTATGTTGAATTCACACACAGAACACTTTTGTGTTTCCCAGCTAGTTCTGTAGCAGCAATATGCTCACAGTGTGTCTCTACACTAGAGAGATGAACCGTTTGTAACTGAATCAGCTTGGCAAAACCGTTTTGAGTGTAAACTCTTCAGTGCTCCACACTAACCATGCTGGTTTTTGTTTAAGAACCCTTGAATGTTTGCCCCATGTCCGTGCTAGGTGAGATGCAATAACCTCAAGGCACCTATCCTGCATTTCCTGTCACAGCTCGCAGAAGCTGGATCCTGGGAGACCTTGAAAGGCCACCAGTGCACTGTGGGACAGTAGTGTGAATCTGCATCCCCAGTGGCACTGTAATAATTCAGAGTGAAATTATGTCGAATACAAATAGTTCTTGGAAGCTACATAATCTGGCTGAGCACGTCTGTGTATGGACCTCACGAGTTTAACTTGTATTCTAGGGAGTTAGAACAGTTCTTGGAACAGTACATTTGTCTAAAGGAGGCTACAGACACTGGGCCAGATTTTGGCCTCCATGGAAGCCCATATATGCCAACCTTGTGGGCAGCAAAGCTAGTATAAAACCAGTTTAAGGGGATTCCTCAGTTGCGTAGGGCCAGTGGAATGGCTTTGATTGCACTACCATCACAAAGCTCCATGGTGCAGGGGTATGCTAGAGTGTGGTGCACCAAGGGAGGAAGAAGACATGGCCAGAGCTGTTGTGTACATAGGCCACAGTAACATAGCATAAATTAGCGTAGCCCTTGGGGCCACTCTGGTTTACGCCAGGGCCAGCTCTGTTCCCAAGCTGTCTATAGAGTCTGAGAAGTGTGAAGGTGGCAGACAGAAGTCCCCTCTGGGCAAAGTCAAACTGAGCTTGGCCCCAACCCAGAATCCAGGCTGTTATTCCCCTGACAGAGACGTTGTTCCTGAGTAGACAAAACCTGTTGTAGAATGATAAGAGACTGTAAACTGAAGTTGTGCTTAAGCTAAAAACAGTGATGATATTTTCAGCTCAATCTGAACCAGGAAAAAAATCAATCCTTACTAGATGGAAAAGAACAAAATCAATAGGGAACACAATTATCTTTTCAAGGCTCTGGAAGAGTTTTACAAACAATCCTGAGGTAAAAAAATAATAGAACCAATAAAAAAAATGACCGGACAGCTTCCTTTTTTAACTCCTTGGAAAAGCACTAATGCAATAACAAAATACATAGCTTTCCTGTTGTGTAGATATGTAGTTTCCAAGTTTTTTGTCTTGACAAAAGCAATTATGTGCTTGATATTTGAACTGTGAACAAGGCACCCTCTAATTCTAATAAAAGTAATCTTAGCTTGGTTTATAACTTTACTATAAAGTGTTCTGAAAATTGTAGGGTGTGTGTGTGTAATTTACACATACACAAAAGCTATGTTAAGAGAACATTAAGTTTGCAAAGTGAAGCACTCAAAAGTTAGGAAATGCCAGAGTTAAGGAGGCTTGTACAATGTTGATTCAGCCCCCTTCTGTGTGTCCACTGACAGTCTTTAATTATGTGATCACATACTATTTTTCTCACAGGACTGCTGTCTCATTCAGTGCACAGGATGGATGGTGCTTACTGAGCAACTAATAAATATTTTGTTTTCTCCTCAGTCAGTGTATGGCCCCCAGGCCTTATTAATTGCACACTATTCAGCACTTCTGCAAATCAGACCCCAGGGTCTTAAGCAGGGCCAGCCTTAGGGAAAATGGCACCCTGGGCAAACTTTTATTTTGGCACCCTCCCATCACTCCTGGCCCCCACAGGCTCCCTGAGATTCCCCTCCCCCATCACCTTTTTGCCCTGCTGCCTCCCCCAATTTTTAATTTGTATTGAGAGAAATGCCAGAGGCTAGAGCTCAGCCCTGGCACAAATTAAGCACTGGCAGGGCAGCCTGATACTGGCGGGTGCTAGCCAGGCACCAAGCTCTGAAGGCAACACCACCACCAGCAGTGGCAGCGCAGAAGTAAGGATGGCATGGTATATGGTGTATTGCAACCTTTCTGCTGCTGCTGCGGCTTGTGGTGCATGGTGCTTGGCATGTGGCTCGAGGCGGGCTTTGCACTGTCACACTGGGGCTGCATCTTGCCAGAGCCCATGGCCCTCTTGCAGCCCTTTGGCCACTCCTGTCCCACCCAAAACACCATTTCAGATTTTGGGGAGGCTGGGAGGAAACTTTAGCCATGGTTCCAGGGACTACTTAGACACCTGAAAACTCTAGGGTTTTTGCAGATAATAACTTAGGAATTAGCTGACAGAAGCACTGTATCTAATTGTTATGTAAGGAAAGAAAAAATATATACAAACTCCAGTTAAAGCCATGTTCAAAGTTTATATATAAATTTTGAACAATCAGGAGATAACCCAGCAAGATATTCCCGATCCCAAGCCTTGAGCTATCAGTTCTGGAGCTTTAACACAGATATCAGA